>NC_041381.1:455411543-455498897 GCF_002162155.2 Triticum dicoccoides | reverse complement strand
TTCTTCCTTAACTCCAGCGAGCCCCCCCCCCCTAAAAATCGACTGACCCAAAAGTCGATTCAGTCGACTGAAGTGTAGCTAAATTGGAGCAGCATCTCAAGCAAGAGCAAGAGCGAGAGTAGTAGCGCGAGCAATAGCAAGAGTAGACCAGGCAGGGGACCGAGAGCAAGAGCAGAGCAGCAGCGCGAGCGAGAGCTAAAGCAGCAGCAGCTCCTACTGATGTGGACGTCGCCGTCGAGGGAGCGACGTTGTGGAGAAAGTGGCCAGCGACGCCGCTGTGGATGGAGCCGCGCCGTGTCGGCTTGGGAACGAGCGCCGACAGCACCGTGAGATCGAATCAAGAAGAAAATGCGGCGATTAGTGTACAACCTCTTTGGTGGCGCCGATTAGGCCACAGCTTCATCCGAGGAAACAGTGGTGATGCTACTCTTCCGGTGGTGCAGGTGAAGACGGCGGTGTGGGAATGGAGGCGGCGCAAAAGACGAGGGGAACATCGGGGCATCTCCTTGGAGGTGGAGGATGGGGTGGCTGAACCAGCGGGACGACGAGATCGACGACGGATCCTCATCCGGTACGGTGGATGAGGGACGTCAAGGTGTTGTTGTGGACGACGTCGTCGGGGAAGAGGCTCCGGCTGGGTGGCGGACGAAGGAGGGTGTGGGGCTTCACGGGTTTTCGCAGCCTCAATGTACGAATGGGTGGGCGGATGGGATGGGAGTGGGGAACCATGGCTTAGGGAGGCGCTTGTCTGAAATGTGGGGTAAGTTATGAAAGTACCCCCACCGATTTGAGGCGGTTCTTTCGGTTCAGGGGTATGACGGGCATTTCACGTGTCAGAATTTCATAGGAGGTGGGAGTTTTCGCGCGTTTTGTAATTTTGGAATAGCAAGGTGCGGGTTGAGATGGAGGGAGTTGTCGGAGCACAACAAGACAAAGATATATCTTAAATATTTCAGGCTAACAATGTGCAGGTTGAAGAGGCGGGAGTTTCGCAGCACAATAGACAAAGACGCTAGCTTGAAATTTCGGCATAACAAGGCGCAACTTGAAATTTCGGGAGAACAAGCTTAACGTGTACCCAAAAAAGACAATTCGCACCTCATCACTAGAGAGAGCCATGTCCCATTTTACTATATTACTAAAAATGCATTCAAATACAACAAAAAAACTAAAAAAATCAGGACAACAAACATAACGTGTACAGTACCAAAACAATTTGTACTTCCCTCAACAATAAAAAAAATGTGTGTTGTCTAGCATATGGACTAAATTTGAGTACATTTTCCCTGTTTGAATGGGATTGTACTAGGGTTACTTAAACAACCATTTAAATATTATCTTCACAACACATGACATGAATATAGGAGAAGTAAATTCCTATATAAATACGAACTACATGTACATACGATCTCAAATTCAAATATATGTATCCATTTTGTGTTGAATTCAAATCGTAGTACACGTATGCTCTAGCTAGATGTTCGGAATCTAAACCATGTATGATATACTACGTACAATGTGTTTAACACGCACAACACACACACACACACAAATTACACCATTTAGACTAGTAAGGTACACGTGCATTGCACGCAAGAGATTTGGCAACCAAATTATGAATAAATACCGCATTATAGAATGTAAGCTTTGAGTCGTATATGCATGATGTAGCTGTTCGTTTAATTCTTATAGTTCATTTCATTCAAAATCATCTAGTCTTTATAAGAAAGCTAATCTATTTTAAGATTCATGGAATTGTGCATTGTAAGGCATAAAGTAAAAAAATGGCAAATCATGTAGAAAAACATTTGGGAAATTCTGATATGGAAGATTCTAGAACAAAGAAGAAGTGCTTGTATTTTGAGGTTTGTGCATTATGCTTAAGTTCAACCATGGAGTCTTCTAGATTGTACATGTGGCAAAATCTGGTGGAATCTAGATGATATCCAACGGCCAGTAGTGCTCAAATTTGCCATATCTGCACCATCGGATTGGCCTCATCCAACGACCATCTTTCAAAGTTAAAGTTATCCGCACACTATATAAAAAATATATAATATAATATATATATAGGGGTATAGATATAGATATGTGATGCGAAAGCCACCCATCATCTCCAATTAGAATAGTGTGTCCATGCACTGATGCAATGTGGCCAAACGATGTCTGCCATCGGTATCTCAAATTCAAATCAGTCTGACCTTGTTCAATGTGTATACATTACAACATGCTCATTTCCAAACTACACCGTGCAAATCTCCGTTATATTCATGCATGCATGGGTTTCAAACATCATGATCTCTTATTCAAATATTTGAATTCAACTTTACATTGATTATGACCTCACCTAGTCTTTTACACCCACACAGTCGTCTTCTCTTTATAATTGTACCATCAACTTTCTCTCGTGCATGCATGCACCCACACTACCAGTCGGCATTATCCATCGCACACATGCAATCTTTTTCTCCAGGTCGTCTCCCATGCAGGCACACACGCACACACATCCCCCTCTCCATCATATCGGTCATTCTTTATCTCTCACGTGCATGCGCAACGATCGATGTTCCTCTATGTGTGTGTGTATATAGCTAGGTCTTTCATAGTTTTCCACACAAACCGATCAATCTATATATCTAGTGAGGTCTCACCCTCTTTCCCACATCCACATCGATCAATCTATACCTCTCTATATAGGATTACATAGATAGCTAATACACCCACATTAATAATATATCCAACGTCCCCCTCTCATCATCCATGCCTTCCGCTTCATCTCTCAGACGCGTGCATAATGGCGAAGACAGGGGGCAGCAAGGGCCCTGCCCCCTCCCTAACATCACTATATATCGAGGCTAATATGAATGTGATCATTAGACAATTGCTGGTAAAAATGGTTTAAGTTGATGAATTGGCCCTCCTCGTAAAGGATTAGCAATGCTTGGCCCCCTAGCTCATTTATTTTTCATGGCTCCACCACTGCGCGCGACAGCGCACGTTCTCGCCCCTCTCTCTAAATATCGATCTCGCACTTGTGAACTCCTTCATAGTCTCCCTCCACTCGGCCCCTCGCACCATCTTCTAGCCCCCCACCGGATTTTGCCACATGTACAATCTAGCAGACTCCATGGTTGAACTTAAGCATAATGCACAAACCTCAAAACAACAGTGGTTCTCCTTTGTTCTAGAATCTTCCGTATCATAACTTCCCAAACTTTTTTTCTAGTTGAATTGCCATTATTTGTTTTTATTTTATGCTTTACAACACACAATTCCATGAATCATAAAATAGATTAAGGCCTTCTTTGATTCAAAGGATTTTCGAAGGAATTTTGGAGGATTCTAATCCTTAGGAATTTTTCCTATCTTGGTTGTTTGATTCATAGGATTGTAAACCATAGAATTTTTTCATATGATTCATTTGCACTAGATTTCATAGGAAACATCCCATCCACTCAAACCTTTTGAAAGAATTTTGTGTTTTTTCTATGCACAATCAAACACTCGTACAATCCTGTAGGATTCAAGACGACATTCCACTCTAATCCCATGTTTTTCCTATTCACGCGTTTTGTAAATTCTATGAATCAAAGAGGCCCTAGCTTTTTTATAAAAAACTAATTGATTTTGAATCAGATGAACTATAAGAATTAAACGAAGGTCTACATCAGGCATATATGACTCAGAGCTTACATGCTATAGTGTGGTATTTATTCATAATTTGGTTGCAAAATCTGATGTGTGCAATGCACGTGTACCATACTAGTACTTCGAGTATGTACAAAACACGTAAATTAGAATTCCAATGACACACTACACAATGTCTCTCTTATAGTTCATGAAGCCACACGGCACGTGTGGAGGCGTTGTCGCGACCTCCTTGTTAGGATTGATCACAGTGACGTGCTGCTGGTTCCAGAAGAATGTACTCGTCCTCTCTGAGCCACACTGGCGGTACATGCACGAAGCGACACGCACACCATGCACGCACTCATTCCCTTGCACGCACACGCGGGTACACGGGCGGACGCAATTTTGTACCAAGATCCACCCCATGTGATAATTTGACACATGTAAAGTCCTTCACTTCATTGATGGTCAATTAATACAGCGCATGCAAATTGAATGGATGTGAGGGCGGAAGAAAGACATTACTACTCCACTGCGCGCATGCGAGTAGTTAAATCATGGGTTGCTAGTAGTACTTCCATTGGTCTCCTTCGTATTTTGTGCCATTTTTGACAGTAACATAATTTACGCATTTGAGCAGTGTAGTCTACTTGAAATTTATGTTCCACTAAACTCATCGGGAGCCGTTTTGGGCCTCGAAACCAAAACCATCAATTAATCTTTACCTTGTTCCCATCACATTCGAAAGTACTAGTGCTACAATTAAGTGCAAGCCTGCTCACACCTACTAGTACGTACCATACCTGAATGTGTTCCCACTATGCAGGTATTAATACTAGTGCTAGTACTTAGGTTATAAAAAGGGGAACTACCTAACCGAAAATTACTCTACCTTTCCTCCTCATAAGTCCTTCTTCGTCCGTCCTTGCCATGGCCGGTGTGCAGAGCTCTAGGTCGATAACTACTCGTAACAACGGAGCGGCAACCAAGGCTGCAGAAAAAGGGGGGGAGCTCGCTGCCACGCAGATACCTCGAAAGATCTCTCACGGGTAGGTGATGGCTCCCAGGAGCACCCTAGCCGCGGAGGCAAACATGCCGAGATGGCGGTGCTGGAGTCATTATCCCTCGACAGCATGCCCGATCTGTTGGGGAACGTAGTAATTTCAAAAAAAATCCTACGCACACGCAAGATCATGGTGATGCATAGCAACGAGAGGGGAGAGTGTTGTCCACGTACCCTCGTAGACCGAAAGCGGAAGCATTAGAACAACACGGTTGATGTAGTCGTACGTCTTCACGGCCCGACCGATCAAGCACCGAAACTACGACACCTTCGAGTTCTAGCACACGTTTAGCTCGATGACGCCCCTTGTCGGTGTCAAAACCGGCGGATCTCGGGTAGGGGGTCCCGAACTGTGCGTCTAGGCGGATGGTAACAGGAGACGAGGGACACGATGTTTTACCCAGGTTCGGGCCCTCTTGATGGAGGTAAAACCCTACATCCTGCTTGATTAATATTGATGATGTGTGTTACAAGAGTAGATCTACCACGAGATCAAGGAGGCTAAACCCTAGAAGCTAGCCTATGGTATGATTGTTGTTCGTCCTACGGACTAAAGCCATCCAGTTTATATAGACACCGGAGAGGGCTAGGGTTACACAGAGTCGGTTACAATGGTAGGAGATCTACATATCCGTATCGCCAAGCTTGCCTTCCACGCCAAGGAAAGTCCCATCCAGACATGGGATGAGGTCTTCAATCTTGTATCTTCATAGTCTTGGAGTCCGGCCGATGATGATAGTTCGGCTATCCGGACACCCCCTAGTCCGGGACTCCCTCAGTAGCCCCTGAACCAGGCTTCAATGACGACGAGTCCGGCGCGCATATTGTCTTCGGCATTGCAAGGCGGGTTCTCCCTCCGAATAATTCATAGAAGATCGTGAACACCAGGATAGTGTCCGGCTCTGCAAAATAATTTCCACATACCACCGTAGAGAGAATAATATTTACACAAGTTCAATCTACTAACGTACTCCGTGGCATGACGTCACACCACTACCAAGCCTTTAATCGAATTGTTTTTATTATACCACCTCAGCGCATTTAGCGAAGCGGTTTCCTTGGCACGTCTTGTCGAAGCAGAGATCGTGTTCCCCTTATTCCGGGATTCCCATCAATACGGACGTGGGTAACCCAACCGCGCCATTGATTGCGGCGCTTGGGGGATAAGCGAGTTTTACCAGGCCGGTGGGGACGCATGTTTTCGTCTGCCCATATAAGGGGATAAAGATCCAACCCTATTACCTGCGCCTTCTTCCTCCTTGGCTTATCCATCTCCGTGAAACCGAGCTCCAACGCCCAAGCCCGCACATCTCACCTCCACCTTCTCCAACCATGTCCGGAGCAGGAGGTAAGTGGATGGCCTCCTCCGTCACGGAGGGGCAGATCCAGAAGCTGCGCAGCGCCGGATACCTGTCCAGCGACATCGCGCACCGGCTCCCCATCGAGGGAGAGCTCGTTCCCACCCCCAAGCCCCATGAGAGGGTAGTATTCCTTCCCCATTTCCTCCGCGGAATGGGCTTCCCACTCCATCCCTTTGTCCGGGGGCTCATGTTCTACAACAGCCTGGATTTCCATGATCTGGCCCGAATTTCATCCTCAACATCTCGGCGTTTATCGTCGTGTGCGAGACCTTCCTCTGCATCCAGCCCCACTTCGACTTATGGCTCAAGACCTTCAGTGTCAAGCCGAAAGTTGTGAAGGGCAGTCAAGCGGAGTGCGGAGGCGCCATGGTGGGCAGGATGTCCCACGTTACATGGCTCGAGGGCACTTTCGTGGAAACCATCAAGGGGTGGCAATCGGGGTGGTTCTATATCACCGAGCCGCGTGACCCTGAATGGGCAGCGGCCCCCAAATCCAGATCCGGCATCCCCACACGGCTCACCTCCTGGAAAGAGAGCGGACGGACATGGGGTGATTCGGAGGAGCTGACCGAACTCCAAGCTTGCATCCAAAAGCTAGTGGACAAGAAGCTCAAGCTTGTCAACGTAATCCAGGTCATGCTCATCCGCCAGATTCTCCCGTGCCAACGACGGGGCTTCAACATGTGGGAGTTCGATCCGGCGCAGCACCAGACTCTGAATGGGCTCTTCGACACTACGTACGAAGATGTCTGGAAGGTGCTGTTCAAGGGCGCCGAGGCTCCCGCATCCGCTACCGAAGATGGCGGATTCAGCTTGGAGCGTTCAGCTGATGAGGTAAGTGATTTTGTCCTTTAAGGGACGCGTGTTTTCCATAGTTTCACTCTATGCGGGATCTAAACTCCCTTTCCTTTGACAGGACTGGCTGAAGAAGGCCGCACAGGCTATCTGTCCGGCCCCATTGCCAGAGGACCCAGCGGACGCCCGTTTGACGGGGCTGCTGGCTCCGGCACCCCATGTGGTGCCGGAGAAGAAGGCCAAGAAGAAGGCCACGGGGACTCGGAAGAGTTCCCGTTTTCAGGTGCTATCGGATGATGAATCCGAGGCCGACTCCTCTCACCAAGGTGAGGAGGAGAAGAAGAAAGCCTCTTCCCCAGTGGGGGGAGAGAAGAAAAGGAAGGCCTCCCCAACAAGGGAGGCCGAAGGGTCCAAGAAGGGAAAAACTCTTCCCCCGGACTGCTCTGCCAACGCTAGTGACGACGATGAGGACTGGCCTCCAAGGGCCAAGCCCCTGGCGAGATCGTGAGTATCCGGACTCCCGAATAACTTCATGGTTTATCTTTTTTGCCAGCAATGTCTTTCTAATGCCGCATACAACCCTACAGTCCGCCCAAGGACGATCTCCCCGCTTCGTCGAGCGGCTCCTTAGGTGCGTCGGATATGGATTCTCTTCTGACCGCCTCCACCCCTCATGACATGGACGACGCCGAGGTGGGATCCCAGGAAGGGACCCACCAGGAGGAGGAGGCCCCGGAGGTGTCGCAGGACAACCTCCCGGACTTTGCACCGGACTCGGCTCCGGATCCCATAGTGGCTCCGGAGTCCGGCGGGCGGCCCCTTCGTAAGAAGGGCAAGACCATGACACCGGCAGCCTCCGTCCAACCGGAGGCGCCGGATAGCTTGCTGGAGGCGCTCAATAGCGCCTCCATCAAAGAGGAACACCACACTGTTATGAGTGCGGTGATTCAGAAGGTGCAGCTCGCCAAGAACAGGCTGACCGAAGCCTGCAGCAGCCTTTTAACAGGCTTTGAGGTAAGAATTTTGAGATATGTAAAATAGTACCGCATAGACAGTAGCCCATGATACTCGGTTTGGTGTTCGGAAAGAAAAGCCGGACTGAGGATCTAACAAGATATACGCAGGAGTCATAAAAAATATGTCGATATGGGATTGCAGGCCGCGCTGCTGACCTCTGCCGCACTGACTGCGGAGGTCAATACTTTGAAGAAAAACCTCGAGCGGTCCGAGAACAAGCTCGGCCGTACCAAGAAGCAGCTCGAGGACAAGGAAGGTGAGTAGCACCTTATTAAAATTTTACCTTACAGAAAAGGATTTTGGTTGCAAAAAGAATGACAAGGATAACGTGGGTATTGCAGGGGCCACTAACGAGGTGGCGAGCCTGAAAGAGGTGGTGGCCGCGTCCGAACGTGATGCGGCTGCGGAGCGCACCGAGCGAGAGAAGCAGGAGGCGCGGGTGGCGGAGGTACAACAAGAGCTCCAGGATCTCGTGCAGAAACATGAGAGCCTGGAGCGTGACTCGAAGACTCGAGAGTCTGAGCTTGCAACGGCTCTTGAGAGTGCCAAAACCGCTAAGGCCGAAGCCTACAAGGCCCTCCAGAAAATCGAGGCATTGAAGAAAATAGCAGTGGGTAAGGCATTTTTCATGCAAAGCAAGCATGTGAGTGTTAATTACCTGTTGCTTACCCGGATTCGGAGCTCTCCAGGAGCGTTTGCAGATCTTCCTCGCAGCGTGTCCGATGCTGCCGCGTTCTACCGGGCCGAGGAGGGGAGCTCGATGGAGACAGTCTTCTGGTCTTAGTATGCTGAGGCCGGACATCCGGTGCCCCTTAGCGACCAGCTAAAGCAGCTGGTCGAGCTCCACAAGGCGGCCGAACAGGCCATGAAGGGCCTTATAGTTCGGCTGTGGCCTAAGGAGGCCATGCCTGGGAGCTACTTCGGCCTGGTGCGGCGGCTGGTGGATGCGTGCCCATGGGTTGAAGTCATCAAGCACTCCTCCTGTATTGAAGGTGCCCGTCAGGCCCTTGCCCGCGCAAAGGTGCACTGGGGCAAGATGGATGCCCAGAAGCTTGTGACTGACCCACCACCGGAAGGCAAGGAGCATCGCACGCCCGAGATGTATTATAAGAGTGTGCTGAAGGGCGCCCGCACTATTGCGGGTGAGTGCTCCAAAGATGTAATGTTTGAGTAGACTCGCATTTTGTTATCCTGCGCGCTGAAAACTTAGTTCATTTGCGCTAAGCAACACTTTTTAATTTAAAATATTACCTTATGTGCGGCTGTTTATCAAATCTGAGAGATGGCAAGTCGTCGGCTTCAGCCCCCATGCCACGAGTGCTGGGGTGTTCGGGATAAATTTGAGCACTCTTGTTCCCATATTTGGGTCCATCTAGGGAGGCGCTCAACATAACGAACAAGGCAACCGGACTTATAATGCTTGAACACTCTCACTTAGCCATAGAATTCTATAATTTTAAATTTCGGCGAAGCCCCTAGTCTTCGGAAGGCCGAATTTGGGGCGCTATCCACGCCTGGGCCGGATAAAAACCGGCTCCTCGCTCTAAGCGGCATAAGTCTTTAGGGACTCGCAAAAACCTCTCGAATAGCGACCAGCTCTCGCCTCATCATGACGGTCAGTTTTAGCTTTCTCCACTGAGGCGTTAACCCAGCTCAACTGGGGCGCAATCGCAGTGGTTCTCCCAGTGCTACCTTAGCCGATACAACGGAACGTAAGGTACCAAAACATGGGAGCCGGGCAAACCGAACTATTGACCCAAGACATGATTCAGAGCTGATGCATATAGTGCTATAAGTTCGGGGTGCCGCACTTGTGAAAGTGTTCGGACTTATCACACCATGATGCGGGAAACATAAGCCCCTGGTGTATTTAGCCGTACCGAAACGTACAGATGCGTAATGTCGTAAATGAACATATGTATGAAAGAGAAATGCAATTAGAAGCAAAAAGGTGTTGCATTACTTATTCAAGAAAAACTGCTATAAGTGCAGAACGATACAAATGGTGCGATAAGCAAGGGATGGGACTGTTAAACATGTCCCCCTCCAGGGGTAGGCTGCGGAATGGTGTATAAAACAGATTTATTGCTCGTAAGGGAGACGACCTGGATATTCGCTGTAGCCTTTCTTCTTCCCTGGCTGTTGCATCGTGAGTTCGGCAGGTCTACTGCCGGACAGGGCCTCTGACGAACGGAGTCCTGTGGGTAATAAAAAGGAGAAGAAAAAGAACGACACACTTGAGAGCCCCTGGTGTGGTTGAGCCGCAGTCTGGGCCTATCGTGGTCGCGCCCCTCTCCCCATGCCCATGGTATCTTCAGAGCGTAATGGTGTACGCGAAGGACCTGTCTTGACGTTTTACAGGGGCTGGGGTTGGGGCCGCACTGCTACGCGTGCTCGGCACGTGCCAGGTGGTCTTGTTGTAGGTTACTCCGGGTGCGCTTAGCTGTGTCCGGCCGCTTAACGGCCGGACTTGAGAATTGCCTTAAGAGGCTGCATTGTACTTCTGCCACAAGAGCCGCTGTATGTTCCTCCATGCGGAGAGAACATTCAGTGTTTCCGTTGACCGTGATGACTCCTTGAGGGCCTGGCATCTTGAGCTTGAGGTATCCATAGTGCGGCACCGCGTTGAACTTTGCGAACGTGATACGTCCGAGCAGAGCATGATAGCCGCTGCGAAACGGAACTATGTCGAAGATTAACTCCTTGCTCCGGAAGTTATCCGGGGATCCGAAGACCACTTCCAGTGTAACTGAGCCTATACAATTGGCTTCTACACCTGGTATGATGCCTTTAAAGGTCGTCTTGGTAGGCTTAATCCTTGAGGGGTCTATGCCCATTTTACGCACTGTGTCCTGATAAAGCAGGTTCAGGCTGCTGCCGCCGTCCATCAGGACTCTGGTGAGGTGAAATCCATCGACGATTGGGTCTAGGACCAATGCGGCGAATCCGCCATGGCGGATGCTGGTGAGGTGGTCCCTCCGGTCAAAAGTGATCGGGCAGGAGGACCATGGATTGAACTTCGGGGCGACTGGCTCCATCGCGTATACATCCCTGAGTGCACGCTTCCGCTCCCTTTTGGGTATGTGCGTTGCGTATATCATGTTCACCGTCCGCACCTATGGTGGGAAACCCTTCTGTCCTCTATTGTTCGGCGGTCGGGTCTCTTCCTCGTCATCGCTATGCAGCCCCTTGTCATTGTTTTCGGCAATTAACTTGCCTGCCTATTTGAATACCCAACAGTCCCTGTTGGTGTGGTTGGCTGGCTTTTCGGGGGTGCCATGTATCTGGCACAAGCGGTCGAGTATTCGGTCTAAATTGGACGGACCCAGAGTAGTTCTTTTGAATGGCTTTTTCCGCTGACCGGGTTTAGAGCCTCTGAATCCGGCATTGACTGCCGTATCCTCACTGTTGTCGCCGTTAATGCGGCGTTTGTTTTTGTTATGACGCGACCTCCCATTACGGTCCTTGATGTACGGATTGCCAGAATTTTTGCTGAGGTTGTTGCTGCGCGCTAGCCAGCTGTCCTCACCTGCGCAGAAGCGGGTCATGAGTGATGTGAGGGCTGCCATGGACTTTGGCTTTTCCTTTCCCAGGTGCCGGGCAAGCCACTCATCGCAGATATTGTGCTTGAAGGCCGCTAGGGCCTCCACATCCGAACAGTCGACGATTTGGTTTTTCTTGGTTAAGAACCGTGTCCAGAATTGTCTGGCCGATTCATCTGGCTGCTGAATTATGTGGCTGAGGTCATCAGCATCTGGTGGTCGCACATATGTCCCTTGGAAGTTATCGAGGAATGCGGCTTCCAGGTCTTCCCAACTCCCAATTGACTCTGCTGGCAAGCTGTTAAGCCAATGCCGGGCTGGTCCTTTAAGCTTGAGGGGGAGATATTTGATGGTGTGAAGATCGTCACCGCGGGCCATGTGGATGTGAAGGAGATAGTCTTCGATCCAAACCGCGGGGTCTGTTGTGCCATCATACAATTCAATATTCACGGGTTTAAACCCTTCGGGGATTTGATGATCCATTACTTCATCTGTGAAGCACAGTGGGTGTGCGACGCCTCTGTACTGGGCGATATCACGACGGAGCTCAAAAGAGCTTTGTCTGTTTTGTTCGGCCCGGCCGGACTTACTGTGTCCGGTGCGACGGTTGTCGTCACGTATCATGGGGCGCCCACGCGATCCATAGATCGATCTTGATTGTCTTGCCCTATCCTCCAATATATCTCGCAAGTCCGGAGCGTTCCCCTGTGGCCTTGTGCTTTTCGAGCGATGCCGGGGTACGGGTCTAGTGAAGGGCCTAGAGGCCTCTCTGTCGCGACCACGGGGTGGTCGATCAGCCGTATTGTCTCCAGGTGATGCGGGTTCATATGCCTCCTCCGCTAATCGGGGGAGCAGCTTACATTTAGGGTAGCTTTTGGAGGGGCGTTCGAGCTCATGCTCTTCGGCCGCGAGGACTTCAGTCCACCTGTCAGCTAGCAGATCTTGATCAGCTCTAAGTTGTTGCTGCTTTTTCTTGAGGCTGCTCGCCGTGGCCATAAGCCTGCGTTTGAAACGCTCCTGTTCGACGGGATCCTCTGGCACGACGAATTCATTGTCGTCGAGGCTTGCCTCGTCTTCGGAGGGAGGCATATAATCCTCTATCTCTTCTTCTGCCGCTCTCTCATGAGGGCTGGCGTCCCCGTCCTCCTGCGCTGGATCTTGCTGGAGTGGGTTGTCTTCGGCACTATCCGGGGTGTTATTATCTCCGGTGCCGGAATCTTCATTCTTTCTATGGCGGAATTTAGAGCGGCGCCGCTGACGCCGGCGCTTGGGCTGTTTCTTGGAGGGGTCATCCTCCGCTGCCCCTTCGCCATTCCCATCCTTCGGGATATCCACCATGTATATATCATATGACGAGGTGGCTTTCCAGTGCCCGGTAGGCGCTGGTTCTTGGTCGTCTCCGGCATCGTCGTCCATACCGTCGATGTCTTCGGAGTCGTAGTCTAGCATGTCGGTTAGATCATCGACAGTGGCTACCAAGTGGGTGGTGGGTGGGTTTTGAATTTCTTCATTGTCCGCATCCCAACTATCCTGGCCGTAGTTCGGCCAGGCTCTCCTAATAATGAGAGATACCTTAACGAACTCAGGATGTCGCCAAAAGGTGAGTGTTGAAAGATGTCCGAGGTAGTAAACTCCATGATCGGCGCCCAACCGGATTCGATTGGTGGGGGCGCGGGAGGTTCGGAGTCCGGCAAGGAGTCCGGCACCTCGGAGTCACGAGCCTCATGAGGGACAAGATCAGTGTTCGGCTCTATTGCCATAGAGGTTGCAGCCCCCGAGGCGATGTCTAGCCATTCGTCCTCGATCTGCGCGGCCGGCTCCGAATTGAAGATTGAAGCGGGCTCGAGTGCGGTCTCCAGGGTACTATCCGGCCGCAGAGCTAAATCATGCTCGTCGTGACAGTGCGGCACGCTCGGCTGTGGCCTGAATCCATCGAGGATCAAGTCCCCACGGATGTCATCCGTGAAGTTCAAACTTCCAAATCTGACCTGACGGCCAGGGGCGTAACTTTCGATCTGCTCTAGATGGCCAAGCGAATTGGCCCGCAGTGCAAAGCCGCCGAATACGAAGATCTGTCCGGGGAGAAAGGTCTCACCTTGGACTGCGTCGTTGATGATGATCAGAGAAGCCATCGAGCCTATCGGTGACGGCACAGAGGAACTCTCAATGAAAGCACCAATGTCGTTGTCAAAACCGGCGGATCTCGGGTAGGGGGTCCCGAACTGTGCGTCTAGGCGGATGGTAACAAGAGACGAGGGACACGATGTTTTACCCAGGTTCGGGCCCTCTTGATGGAGGTAAAACCCTACGTCCTGCTTGATTAATATTGATGATGTGTGTTACAAGAGTAGATCTACCACGAGATCAAGGAGGCTAAACCCTAGAAGCTAGCCTATGGTATGATTGTTGTTCGTCCTACGGACTAAAGCCATCTGGTTTATATAGACACCGGAGAGGGCTAGGGTTACACAGAGTCGGTTACAATGGTAGGAGATCTACATATCCGTATCGCCAAGCTTGCCTTGCACGCCAAGGAAAGTCCCATCCGGACACGGGACGAGGTCTTCAATCTTGTATCTTCATAGTCTTGGAGTCCGGCCGATGACGATAGTTTGGCTATCCGGACACCCCCTAGTCCGGGACTCCCTCACCCCTCGAACCCCGATCCAGCTGAGTGTCGAGGGAGAGTTCCGTCAGCACGACGGCGTGGTGACGGTCTTGATGTTCTACCGTCGCAGGACTTCGCCTAAGCACCGCTACAATATTATCGAGGAGGACTATGGTGGAGGGGGGCACCGCACACGGCTAAGAGATCAAGAGATCAATTGTTGTGTCCATGGGGTGCCCCCCTCCCCGTATATAAAGGAGTGGAGGAGGGGGCCGACCAAGGGGGGTGGCGCGCCCTAGGGGGGGAGTCCAACTCCCACCAGGAGTAGGACTCCCCCCTTTCCTATTAGGAGATGGAGAGGGAAGGAAGAGGAAGGAGGGAGGAAGGAAAGGGGGGGCCGGCCCCCCTCCCAATTCGGATTGGGCTTGGGGGGGGGGCCTCCCTTGCTCCTTTCCCCTCCTTTCCACTAAGGCCCAATAAGGCCCATATACCTCTCGGGGGGTTCCGATAACCTCCCGGAGCTCCGGTATTGTCCCAATCTCGCCCGGAACCTTTCCGGTGTCCAAATATAGTCGTCCAATATATGGATCTTTATGTCTCGACCATTTCGAGACTCCTCGTCATGTCCATGATCACAACCGGGACTCCGAACAACCTTCGGTACATCAAAACTCATAAACTCATAATAAAACTATCAATGAAACCTTAAGCGTGCGGTCCCTACGGGTTCCAGAACTATGTAGACATGACCGAGACACGTTTCCGGTCAATAACCAATAGCGGAACCTAGATGCTCGTATTGGCTCCTACATATTCTACGAAGATCTTTATCGGTCAAACCGCATAACAACATACGTAGTTCCCTTTGTCATCGGTATGTTACTTGCCCGAGATTCGATCGTCGGTATCCCAATACCTAGTTCAATCTCGTTACCGGCAAGTCTCTTTACTCGTTACGTAATGCATCATTCCGTAACTAACTCATTAGCTACATTGCTTGCAAGGCTTATAGTGATGTGCATTACCGAGAGGGCCCAAAGATACCTCTCCGACAATTGGAGTGACAAAACCTAATCTCGAAATACGCCAACTCAACATATACCTTTGGAGACACCTGTAGAGCTCCTTTATAATCACCTAGTTATGTTGTGACGTTTGGTAGCACACAAAGTGTTCCTCCGGTAAACGGGAGTTGCATAATCTCATAGTTGTAGGAACATGTATAAGTCATGAAGAAAGCAATAGCAACATACTAAATGATCAAGTGCTAAGCTAACGGAATGAGTCATGTCAATCACATCATTTTCCTAATGATGTGATCCCGTTAATCAAATGACAACTCATGTCTATGGTTAGGAAATATAACCATCTTTGATTAATGAGCTAGTCAAGTAGAGGCATACTAGTGACATTAAGTTTGTCTATGTATTCAAACATGTATCATGTTTCCAGTTAATACAATTCTAGCATGAATAATAAACATTTATCATGATATAAGGAAATAAATAATAACTTTATTATTGCCTCTAGGGCATATTTCCTTCAGCCTCCCACTTGCACTAGAGTCAATAATCTAGATTACACAGTAATTATTCTAACACCTATGGAGCCTTGGTGCTGATCATGTTTTTCTCGTGGAAGAGGCTTAGTCAATGGGTCTGCAACATTCAGATCCATATGTATCTTGCAAATCTCTATGTATCCCACCTGGACTTGGTCCCGGATGGAATTGAAGCGTCTCTTGATGTGCTTGGTCCTCTTGTGAAATCTGGATTCCTTTGCCAAGGCAATTGCACCAGTATTGTCACAGAAGATCTTCATTGGTCCCGAAGCACTAGGTATGACACCTAGATCAGAAATGAACTCCTTCATCCAGACTCCTTCATTTGCTACTTCCAAAGCAGCTATGTACTCCCCTTTGCATGTAGATCCCGCCATGATGCTTTGTTTAGAACTGCACCAACTAACAGCTCCACTGTTCAATATAAACACGTATCCGGTTTGTGATTTAGAATCATCCGGATCAGTGTCAAAGCTTGCATCGACGTAACCATTTACGACTAGCTCTTTGTCACCTCCATAAATGAGAAACATATTCTTAGTCCTTTTCAGGTATTTCAGGATATTCTTGACCGTTGTCCAGTGATCCACTCCTGGATTACTTTGGTACCTCCCTGCCAAACTTATTGCTAAGCATACGTCAGGTCTGGTACACAACATTGCATACATGATAGAGCCTAGGGCTGAAGCATAGGGAACATCTTTCATTTTCTCTCTATCTTCTGCTGTGGTCGGGCATTGAGTCTGACTCAACTTCACACCTTGTAATATAGGCAAGAACCCTTTCTTTGCCTGATCCATTTTGAACTTTTTCAAAACTTTATCAAGGTATGTTCTTTGTGAAAGTCCAATTAAGCGTCTTGATCTATCTCTATAGATCTTGATGCCCAATATGTAAGTAGCTTCACCGAGGTCTTTCATCGAAAAACTTTTATTCAAGTATCCCTTTATGCTATCCAGAAATTCTATATCATTTCCAATTAATAATATGTCATATACATATAATATCAAAAATGCTACAGAGCTCTCACTCACTTTCTTGTAAATACAGGCTTCTCCAAAAGTCTGTATAAAACCATATGCTTTGATCACACTATCAAAGCGTTTATTCCAACTCCGAGAGGCTTGCACCAGTCCATAAATGGATCGTTGGAGCTTGCACACTTTGTTAGCACATTTTGGATCGACAAAAACTTCTGGTTGCATCATATACAACTCTTCTTCCAGAAATCCATTCAGGAATGCAGTTTTGACATCCATTTGCCATATTTCATAATCATAAAATGCAGCAATTGCTAACATGATTCGGACAGACTTAAGCATCGCTACGAGTGAGAAAGTCTTATCGTAGTCAACCCCTTGAACTTGTCGAAAACCTTTTGCAATAAGTCGAGCTTTGTAGACAGTTACATTACCATCAGTGTCAGTCTTCTTCTTGAAGATCCATTTATTCTCGATGGCTTGCCGATCATCGGGCAAGTCAACCAAAGTCCATACTTTGTTCTCATACATGGATCCCATCTCAGATTTCATGGCCTCAAGCCATTTTGCGGAATCTGGGCTCATCATTGCTTCCTCATAGTTCGTAGGTTCATCATGGTCAAGTAACATGACTTCCAGAATAGGATTACCGTACCACTCTAGTGCGGATCTTACTCTGGTTGACCTACGAGGTTCGGTAGTAACTTGATCTGAAGTTTCATGATCAATATCATTAGCTTCCTCACTAATTGGCGTAGTTGTCACAGGAACCGGTTCTTGTGATGAACTACTTTCCAATAAGGGAGCAGGTACAGTTACCTCATCAAGTTCTACTTTCCTCCCACTCACTTCTTTCGAGAGAAACTCCTTCTCTAGAAAGGATCCGAATTTAGCAACAAAAGTCTTGCCTTTAGATCTGTGATAGAAGGTGTACCCAATAGTCTCTTTTGGGTATCCTATGAAGACACATTTCTCCGATTTGGGTTCGAGCTTATCTGGTTGAAGTTTCTTCACATAAGCATCATAGCCCCAAATTTTAAGAAACGACAACTTTGGTTTCTTGCCAAACCACAGTTCATAAGGCGTCGTCTTGACGGATTTTGATGGTGCCCTATTTAACGTGATTGCGGCCGTCTCGAAAGCATAACCCCAAAACGATAGCGGCAAATTAGTAAGAGACATCATATATCGTACCATATCTAGTAAAGTACAATTACGACGTTCGGACACACCATTTCATTGTGGTGTTCCGGGTGGCGTGAGTTGCGAAACTAATCCACAATGTTTCAAATGTAAACCAAACTCATAACCTAAATATTCTCCTCCACGATCAGATCGTAGAAACTTTATTTTCTTGTTACGATGATTTTCAACTTCACTCTGAAATTCTTTGAACTTTTCAAATGTTTCAGACTTGTGTTTCATTAAGTAGATATACCCATATCTGCTCAAATCATCTGTCAAGGTGAGAAAATAACGATACCCGCCGTAGCCTCAATATTCATTGGACCACATACATCAGTATGTATGATTTCCAACAAATCAGTTGCTCGCTCCATAGTTCCAGAGAACGACGTTTTAGTCATCTTTCCCATGAGCCACGGTTCGCAAGTACCAAATGATTCATAATCAAGTGATTCCAAAAGTCCATCAGTATGGAGTTTCTTCATGCGTTTTACACCAATATGACCTAAACGGCAGTGCCACAAATAAGTTGCACTATCATTATCAACTCTGCATCTTTTGGCTTCAACATTATGAATATGTGTATCACTACTATCGAGATTTAATAAAAATAGACCACTCTTCAAGGGTGCATGACCGTAAAGATATTACTCATATAAATAGAATAACCATTATTCTCTGATTTAAATGAATAACCGTCTCGCATCAAACAAGATCCAAATTTCATGCTCAATGCTGGCACCAAATAACAATTATTCAGGTCTAAAACTAATCCCGAAGGTAGATGTAGAGGTAGCGTGCCGACCGCGATCACATCGACTTTGGAACCATTTCCCACGCGCATTGTCACCTCGTCCTTAGCCAATCTTCGCTTAATCCGTAGTCCCTGTTTCGAGTTGCAAATATTAGCAACAGAACCAGTATCAAATACCCAGGTGCTACTGCGAGCATTAGTAAGGTACACATCAATAACATGTATATCACATATACCTTTGTTCACCTTGCCATCCTTCTTATCCGCCAAATACTTGGGGCAGTTCCGCTTCCAGTGACCAGTCTGCTTGCAGTAGAAGCACTCAGTCTCAGGCTTAGGTCCAGATTTGGGTTTCTTCTCTTTAGCAGCAACTTGTTTGCTGTTCTTCTTGAAGTTCCCCTTCTTCTTCCCTTTACCCTTTTTCTTGAAACTAGTGGTCTTATTGACCATCAACACTTGATGCTCCTTCTTGATTTCTACCTCCGTAGCCTTTAGCATTGCGAAGAGCTCGGGAATAGTCTTGTCCATCCCTTGCATATTATAGTTCATAACGAAGCTCTTGTAGCTTGGCGGCAGTGATTGAAGAATTCTATCAATGACACTATCATCAGGAAGATTAACTCCCAGTTGAATCAAGTGATTATTATACCCAGACATTTTGAGTATATGTTCACTGACAGAACTATTCTCTTCTATCTTGCAGCTATAGAACTTATTGGAGACGTCATATCTCTCAATCCGGGCATTTGCTTGAAATATTAACTTCAACTCCTGGAACATCTCATATGCTCCATGACATTCAAAACATCGTTGAAGTCCCGGTTCTAAGCCGTAAAGCATGGCACACTAAACTATCGAGTAGTCATCAGCTTTTCTTTGCCACACGTTCTTAACATCAGTTGCATCTGCAGCAGGCCTGGCACCCAGTGGTGCTTCCAGGACGTAATTCTTTTGTGCAGCAATGGGGATAATCGTCAAGTTAAGAACCCAGTCCATGTAATTGCTACCATCATCTTTCGACTTAGCTTTCTCAAGGAACGCATTAAAATTCAACGGAACAACAACACGAGCCATCTATCTACAACAAACATAGACAAGCAAAATACTATCAGGTACTAAGTTCATGATAAATTTAAGTTCATTTAATCATATTACTAAAGAACTCCCACTTAGACAGACATCTCTCTAGTCATCTAAGTGATCACGTGATCCAAATCAACTAAACCATGTCCGATCATCACGTGAAATGGAGTAGTTTTCAATTGTGAACATCACTATGTTGATCATATCTACTATATGATTCACGTTCGACCTTTCGGTCTCCGTGTTGGATGTTGGGTTCCGGCAGACCCTTGAGGTTCAAACTCTGGGGTGCGCACGAAGATCTCTCCCCTATCTATCTACGTCCGATCACCTCGTGAGATCTAAGCTGAAAACGAAGAACAACACGAGGAACACGAGATTTATACTGGTTCAGGCCACCGTTGTGGTGTAATACCCTACTCCAGTGTGTGGTGTGGTGGATTGCCTCTGGGGCTGATGATGAACAGTACAAGGGAAGAACGGCCTCGCGAGAGGTGTTCTTGAGCTGGTGCGATGAACTACTTGGGTGAGTTTGATCGCCTCTCTCTCTCTAGTCTTCCAAAATCTGGATCCCTCTACTCTGTGGTGGCTAGCTCTATTAATACAGGCCCTGGGCCTCTTCCCAAATATTGAGCGGGAAGGGCGCCAACAACGGCCATTTCGAAGGGGAACATCTAGTACAAGTTATCCTGACTAAAGTTGGTCTTCGGCTGCCAAAAGCACTGGTGATGACGTCGTCTTGGGCTCCACGGTGACCTCCATCCTGCCACTCCGCTGGTCTTGGTCTCATTGCACTGAAATGGCAACCTTTGCCTAATGCCTCGGTACTCCACATCTGTGCTTGTCCCCTTTGCACCAAAGAGGAAACAAGGACACTACGCAGGCCGGCGCCCGCCTGGCGCCCGCCTGGTCTCGATCGTCATGGCTTGCGTCATGAGCACCTCGCGAGGTACCCTGCCTTGATCTCTCCGCCTCCTCGCGAGCCTTCCTGGCGAGGCCGTCCCCGAGGAAGCCTTGTGTCGTCCGCCCCGCGAGGCTTGACCCCTCGCGAGGGTCTTGAGTCTTGTACTGATGAAGACGGGCCGTACTGGGCCACCACTTGAGCCACGCCGCAGGCCGTAGGCAGGCAAGTCTGGGGACCCCCATTCCCAGAACACCGACAGTAGCCCCCGGGCCCAAGGCGCGCTCAAACTTGGCTGAGCGGAGAAGCGAAGGGGCAAGTGCGGAGCGCCGCGGGCCCCATCAGCCTGCGACCTTGGGCGCCGCGTGGTGTATGATTGGACGTGGGTATCTCCGCTTCCCCATGCTGCCTTGGCAATCGCTCGACTTGACAAGTCCCTGCATGCAGAAACGGGTCATGATTACTTGCGAATGTGGAGGCCGACGGTTGGTTTTCTTCCGGTTATAAATGCTGGAGGGCGTAGGCCTCCGCCGTGCATCTCCCCCCTTGCCTCCTTTCTCCCCATCCCAGCTACTTGCCATCTCCCATGGCGCCGCCGAAGAGGTTCTCGGTCACAGAGAAGGGGAAGGCTCGTCGGGAAGGACCTGACTCTCCCTCGGCCAAGCACGGTCGAGGCCGTCCACACAAGCATCCTGTGGCTCCCGTGGAGGCTTCCCGTGGTCGTAGAGGCAACCCCCTGCGCGGCGATGGGCGCCAGATTGTCGAGGGAAGGCACGCTGTTACTACATGGCCTCCCAGCCCGCGCTTCCACTCAGCGGAGGTGCTGCCGTAGTTTGTCACGCGGTCGGCGGACCCGACCAGCACCTGGCTCCAGCTTCCCCGCTTCTTTGCAGGTGAATTTCTGGCTGGCGCTCCGGGTGGGCTCTGGCTTCAAGTGGACGGTTGCTGCAGTAGGGCCTCCTAGGCTTCGCTGGAGGTCTCCGTCGCCAGGAATGTGGCCCTGAGCCAGCAGTGCACCCTTCACTTCAAGTTTGATGGCGACGCCACCCTCTATGTGAGGGTGTTCGGAGAAGACGGTCGTCGCGCCGGGTGCTGCCCCGAAGATGATGACCGCGGCCGGGTACCCTGTTGGGGAACATTGCAGAAAATTAAAAAATTTCCTACGGTTTCACCAAGATCCATCTATGAGTTCATCTAAGCAATGAGTCATGGGAGAGAGATTGCATCTACATACCACTTGTAGATCGCGTGCGGAAGCGTTCAAGAGAACGGTGATGATGGAGTCGTACTCGCTGTGATCCAAATCACCGATGATCAAGTGCCGAATGGACAGCACCTCCGCGTTCAACACACGTACAGAGTGAATGATGTCTCCTCCTTCTTGATCCAGCAAGGGGGAAGGACAGGTTGATGATGATCCAGCAGCACAACGGCGTGGTGGTGGATGCAGCAGAACTCCAGCAGGGCTTCGCCAAGCTGCTGCGGGAGGAGGACGAGGTGTAGTAGGAGGAGGGAGGCGCCAAGACACAGGGTCCGGCTGCCCTCCCCCTTGCCCTCCTTTATATAGGCTCCCAGGGGGGCGGCCCTGGGAGATGCAATCTCCCAAGGGGGGCGGCGGCCAGGGGGGTGGAGTGCCCCCCAAGGCAAGTGGTGCGCCCCCCCCCCCACCTAGGGTTTCCAACCCTAGGCGCAGGGGGCCCAAGGGGGGCGCACCAGCCCACTAGGGGCTGGTTCCCCTACCACTTCAGCCCACGGGGCCCTTCGGGATAGGTGGCCCCACCCGGTGGTCCCGGTACAATACCGGGTGACCCCGAAACTTTCCCGATGGCCGAAACAGCACTTCCTATATATAGTTCTTTACCTCCGGACCATTCCGGAACTCCTCGTGACATCCGGGATCTCATCCGGGACTCCGAACAACATTCGGTTTGCTGCATACTCATATTTATACAACCCTAGCGTCACCGAACCTTAAGTGTGTAGACCCTACGGGTTCGGGAGAAATGCAGACATGACCGAGACGGCTCTCCGGTCAATAACCAATAGCGGGATCTGGATACCCATGTTGGCTCCCACATACTCCTCAATGATCTCATCGGATGAACCACGATGTCGAGGATTCAATCAACCCCGTATACAATTCCCTTTGTCAATCGGTACGTTACATGCCCGAGACTCGATCATCAGTATCCCAATACCTTGTTCAGTCTCGTTACCGGCAAGTCACTTTACTCGTACCGTAATGCATGATCCCGTGACCAAACACTTGGTCACTTTGAGCTCATTATGATGATGCATTACCGAGTGGGCCCAGAGATACCTCTCCGTCATACGGAGTGACAAATCCCAGTCTCGATCCGTGTCAACCCAACAGACACTTTCGGAGATACCTGTAGTGCACCATTATAGTCACCCAGTTACGTTGTGACGTTTGGTACACCCAAAGCACTCCTACGGTATCCGAGAGTTACACGATCTCATGGTCTAAGGAAGAGATACTTGACATTGGAAAAGCTCTAGCAAAACGAACTACACGATCTTGTGCTATGCTTAGGGATTGGGTCTTGTCCATCACATCATTCTCCTAATGATGTGATCCCGTTGTCAATGACATCTAATGTCCATAGTCAGGAAACCATGACTATCTGTTGACCAAGGATCTAGTCAACTAGAGGCTTACTAGGGACGTATTGTGGTCTATGTATTCACACGTGTATTACGATTTCCGGATAATACAATTATAGCATGAATAAAAGACAATTATTATGAATAAGGAAATATAATAATAATCCTTTTATTATTGCCTCTAGGGCATATTTCCAACAGTCTCCCACTTGCACTAGAGTCAATAATCTAGTTACATTGTGATGAATCGAACACCCATAGAGTTCTGGTGTTGATCATGTTTTGCTCGCGGAAGAGGTTTAGTCAATGGATCTGCGACATTCAGATCCGTATGTACTTTGCAAATATCTATGTCTCCATCTTGAACATTTTCACGGATGGATTTGAAACGACGCTTGATGTGCCTAGTCTTCTTGTGAAACCTGGGCTCCTTGGCAAGGGCAATAGCTCCAGTGTTGTCACAGAAGAGTTTGATCTGCCCCGACGCATTGGGTATGATTCCTAGGTCGGTGATGAACTCCTTCACCCAAATTGCTTCATGCGTTGCCTCCGAGGCTGCCATGTATTCTGCTTCACATGTAGATCCCGCCACGACGCTCTGCTTGCAGCTGCACCAGCTTACTGCTCCACCATTCAACATATACACGTATCCGGTTTGTGACTTAGAGTCATCCAAATCTGTGTCGAAGCTAGCGTCGACGTAACCCTTTACGACGAGCTCTTCGTCACCTCCATAAACGAGAAACATGTCCTTTGTCCTTTTCAGGTACTTCAGGATATTCTTGACCGCTGTCCAGTGTTCCTTGCCGGGATTACTTTGGTACCTTCCTACCAAACTTACGGCAAGGTTTACATCAGGTCTGATACCAGCATGGCATACATAATAGATCCTATGGCTGAGGCATAGGGTATGACGCTCATCTCTTATTTATCTTTTGCCGTGGTCGGGCATTGAGCCGAGCTCAATCTCACACCTTGCAGTACAGGCAAGAACCCTTTCTTGGACTGATCCATTTTGAACTTCTTCAAAATCTTATCAAGGTATGTGCTTTGTGAAAGACCTATGAGGCGTCTCGATCTATCCCTATAGATCTTGATGCCTAATATGTACGCAGCTTCTCCAAGGTCCTTCATTGAAAAACACTTATTCAAGTAGGCCTTAATGCTATCCAAGAATTCTATATCATTTCCCATCAAAAGTATGTCATCTACATATAATATGAGAAATGCTACAGAGCTCCCACTCACTTTCTTGTAAACGCAGGCTTCTCCATAAGTCTGCATAAACCCAAACGCTTTGATCATCTCATCAAAGCGAATGTTCCAACTCCGAGATGCTTGCACCAGCCCATAAATGGATTGCTGGAGCTTGCATACTTTTTTAGCATTCTTAGGATCGACAAAACCTTTCGGCTGCATCATATACAGCTCTTCCTTAAGATAACCGTTAAGGAATGCCGTTTTGACGTCCATCTGCCATATCTCATAATCATAGTATGTGGCAATTGCTAACATGATTCGGACGGACTTAAGCTTCGCTACAGGAGAGAAAGTCTCATCGTAGTCAATCCCTTGAACTTGCCGATAACCCTTAGCGACAAGTCGAGCTTTATAGATGGTGACATTACCATCCGCGTCCGTCTTCTTCTTAAATATCCATTTGTTTTCTATCGCTCGCCGATCATCGGGCAAGTCAGTCAAAGTCCATACTTTGTTTTCATACATGGATTCTATCTCGGATTGCATGGCTTCAAGCCATTTGTTGGAATCTGGGCCCGCCATCGCTTCTTCATACTTCGAAGGTTCACTGTTGTCTAACAACATGATTTCCAGGACAGGGTTGCCATACCACTCTGGTGTGGAACGTGTCCTTGTGGACCTATGAAGTTCAGTAGCAACTTGATCCGAAGTACCTTGATCATCATCATTAACTTCCTCTCAAGTTGGTGTAGGCACCACAGGAACAATTTCCTGAGCTGCACTACTTTCCGGTTCAAGAGGTAGTACTTCATCGAGTTCTACTTTCCTCCCACTTACTCCTTTCGAGAGAAACTCTTTTTCCAGAAAGGATCCGTTCTTGGCAAAAAAGATCTTGCCTTCGGATCTAAGGTAGAAGGTATACCCAATGGTTTCCTTAGGGTATCCTATGAAGACGCATTTTTCCAACTTGGGTTCGAGCTTTTCAGGTTGAAGTTTCTTGACATAAGCATCGCATCCCCAAACTTTTAGAAATGACAGCTTAGGTTTCTTCCCAAACCATAATTCATATGGTGTCGTCTCAACGGATTTAGACGGTGCCCTATTTAAAGTGAATGTAGCTGTTTCTAGAGCGTATCCCCAAAATGATAGCGGTAAATCGGTAAGAGACATCATAGATCGCACCATATCCAATAGAGTGCGATTACGACGTTCGGACACACCGTTACGCTGAGGTGTTCCAGGCGGCGTGAGTTGTGAAACGATTCCACATTTCCTTAAGTGTGTACCAAATTCGTGACTTAAATATTCTCCTCCACGATCTGATCGTAGGAACTTTATCTTTCGGTCACGTTGATTCTCTACTTCATTCTGAAATTCCTTGAACTTTTCAAAGGTCTCAGACTTGTGTTTCATCAAGTAGACATACCCATACCTACTTAAGTCATCAGTGAGAGTGAGAACATAACGATATCCTCCGCGAGCCTCAACGCTCATTGGACCACACACATCAGTATGTATGATTTCCAATAAGTTGGTTGCTCGCTCCATTGTTCTAGAGAACGGAGTCTTGGTCATTTTGCCCATGAGGCATGGTTCGCATGTGTCAAATGATTCATAATCGAGAGACTCTAAAAGTCCATCAGCATGGAGCTTCTTCATGCGCTTGACACCAATGTGACCAAGGCGGCAGTGCCACAAGTATGTGGGACTATCGTTATCAACTTTACATCTTTTGGTATTCACACTATGAATATGTGTAACATTACGTTCGAGATTCATTAAGAATAAACCATTGACCATCGGGGCATGACCATAAAACATATCTCTCATATAAATAGAACAACCATTATTCTCGGATTTAAATGAGTAGCCATCTTGCATCAAACAAGATCCAGATACAATGTTCATGCTCAAACTTGGCACTAAATAACAATTATTGAGGTTTAAAACTAATCCCGTAGGTAAATGTAGAGGTAGCGTGCCAACGGCGATCACATCGACCTTGGAACCATTCCCGACGCGCATCGTCACCTCGTCCTTCGCCAGTCTTCGCTTATTCCGCAGCTCCTGCTGTGAGTTACAAATATGAGCAATGGCACTGGTATCAAATACCCAGGAGTTACTACGAGTACTGGTAAGGTACACATCAATTACATGTATATCACATTACCTTTAGTGTTGCCGGCCTTCTTGTCCGCTAAGTATTTGGGGCAGTTCCGCTTCCAGTGACCCTTCCCTTTGCAATAAAAGCACTCAGCCTCAGGCTTGGGTCCATTCTTTGACTTCTTCCCGGCAACTGGCTTACCGGGCGCGGCAACATCTTTGTCGTCCTTCTTGAAGTTCTTCTTACCCTTGCCCTTCTTGAACTGAGTGGTCTTATTGACCATCAACACTTGATGTTCTTTCTTGATTTCAACCTCTGCTGACTTCAGCATTGAAAATACTTCAGGAATGGTCTTCACCATCCCCTGCATATTGTAGTTCAACACAAAGCTCTTGTAGCTCGGTGGGAGCGACTGAAGGATTCTGTCAATGACCGCCTCGTCCGGGAGGTTGATCTCCAGCTGGGACAGGCGGTTGTGCAACCCAGACATTTTGAGTGTGTGCTCACTGACAGAACTGTTTTCCTCCATCTTACAACTATAGAACTTGTCGGAGACTTCATATCTCTCGACCCGGGCATGAGCTTGAAAAACCATTTTCAGCTCCTCGAACATCTCATATGCTCCGTGTCGCTCAAAACGCTTTTGGAGCCCCGGTTCTAAGCTGTAAAGCATGCCGCACTGAACGAGGGAGTAATCATCAGCACATGATTGCCAAGTGTTCATAACGTCTTGGTTCTCTGGGATGGGTGCTTCACCTAGCGGTGCATCTAGGACATAATATTTCTTGGCTGCTATGAGGATGATCCTCAGGTTCCGAACCCAGTCCGAATAGTTGCTGCCATCATCTTTCAGCTTGGTTTTCTCTAGGAACACGTTGAAGTTCATGTTGACATGAGCTATGGCCATTTGATCTACAAGACATATTTTGCAAAGGTTTTAGACTAAGTTCATGATAATTAAGTTCATCTAATCAAATTATTTAATGAACTCCCACTCAGATTGACATCCCTCTAGTCATCTAAGTGTTACACGATCCGAGTCGACTAGGCCGTGTCCGATCATCACGTGAGACGGACTAGTCATCATCGGTGAACATCTCCATGTTGATCGTATCTTCCATACGACTCATGTTCAACCTTTCGGTCTCTTGTGTTCCGAGGCCATGTCTGTACATGCTAGGCTCGTCAAGTTAACCCTAAGTGTTTCTGCATGTGTAAAACTGTCTTACACCCGTTGTATGTGAACGTAAGGATCTATCACACCCGATCATCACGTGGTGCTTTGAAACGACGAACTTTAGCAACGACGCACAGTTAGGGGGAACACTTTCTTGAAATTATATAAGGGATCATCTTATTTACTACCGTCGTTCTAAGTAAACAAGATGCATAAACATAATAAACATCACATGCAATTATATAAAGTAGTGACATGATATGGCCAATATAATATAGCTCCTTCGATCTCCATCTTCGGGGCTCCATGATCATCTTCGTCACCGGCATGAAACCATGATCTCCATCATCATGATCTCCATCATCGTGTCTTCATGAAGTTGTCACGCCAATGACTACTTCTACTTCTATGGCTAACGTGTTTAGCAATAAAGTAAAGTAAATTACATGGCGTTCTTCAATGACACGCAGGTCATACAAAAATAAAGACAAATCCTATGTCTCCTGCCGGTTGTCATACTCATCGACATGCAAGTCGTGATTCCTATTACAAGAACATGATCTCATACATCACAATATATCATTCATCATTCATCACAACTTCTGGCCATATCACATCACATGACAATTGCTGCAAAAACAAGTTAGACGTCCTCTAATTGTTGTTGCATCTTTTACGTGGCTGCAATTGGGTTATAGCAAGAACGTTTTCTTACCTACGAATAACCAACGTGATTTTGTCAACTTCTATTTACCCTTCATAAGGACCCTTTTTGTCGAATCCGCTCCAACTAAAGTAGGAGAGACAGACACCCGCTAGCCACCTTATGCAACTAGTGCATGTCAGTCGGTGGAACCTATCTCACGTAAGCATATGTGTAAGGTCGGTCCGGGCCGCTTCATCCCACAATACCGCTGAAGCAAGAAAATACTAGTAGTGGCAAGCAAGTTGACAAGATCTACGCCCACAACAAAATTGTGTTCTACTCGTGCAAAAGAGAACTACGCATAGACCTAGCTCATGATGCCACTGTTGGGGAACGTTGCAGAAAATTAAATTTTTTCCTACGGTTTCACCAAGATCCATCTATGAGTTCATCTAAGCAACGAGTCATGGGAGAGAGATTGCATCTACATAGAACTTGTAGATCGTGTGCGGAAGCGTTCAAGAGAATGGTGATGATGGAGTCGTACTCGCTGTGATCCAAATCACCGATGACCAAGTGCCGAACGGACAGCACCTCCGCGTTCAACACACGTACGGAGCGGATGACGTCTCCTCCTTATTGATCCAGCAAGGGGGAAGGACAGGTTGATGATGATCCAACAGCACAACGGCGTGGTCGTGGATGCAGCAGAACTCCGGCGGGGCTTCGCCAAGCTGCTGCGGGAGGAGGACGAGGTGTAGCAGGGGGAGGGAGGCGCCAAGACACAGGGTACGGCTGCCCTCCCCCTTGCCCTCCTTTATATAGGCCCCCAGGGGGGGCGGCCCTGGGAGATGCAATCTCCCAAGGGGGGCGGCGGCCAGGGGGGTGGAGTGCCCCCCAAGGCAAGTGGTGCGCCCCCCCACCTAGGGTTTCCAACCCTAGGTGCAGGGGGGCCCAAGGGGGGCGCACCAGCCCACTAGGGGCTGGCTCCCCTCCCACTTCAGCCCACGGGGCCCTCCGAGATAGGTGGCCCCACCCGGTGGACCCCCAGGACCCTTCCGGTGGTCCCGGTACAATACCGGGTGACCCCGAAACTTTCTCGATGGCCGAAACAACACTTCCTATATATAATTCTTTACCTCCGGACCATTCCGGAACTCCTCGTGACGTCCGGGATCTCATCCGTGACTCCGAACAACATTCGGTTTGCTGCATACTCATATTCATACAACCCTAGCGTCACCGAACCTTAAGTGTGTAGACCCTACGGGTTCGGGAGAAATGCAGACATGACCGAGACGGCTCTCCGGTCAATAACCAACAGCGGGATCTGGATACCCATGTTGGCTCCCACATACTCCTCGATGATCTCATCGGATGAACCACGATGTCGAGGATTCAATCAACCCCGTATACAATTCCCTTTGTCAATCGGTACGTTACATGCCCGAGACTCGATCATCAGTATCCCAATACCTTGTTCAGTCTCGTTACCGGCAAGTCACTTTACTCGTACTGTAATGCATGATCCCGTGACCAAACACTTGGTCACTTTGAGCTCATTATGATGATGCATTACCGAGTGGGCCCAGAGATACCTCTCCGTCATACGGAGTGACAAATCCCAGTCTCAATCTGTGTCAACCCAACAGACACTTTCGGAGATACCTGTAGTGCACCTTTATAGTCACCCAGTTACGTTGTGACATTTGGTACACCCAAAGCACTCCGACGGTATCCGGGAGTTACACGATCTCATGGTCTAAGGAAGAGATACTTGACATTGGAAAAGCTCTAGCAAAACGAACTACACGATCTTGTGCTATGCTTAGGATTGGGTCTTGTCCATCACATCATTCTCCTAATGATGTGATCCTGTTGTCAATGACATCTAATGTCCATAGTCAGGAAACCATGACTATCTGTTGACCAACGAGCTAGTCAACTAGAGGCTTACTAGGGACGTATTGTGGTCTATGTATTCACACATGTATTATGATTTCCGGATAATACACTTATAGCATGAATAAAAGACAATTATTATGAACAAGGAAATATAATAATAATCCTTTTATTATTTCCTCTAGGGCATATTTCCAACATACCCGGCCCCGGAGATGATCTGGATGAAGATGGCGGCAGGCGCGCAGTCGGCGATGCTCGTGGCTCGCCAAGCTTCGGCGGCTCTCCTTCGGACAGCAGCTCCTCCAGTGGCGGCCGCGACCAGCCTCCACGCCGTCGCGCCCATCTTGAGGGAGGTAGCGGGTCAGCCCATCGTCGCGCCTCAGTGAAGCACGAGGAGGAGTCTGATTGAGCTCCGAAGGCAGTATGAGCTCTCGCGACGAGTTGGTGCCGAGCGAGTCGCATCTATTTTGTTTTTCTCCCTTCCCTGCGCAAAGAGAAAGTAGTGTAGGGCCCCGTGGGGGCGTGTTGGACTATTCTTGTTAATTACCATGCTGCTTCCGCTATTTCGGTGCTGTGTTTTTGGGCCGCATGCCCGCGTGCAGGAATTACTTAGCTGGGGGGACTTGTCATGGTCTTCGCTTCCCGAGGCCGAGGCCTCGCCGCGCGCTTCATGTCCTGCAAGGATTAGTCAGGAGGGGTAGCTTTCGGTATCGGTTGTGGAGGCAACCGACTCAGGTCCTGCGTTTGCATCGTGATGCCCGTGGGGCATGGACTGGGAGGGGTGCTCCCATAGTGGACTCGGATAGGAAAACCTCAAACGACTGGGGTAGAAAACACTCGCGAGGGCGCCCGCATAGCCCCCTCGCGAGACTTGCGCGAGAGAAAACGAGGCAAGTGGGCAAAAAAGACAAAGAGTCACCAGCTAAAGATGGCAACAACTCCAATAAAACTTCACATAGGAACGAACAAGCCAACTGCAGAAAGCAAATGAAAAAGCCGCGTCCGGCACCTAATCTAGTCTTTGATGTCTTCTCACCAGCGCGAAGCTAAGTGCTACCACTGGGCGTGGGCGGGAGCCCCCGAGGCCCGAGGGCGGCTCTTTGGAGACTCCGGGGCGTGTACAGCCCCAACTCATTATTACGTGAGAGTGTCACGGGCGGCGAGCTTCACAGGCATTGGCCTTCTTCACAGGCTCCGGGCCTTTCTCGGGGGAAATGGGCTTCACAGGCGTTGGCCTTCTTCACAGGCACTGGGCCTTTCTTGGTTTGTCTAGCTTCACAAGTGTTGGCCTTCTTCACAGGCACCAGGCCTTTCTTGGTTCGTCTAGCTTCACAGGCGCTGGGCCTTCTTTACAGGCTCTGGGCCTTTCTTCAAGGGTAGAACCTCCGGAGATGCTGGATGTTCCACACGTTCGGGATGGGCACCCCCTCCTAAGTCTCCAAGCGTGCAGCGCCAGGCCTAGAGACATGAACAACCTTGAACGGGCCCTCCCACATGGGCGAGAGCTTGTGCATCCCCTACCTGGAGAGCACCCGTCTGAGAACGAGGTCACCTACCTCAAGGGTCCTGGGGCGGATGCTGCGGCAGTGGTACCGCCGCAGTGCTTGTTGGTATCTTGCAGCCCGAAGCACAACCTCCCGTCAATGTTCCTCCCCAAGCACGAGGTCCACCCCCCGCATGGCATCCTGCTGTGCTTCGTCGAAACCTAGGACCCGTGCGGAGCGATGCCTGACCTCGTGAGGAAGGACCGCCTCAACACCATAGACGAGGAAGAACGGGGTTTCGCCGGTCGACTTGGTAGCGGTGGTACAGATGGACCATAGCACAGACTGCAGCTCGTCATGCCAGCCTCTGGCACAGGCCTCCAGCTTCTTCTTGAAGGTTTGGGTCTTGAGGCCTGATACGTCCATTTTGCATCATGCTTTTATATCGATATTTATTGCATTATGGGCTGTTATTTCACGTTATGTCACAATACTTATGGCTATTCTCTCTTATTTTACAAGGTTTACATGAAGAGGGAGAATGCCGACAGCTGGAATTCTGGGCTGGAAAAGGAGCAAATATTGGAGGCCTATTTTGCACAACTCCAAAAGTCCTGAAACTCCATGGAATATCTTAAAATAAATAAAGAAAAATCGTCGCCAAAGATGAAGGCCAGGGGGCCCACATCCTGCTCACGAGGGTGGGGGCGCGCCCCCCCGGGCGCGCCCCCCTACCTCGTGGGCCCCCTGGTGGCTCTCCGACGCCCGTCTTCTCCTATATGAAGTCTTTAGATGAGAAACAAATAGAAGGCAACCTTTCGGGATGAAACTCCGCCGCCACGAGGCGGAACCTTGGCGGAACCAATCTAGGGCTCCGGCAGAGCTGTTCTGCCGTGGACACTTCCCTCTGGGAGGGGGAAATCATCACCATCATCATCACCAACGCTCCTCTCATCGGGAGAGGGCAATCTCCATCAACATCTTCACCACCACCATCTCATCTCCAAACCCTAGTTCATCTCTTGTATCTAATTCTTGTCTCCAAGTCCGGGATTGGTGCTAGTAGGTTGCTAGTAGTGTTGATTACTCCTTGTAGTTGATGCTAGTTTGTTTATTTGGTGGAAGATCATATGTTTAGATCCTTTATGCACATTATTACCCCTCTAATTATGAACATGAATATGCTTTGTGAGTAGTTACATTTGTTCCTGAGGACAAGCGAGATGTCTTGCTATTAGTAGTCATGTGAATTTGGTATTCGTTCGATATTTTGATAAGATGTATGTTGTCTAACCTCTAGTGGTGTTATGTGAATGTTGACTACATAACACTTCACCATTATTTGGGCCTAGAGGAAGGCATTGGGAAGTAATAAGTAGATGATGGGTTGCTAGAGTGACAGAAGCTTAAACCCTAGTTTATGCGTTGCTTCGTAAGGGGCTGATTTGGATCCATATGTTTCATGCTATGGTTAGGTTTACCTTAATACATTTGTTGTAGTTGCGGATGCTTGCAATAGAGGTTAATCATAAGTGGGATGCTTGTTCAAGTAAGAACAGCACCCAAGCACCGGTCCACCCACATATCAAATTATCAAAGTACCGAACGCGAACCATATGAGCGTGATGAAAACTAGCTTGACGATATTCCCATGTGTCCTCGGAAGCGCTTTTCCTATTATAAGAGTTTGTCCAGGCTTGTCCTTTGCTACAAAAAGGATTGGGCCAGCTTGCTGCACTTTATTTACTTTCGTTACTTGTTGCTCGTTACAATTTACCTTATCACAAAACTATCTGTTACCACTTATTTCAGTACTTGCAGAGAATACCTTGCTAAAAACTGCTTATCATTTCCTTCTGCTCCTCGTTGGGTTCGACACTCTTACTTATTGAAAGGACTACGATAGATCCCCTATACTTGTGGGTCATCAAGACTCTTTTCTAGCGCTGTTGCCAGGGAGTGAAGCGCCTTTGGTAGGTGGAATTTAGTAAGGAAAAATTTATATAGTGTGCTGAAATTTTCTGCCACTTGTTACTATGGAAAGTAATTGTCTGAGGGGCTTGTTCGGGGTATCTTCACCCCGTCCAGTAGAGCAAAGAGTTGCTCCTCAACCTACTCAACCTACTGAACCTATTGAAAATGAAACTCCTTTTGAGATTCCTTCGGGTATGATGGAAAAACTGCTAGCTAACACTTTTACAGGAGATGGAACAAAGCATCCCGATGAACATCTACGCTATGTGGATGATGTTTGTGGACTATTTAAGCTTGTAGGTATACCCGATGATGTTGTTAAGAAGAAGACCTTCCCTTTATCTTTGAAGGGAGATGCATTGGTATGGTACAAGCTATGTGATGATATGAGATCATGGAACTATAAAAGATTGAAATTGGAATTTCATCAAAAGTATTACCATATGCATCTTGTTCATCGTGATCGCAATTATATATATAATTTTTGGCCTCGCGAAGGAGAAAGCATTGCTCAAGCTTGGGGGAGGCTTAAATCAATGTTATATTCATGCCCCAATCATGAGCTCGCAAGAGAAGTAATTATGCAAAGTTTTTATGCTCGGCTTTCTGATAACAATCGCACCATGCTCGATACTTCTTGTGCTGGCTCTTTTATGATGAAGACTATTGAATTTAGATGGAATTTATTGGATAGAATTAAACGCAACTCTGAAGATTGGGACCTCGATGATGGTAAGGAGTCAGGTATGACACCTAAGTTTGATTGTGTTAAATCTTTTATGGATACCGATATTTTCCGTAAGTTTAGCACTAAATATGGACTTGACTCTGAGATAGTAGCTTCTTTGTGTGAATCTTTTGCTACTTATGTTGATCTTCCCAAGGAGAAGTGGTTTAAATATCATCCTCCCATAGAAGTAAAAGTAGCTGCACCTATTAAAGTTGAAGAAAAAATTGTCACTTATAATGATCCTATTGTTCCCACTTCTTATGTTGAGAAACCACCTTTCCCTGTTAGAATGAAGGATCATGCTAAAGCTTCAACTGTTGTTTGTAAAAGCAATACTAGAACTTATACACCTCCTGAGCAAGTCAAAGTAGAACCCAAATTGCTATTGTTAAAGATCTCTTGTCTGATAATATTGATGGGCATGTTATTCAATTCTGTGGTGAAATTGCCAGAATTGCTAAACCTTGTGATAGAGATAAACATAGACCTGTGGTAGGCGTGCCTGTTATTTCTGTTAAAATAGGAGATCATTGTTATCATGGCTTGTGTGATATGGGTGCTAGTGCTAGTGTTATACCCATTGACTTATACAAAGAAATTATGCATGATATTTCACCTGCTGAGTTAGAAGATATTGATGTTACAATTAAACTTGCAAATAGAGATACTATATCTGCAATAGGAATTGTTAGAGATGTTGAAGTCTTGTGTGGGAAAACCAAATATCCCGCTGATTTTCTTGTTCTTGGTTCTCCACAAGATAGCTTTTGTATCATTATATTTGGTAGACCCTTCTTGAATACTGTTAATGCTACGATAGACTGCAAAAAGAATGTTGTTACTGTTGGCTTGGATGATATGGTTCATGAGTTTAATTTCTCTAAATTTTGTAAACAGCATCATGAGGAAGAATTGCCTAGTAAGGATGAAATTATTGGTCTTGCTTCTATTGCCGTACCTCCTAGCGAACCTTTAGAACAATATTTGCTAGACCATGAAAATGATATGTTCATGAACGAGAGAAGAGAAATAGATGAAGTATTCTTTAAATAGGAGCCTATTCTGCAACACAGTTTGCCTGTTGAGATTATAGGGGATCCTCCTCCACCCAAGGGTGATCCCGTGTTTGAGCTTAAACCGTTGCCTGATAATCTTAAATATGCTTATCTTAATGAAAAGAAAATATATCCTGTTATTATTAGTGCTAACCTTTCAGAGCATGAAGAAGAAAGATTAGTGAAAACTCTGAAGAAGCACCGTGCCGCTATTGGATATACTCTGGATGATCTTAAGGGCGTCAGTCCCACTCTATGTCAACATAAAATAAATTTGGAAGCGGATGCCGAACCAGTTCGTGATCCTCAACGACTTTTGAATCCTAAAATGAAAGAAGTGGTAAGAAAAGAAATACTCAAGCTTCTGGGGGCAGGTATAATTTATCCCGTTGCTGATAGTCAGTGGGTAAGTCATGTCCACTGTGTCCCTAAGAAGGGAGGTATTACTGTTGTCCCTAATGATAAAGATGAATTGATTCCGCAAAGAATCATCACAGGTTATAGGATGGTAATTGATTTCCGCAAATTAAATAAGGCTACTAAGAAAGATCATTACCCCTTACCTTTTATTGATCAAATGCTAGAAAGATTATGCAAACATACACACTATTGCTTTCTAGATGGTTATTCCGGTTTTTCTCAAATACCTGTGTCGGCTAATGATCAATCAAAGACTACTTTTACATGCCCTTTTGGTACTTTTTCTTATAGACGTATGCCTTTCGATTTATGTAATGCACCTGCTACCTTTCAAAGATGCATGATGGCTATATTCTCTAACTTTTGCGAGAAAATTTGTGAGGTTTTCATGGATGACTTTTCCGTCTATGGTTCCTTGTTTGATGATTGCTTGATCAATCTTGCTCGAGTTTTGCAGAGATGTGAAGAAACTAATCGTGTCTTGAATTGGGAAAAGTGCCACTTTATGGTTAATGAAGGTATTGTCTTGGGGCACAAAGTTTCTGAAAGAGGTATTGAAGTTGATAAAGCCAAGGTTGATGCTATTGAAAAGATGCCATGTCCCAAGGACATGAAAGGTATAAGAAGTTTCCTTGGTCACGCCGTATTTTATAGGAGGTTCATTAAGGACTTCTCAAAAATCTCTCGGCCTCTGACTAATTTATTACAAAAAGATGTACCATTTGTCTTTGATGACGATTGTGTAGAAGCATTTGAAATACTTAAGAACGCATTAGTCTCTGCACCTGTTGTTCAGCCACCTGATTGGAATTTACCCTTTGAAATTATGTGTGATGCTAGTGATTATGTTGTAGGTGTTGTTCTAGGGCAAAGAGTTGATAAGAAATTAAATGTTATCCATTATGCTAGTAAGACTCTAGACAGTGCCCAAAGAAATTATGCTACTACCGAAAAGGAACTTTTAGCAGTTGTGTTTGCTTGTGATAAGTTTAGACCTTATATTGTTGATTCAAAAGTAACTATTCACACTGATCATGCTGCTATTAAATATCTTATGGAAAAGAAAGATGCAAAACCTAGACTCATTAGATGGGTTCTCTTGCTACAAGAATTTGATTTACATATTGTTGATAGAAAAGGAGCTGAGAACCCCATTGCAGACAACTTGTCTAGGTTAGAGAATGTTCTTGATGACCCACTACCTATTGATGATAGCTTTCCTGATGAACAATTAAATGTCATAAGCACTTCTCGTAGCACTCAATGGTATGCTGATTATGCTAATTATATTGTTGCTAAATTTATACCACCTAGCTTCACATACCAACAAAAGAAAAAGTTTTTCTATGACTTGCGATGTTACTTTTGGGATGACCCACATCTTTATAAAGAAGGAGTAGATGGTGTTATTAGACGTTGTGTACCTAAGCATGAACAAGAACAAATCCTACGCAAGTGTCACTCCGAAGCTTATGGAGGACATGCACGCTGGAGATAGAACTGCACATAAGGTATTGCAATCCGGTTTTTATTGGCCTACTCTCTTCAAGGATGCCTGTAAGTTTGTTTTGTCTTGCAATGAATGTCAAAGAATTGGTAATATTAGTAGACGTCAAGAAATGCTTATGAATTATTCACTTGTTATTGAACCATTTGATATTTGGGGCTTTGATTATATGGGACCTTTTCCTGCCTCTAATGGATATACCCATATTTTAGTTGCTATTGATTACATTACTAAGTGGGTAGAAGCTATTCCAACTAGTAGTGCTGATCATAACACTTCTATTAAAATGCTTAAGGAAGTTATTTTTCCGAGGTTTGGAGTCCCTAGATATTTAATGACTGATGGTGGTTCACACTTTATTCATGGTGCTTTCCGTAAGATGCTTGCTAAATATGATTTTAATCATAGAATTGCATCTCCATATCACCCGCAGTCTAGTGGTCAGGTAGAATTGAGCAATAGAGAGCTCAAATTAATTTTGCAAAAGAATGTCAATAGGTCTAGAAAGAATTGGTCCAAGAAACTTGATGACACATTATGGGCCTATAGAACTGTTGGAAATATGCCCTAGAGGCAATAATAAAAGTGTTATTATTATATTTCTTTGTTCATGATAATAGTCTTTTATTCATGCTATAACTGTATTATCCGGAAATCATAATACACGTGTGAATACATAGACCACAATATGTCCCTAGTGAGCCTCTAGTTGACTAGCTCGTTGTGATCAACAGATAGTCATGGTTTCCTGGCTATGGACATTGGATGTCGTTGATAACGGGATCACATCATTAGGAGAATGATGTGATGGACAAGACCCAATCCTAAGCCTAGCACAAAGATCGTGTAGTTCGTATGCTAAAGCTTTTGTAATGTCAAGTATCTTTTCCTTAGACCATGAGATTGTGCAACTCCCAGATACCGTAGGAATGCTTTGGGTGTACCAAACGTCACAATGTAACTGGGTGGCTATAAAGGTGCATTACAGGTATCTCCGAAAGTGTCTGTTGGGTTGGCACGAATCGAGACTGGGATTTGTCACTCCGTGTAAACGGAGAGGTATCTCTGGGCCCACTCGGTAGGACATCATCATAATGTGCACAATGTGACCAAGGGGTTGATCATGGGATGATGTGTTACGGAACGAGTAAAGAGACTTGCCGGTAACGAGATTGAACAAGGTATCGGTATACCGACGATTGAATCTCGGGCAAGTACAATACCGTTAGACAAAGGGAATTGTATACGGGATCGATTGAGTCCTTGACATCGTGGTTCATCCAATGAGATCATCGTGGAACATGTGGGAGCCAACATGGGTATCCAGATCCCGCTGTTGGTTATTAACCGGAGAACGTCTCGGTCATGTCTACATGTCTCCCGAACCCGTAGGGTCTACACACTTAAGGTTCGATGATGCTAGGGTTATAAAGGAAGTTTGTATGTGGTTACCGAATGTTGTTCGGAGTCCCGGATGAGATCCCGGACGTCACGAGGAGTTCCGGAATGGTCCGGAGGTAAAGATTTATAAATGGGAAGTCCTGTTTTGGTCACCGGAAAAGTTTCGGGTTTTTCCGGTAACGTACCGGGACCACCGGGAGGGTCCCGGGGGTCCACCAAGTGGGGCACCAACCCCGGAGGGCTGCATGGGCCATGTGTGGGAGGGAACCAGCCCCAGGTGGGCTGGTGCGCCCCCCACAAGGGGCCCAAGGCGCAGGGGAGAGTGGGAGGGGGCAAACCCTAGGGCAGATGGGCCCTAAGGCCCACCCCAGGCGCGCCTCCACTCTCTCCCCCTCTGGCCGCCGCCCAGATGGGATCTGGGGGCTGCCGCCACCCCTGGGGAGGGAACCCTAGAGGGGGGCACAGCCCCCTCCCCTCCTCCTATAAATAGTGGGGGTTTTGGGGCTGCCCAACACATGAGAACTTCTCCCTCTTGGCGCAGCCCTACCTCCCTTTCTCCTCATATCTCGCGGTGCTTGGCGAAGCCCTGCTGGACTACCACGCTCCTCCATCACCACCACGCCGTTGTGCTGCTGCTGGATGGAGTCTTCTTCAACCTCTCCCTCTCTCCTTGCTGGATCAAGGCATGGGAGACGTCACCGGGCTGTACGTGTGTTGAACGCGAAGGTGCCGTCCGTTCGGCACTAGGATCTCTGGTGATTTGGATCACGACGAGTACGACTCCTTCAACCCCGTTCTCTTGAATGCTTCCGCTTAGGGATCTACAAGGGTATGTAGATGCACTCTCCTTCCCCTCGTTGCTGGTTTCTCCATAGATAGATCTTGGTGACACGTAGGAAAATTTTGAATTTCTGCTACGTTCCCCAACAGTGGCATCATGAGCTAGGTCTATTGCGTAGATTCTTTGCATGAGTAGAACACAAAGTAGTTGTGGGTGTTGATGTTGTTCAATATGCTTACCGTTACTAGTCCAATCTTGTTTCGACGGTATTGTGGGATGAAGCGGCCCGGACCGACCTTACACGTACTCTTACGTGAGACATCTTCCACTGACTGACATGCACTTGGTGCATAAGGTGGCTAGCGGGTGCCAGTCTCTCCCACTTTAGTCGGAACAGATTCGATGAAAAGGGTCCTTATGAAGGGTAAATAGCAATTGGCATATCACGTTGTGGTTTTGCGTAGGTAAGAAACGTTCTTGCTAGAAACCCATAGCAGCCACGTAAAACATGCAAACAACAATTAGAGGACGTCTAACTTGTTTTTGCAGGGTATGCTATGTGATGTGATATGGCCAAAAGGATGTGATGAATGATATATGTGATGTATGAGATTGATCATGTTCTTGTAATAGGAATCACGACTTGCATGTCGATGAGTATGACAACCGGCAGGAGCCATAGGAGTTGTCTTAAATTTATTGTATGACCTGCGTGTCATTGAACAATGCCATGTAATTACTTTACTTTATTGCTAACCGGTAGCCATAGTAGTAGAAGTAATAGTTGGCGAGACAACTTCATGAAGACACGATGATGGAGATCATGATGATGGAGATCATGGTGTCATGCCGGTGACGATGATGATCATGGAGCCCCGAAGATGGAGATCAAAAGGAGCAAAATGATATTGGCCATATCATGTCACTATTTGATTGCATGTGATGTTTATCATGTTTATGCATCTTGTTTACTTAGAACGACGGTAGTAAATAAGATGATCCCTTACAACAATTTCAAGAAGTGTTCTCCCCTAACTGTGCACCATTGCTACAGTTCGTCGTTTCGAAGCACCACGTGATGATCGGGTGTGATAGATCCTTACGTTCACATACAATGGGTGTAAGACAGATTTACACATGCAATACACTTAGGGTTAACTTGACGAGCCTAGCATGTACAGACATGGCCTCGGAACACGGAGACCGAAAGGTCGAGCATGAGTCGTATAGTAGATACGATCAACATGAAGATGTTCACCGATGATGACTAGTCCGTCTCACGTGATGATCGGACACGGCCTAGTTGACTCGGATCATGTAATCACTTAGATGACCAGAGGGATGTCTATCTGAGTGGGAGTTCATAGGATGAACTTAATTATCCTGAACATAGTCAAAAGATCTTTGCAAATTATGTCGTAAGCTCGCGCTTTAGTTCCACTTTTTAGATATGTTCCTAGAGAAAATATAGTTGAAAGATGATAGTAGCAATTATGCGGACAGTAGAAAGCTTATGTCCTTAATGCACTGCTCAGTGTGCTGAACCCCAAACGTCGTTTGTGGATGTTGCGAACATCGGACATACACGTTTTGATAACTACGTGATAGTTCAGTTAAACGGTTTAGAGTTGAGGCACTAAAGACGTTTTCGAAACATCGTGGAACATATGAGATATTTCAAGGGCTGAAATTGGGATTTCAGGCTCGTGCCCACGTCAAGAGGTATGAGACCTCCGACGATTTTCTTAGCCTGCAAACTAAGGGAGAAAAGCTCAATCGTTGAGCTTGTGCTCAGATTGTCTGAGTGCAACAATCACTTGAATCGAGTGGGAGTTGATCTTCCAGATGAGATAGTGATGTTTCCCCAAAGTCATTGCCACCAAGCTGCTAGAGCTTCGTGATGAACTATAACATATCAGGGATAGATATGATGATCCTTGAAATATTCGTGATGTTTGACACCGCGAAAGTAGAAATCAAGAAGGAGCATCAATTGTTGATGGTTGGTGAAACCACTAGTTTCAAGAAGGGCAAGGGAACAAAGGGATACTTCATGAAACGGCAATTCAGCTACTGCTCTAGTGAAGAAACCCAAGGTTGAACCCAAACCCGAGACTAAGTGCTTCTGTAATAAAGGGAACAGCCACTGGAGCAGAATTACCCTAGATACTTGGTAGATGAGAAGGCTGGCAAGGTCGATAGAAGTATATTGGATATACATTGTGTTGATGTGTACTTTACTAGTACTCCTAGTAGCACCAGGGTATTAGATACCGGTTTGGTTGCTAAGTGTTAGTAACTCGAAATAAAAGCTACGGAATAAACGGAGACTAGCTAAAGGTGAGCTGACGATATGTGTTGGAAGTGTTTCCAATGTTGATATGATCAAGCATCGCACGCTCCCTCTACCATCGAGATTGGTGTTAAAACCTGAATAATTGTTATTTGGTGTTTTCGTTGAGCATAGACATGATTGGATTATGACTATCGCAATACGGTTATTCATTTAAAGAGAATAATGGTTACTCTATTTATTTGAATAATACCTTCAATGGTCTTGCACCTAAAATGAATGGTTCATTGAAATCTCGATCGTAGTGATACACATGTTCATGCCAAAAGATAGTAATGATAGTACCACCTACTTGTGGCACTGCCACGTAAGTCATATCGGTATAAAATGCATGAAGAAGCTCCATGTTGATGGATCTTTGGACTCACTCATTTTTGAAAAGTTTGAGACATGCGAACCATGTCTATTGGTGTATATGCATGAAGAAACTCCATGCAAATGGACCGTTTGAACTCACTTGATTTTGAATCACTTGAGACATGCAAATCATACCACATGGGCAAGATGACTGAAAGCCTCGTTTTAGTAAGACGGAACAAGATAGCAACTCATTGGAAGTAACACATTTTGATGTGTGCAGTCCAATGAGTGCTGAGGCATGCAGTGAATATCGTTATGTTCTTACTTCACAGATGATTCGAGTAGATGTTGAGAATATTTTCTTGATGAAACACAAGTCTGAATTATTGAATGGTTCAAGTAATTTCAGAGTGAAGTAGAAGATCATTGTGACAAGAGGATAAAAGATCTATGATATGATCATAGAGATGAATATCTGAATTACGAGTTTAGCACAGAATTAAGACATTGTGGAAATTGTTTCACAACTAATACAGCCTGGAACACCATAGTGTGATGGTGTGTCCGAACATCATAACTGCACCCTATTGGATATGATGCATACCATGATGTCTCTCATTGAATTACCACAATAGTTTTATGGGTTAGGCATTAGAGACAACCACATTCACTTTAAATAGGGCACCACGTAATTCCGATGAGATGACACCATATGAACTATGGTTTATAGAAACCTAAGCTCTCATTCCTTAAAAGTTTGGGGCTGCGACACTTATATGAAAAAGTTTCAGGTTGATAAGCTCGAACCCAAAGCGGATAAAATGCATCTTCATAGGACACCCAAAAACAGTTGGGTATACCTCCTAATTCAGATCCGAAAGCAATAGGGATTATTTCTTGAATCGGGTCCTTTCTCGACAAAAGTTTGTCTCAAAAAGTTGAGTGGGAGGATGGTGGAGACTTGATATGGTTATTGAACCATTACTACAACAAGTGTGTATCAGGGCACATGAAGTTGTTCCTGTGGCACCTACACCAATTGAAGTGGAAGCTTATGATAGTGATCATGAAGTTTCGGATCAAATCACTACCGTACCTCGTAGGACGACAAGGACGCGTACTGCTTCGGAGTGGTATAGTGATCCTGTCTTGAAGGTCATGTTGCTAGACAACAATGAACCTACGAACTATGGAGAAGCGATGGTGGGCCCAAATTCCGACTAATGTTTAGAAGACATGAAATCCGAGATAGGATCCATGTATCAGAACAAAGCATGGACTTTGGTGGACTTGCCCGATGATCGGCAAGCCATTAAGATAAATGGATCTTTAAGAAGAAGACGGACGTGGATGGTAATGTCACCATCTATGAAGCTCGATTTGTGGTGAAGAGTTTTTCACAAGTTCAAGGAGTTGACTACGATGAGATCTTCTCATCCGTAGCGATGCTTAAGTCCGTCGGATTCATGTTAGCATTAGCTGCAGTTATGAAATCTGGCAGATGGATGTCAAAACGAGTTTCCTTACCAGTTTTCGTAAGGAAAGGTTGTATGTAATACACTCAAAAAGGATTTGTCGATCCTAACGATGCTAAAAGGTATGCTAGCTCTAGCGATCCTTCCATGGACTGGAGTAAGCATCTCGGAGTTGGAATGTGCACTTTGATAAGATGATCAAAGATTTTGGGTTTATACAAAGTTTATGAGAAACTTGTATTTCCAAAGAAGTGAGTGGGAGCACTATAGAATTTCTGATGAGTATATGTTGTTGACATGTTGATGATCAGAAATGATTTTCTAGAAAGCATATAGGGTTATTTGAAAGGTGTTTTTCAATAGAAAACCTGGATTAAGCTACTTGAACATTGAGCATCAAGATCTATAAGGATAGATCAAAATGCTTAATAATACTTTCAAATGAGCACATACCTTAACATGATCTTGAAGGTGTTCAAGATGGATCAGTCAAAGAAGAAGTTCTTGCCTGAGTTGTAAGGTACGAAGTTAAGACTTAAAGCTCGACCTCGGTAGAAAAGAGAGAAAGGACGAAGGTTGCCCCTAATGCTTTAGATGTAGGCTCTACAGTATGCTATGCGAAGTACCGCACCTGATGTGTGCCTTGCCACATGTCTGGCAAGAGAGTACAAAGGTGATCAAGGAGTGGATCATCAGATAGCGGTCAAAGTTATCCTTAGAGGAATAAGGATATGTTTCTCGATTATGGAGGTGATAAAGAGTTCGGCGTAAAGGGTTACGTTGATGCAAGCTTTAACACCTATCCGAATGACTCTGAGTAGCAAACCGGATACGTATAGTGGAGCAACCATTTGGAATAGCTCCAAGTGGAGCGTGGAAGCAGCATTTACAATATGACCTAGAAATTTGCGAAGTACATACGGATCTGAATGTTACAGATCCATTGACTAAAACCTCTCTCACAAGTAGAACATGATCAAACCCCAGAACTCATTGAGTCTTAATCACATGATGATGTGAACTAGTTTAATGACACTAGTAAACTCTTTGGATGTTGGTCACATGGTGATGTGACCTGTCAGTGTTAATCACATGGTGATGTGAACTAGATTATTGACTCTAGTGCAAGTGGGAGACTGTTGGAAATATGCCCTAGAGGCAATAATAAAAGTGTTATTATTATATTTCTTTGTTCATGATAATAGTCTTTTATTCATGCTATAACTGTATTATCCGGAAATCGTAATACACGTGTGAATACATAGACCACAATATGTCCCTAGTGAGCCTCTAGTTGACTAGCTCGTTGTGATCAACAGATAGTCATGGTTTCCTGGCTATGGACATTGATGTCGTTGATAACGGGATCACATCATTAGGAGAATGATGTGATGGACAAGACCCAATCCTAAGCCTAGCACAAAGACCGTGTAGTTCGTATGCTAAAGCTTTTCTAATGTCAAGTATCTTTTCCTTAGACCATGAGATTGTGCAACTCCCGAATACCGTAGAAATGCTTTGGGTGTACCAAACGTCACAACGTAACTGGGTGGCTATAAAGGTGCATTACAGGTATCTCCGAAAGTGTCTGTTGGGTTGGCACGAATCGAGACTGGGATTTGTCACTCCGTGTAAACGGAGAGGTATCTCTGGGCCCACTCGGTAGTACATCATCATAATGTGCACAATGTGACCAAGGGGTTGATCACGGGATGATGTGTTACGGAACGAGTAAAGAGACTTGCCGGTAACGAGATTGAACAAGGTATCGGTATACCGACGATCGAATCTCGGGCAAGTACAATACCGTTAGACAAAGGGAATTGTATACGGGATCGATTGAGTCCTTGACATCGTGGTTCATCCGATGAGATCATCGTGGAACATGTGGGAGCCAACATGGGTATCCAGATCCCGCTGTTGGTTATTGACCGGAGAACGTCTCGGTCATGTCTACATGTCTCCCGAACCCGTAGGGTCTACACACTTAAGGTTCGATGGCGCTAGGGTTATAAAGGAAGTTTGTATGTGGTTACCGAATGTTTTTCGGAGTCCCGGATGAGATCCCGGATGTCACGAGGAGTTCCGGAATGGTCCGGAGGTAAAGATTTATATATGGGAAGTCCTATTTTGGTCACCGGAAAAGTTTCGGGTTTTTCCGGTAACGTACCGGGACCACCGGGAGGGTCCCGAGGGTCCACCAAGTGGGGCCACCAACCCCGGAGGGCTGCATGGGCCATGTGTGGGAGGGAACCAGCCCCAGGTGGGCTGGTGCGCCCCCCACAAGGGGCCCAAGGCGCAGGGGAGAGTGGGAGGGGGCAAACCCTAGGGCAGATGGGCCCTAAGGCCCACCCCAGGCGCGCCTCCCCTCTCTCCCCCTCTGGCCGCCGCCCAGATGGGATCTGGGGGCTGCCGCCACCCCTGGGGAGGGAACCCTAGAGGGGGCGCAGCCCCCTCCCCTCCTCCTATAAATAGTGGGGGTTTTGGGGCTACCCAACACATGAGAACTTCTCCCTCTTGGCGCAGCCCTACCTCCCTTTCTCCTCATATCTCGCGGTGCTTGGCAAAGCCCTGCTGGACTATCACGCTCCTCCATCACCACCACGCCGTTGTGCTGCTGCTGGATGGAGTCTTATTCAACCTCTCCCTCTCTCCTTGCTGGATCAAGGCATGAGAGACGTCACCGGGCTGTACGTGTGTTGAACGCGGAGGTGCCGTCCGTTCGGCACTAGGATCTCCGGTGATTTGGATCACGACGAGTACGACTCCTTCAACCCCGTTCTCTTGAACGCTTCCGCTTAGAGATCTACAAGGGTATGTAGATGCACTCTCCTTCCCCTCGTTGCTAGTTTCTCCATAGATAGATCTTGGTGACACATAGGAAAATTTTGAATTTCTGCTACGTTCCCCAACAAGAACTGCATATAAGAATCCTATGGGTATGTCTCCGTATAAAATGGTTTATGGAAAAGCTTGTTAGTTACCTCTCGAACTAGAACATAAGGCATATTGGGCTATTAAAGAGCTCAACTATGATTTCAAACTTGCCGGTGAGAAGAGGTTATTTGATATTAGCTCACTTGATGAATGGAGAACCCAAGCTTATGAAAATGCCAAGTTGTTTAAAGAAAAAGTTAAAAGATGGCATGACAAAAGGATACAAAATTGTGAGTTTAATGTAGGTGATTATGTGTTGCTATACAACTCTCGTTTAAGATTTTTTGCAGGAAAACTTCTCTCTAAATGGGAAGGTCCCTACGTTATCGAGGAGGTCTATCATTCCGGTGCCATAAAAATCAACAACTTCGCAGGCACAAACCCGAAGGTGGTAAACGGTCAAAGGATTAAACACTATATTTCAGGTAATCCCATAAATGTTGAAACTAATATTATTGAAACCGTAACCCCGGAGGAATACATAAAGGACACTTTCCAGCCTGTTTCAGACTCCGAAAAGGAATAGGTATTCGGTACGGTAAGTAAACCGACTTCAAAACAATTTTTAAGGCAATATTTCTCCGTTTTGGAATATTTAGAAAAATAGAAAAATAAGTATCAGTCCGGGGAGGACACGAGGCCTCCACGAGGGTGGAGGGCGCGCCCTACCTGTAACGCCCCAGATTCGTTGCGCCAGGTGTCTGCTAGTTATTTGCCGTCGTTGCCATGTCATTTTCTTGCGTGTTGCATTTTATCATGTCATCATGTGCATTTCATTTTGCATACGTGGTCGTTTCATGCATCCGAGCATTTTCCCCGTTGTCCGTTTTGCAATCCGGCGCTCCTATGCCCTCCGGCGTCCCCCTCTTCTCTCTTTTCGTGAGTGGGTGTTAAACGTTCTCAGAATGGACCAAGGCCTGCCAAGTGGTCTTGGTATAGCACCGGTAGACCGCCTGTCAAGTTTCGTGCCATTTGGAGTTCGTTTGATACTCCAACGGTTAACCGGGTAACCGTAAAGCCCCTCTCTCTTTGTAGCCCAACACGCCATCCAAACTGGCCCAAAACCCATCTAACTCCCCTCCATGCTCTCGGTCGTTCGATCACGACCGTGTTGGCGAAAACCGCTCCTCATTTGGACTTTCCTAGCTCCCTCTATCTATAAATATGTGCATCTCCCCCGAAATCCCGGTCTAACCCTAGCCATCTTCATCCTCGCGCCGCCGGACACGTCCGCCCGAGCCGGACATGTCCGCCGGACACCTCACCCCGGCGAATCAGATCGCGCCACATCACCGCCGCCGGCCCTTCTCTCTCCTCCTCTACCGCGCCAGCCACCGCGGCCCGCCCGGGCCCGGGGCAAGCCCGCGCGGGCCCATCGTCGCCCGGAGTCGCCGCCCGCGAGGCCCGCTCGCCCGAGCGCCCCGCGTCCCGGCGCCTGCCCGCGCCCGAGCTCCTCCCGAGCCGGCGTCGCTCCCCGCCGGTGGCCTCGCCGACCCGCGCCTACTCCGGCCAGATGCGGCCGGGAATGGGTGCCCCGCGGCCGGATCCGCCTCCTCCCGGCCTCCCCGAGCCTCTCCGGCCATCTCCGTCGTCTCCGACGAGGTTCTCCGGCGAACCTCGTAAACCGTGCAAATCCAGAGGTTGACCCCCGAAATCCCTGTCCCAGATTTTCGTAATTTTTATGCCATGTTCATGCCAGCGTATCTCTGCATCCGTAGCTTCGTTTCGTGCGTGTAATATATAGAATTGTTCGTCTCAACAAGGACATCATTTCATTCCATTGCATCATATTCATTTGAGGTCATGTAGATGCCTGAATCATTGTTGTAAGAGTGCTTCATGATGTTTTCTGCTGTCTGTTAACAGAACGTGCTCTTTTGTCATTTTTGTCATGATTGATGTGTGCATCCTATGAGGTTGATGTCTACATGTGTTTTGAACTAGGCTATGTCTTCTTTACATAGGTGCTTACCATGTATTTTTGTGATCAATGTGGTGACTAGCACAAGCATGCAAACTAGGCATCGTGATGTTGCTGATTTTAGTCCCTGTTCTGCTGTTATTTTGATGCCATGCAAACTTGATGCTACAGAGAGATCCATGCATATTTAGAGACACTTCAGTAAGGGTGTTTTGAATAATAGGTTGTCTATCCATTCATGCCCTTTGTTGCAATTATGGAGTAGTCTAGCCTGTCATTTTCGTGCTCTACTTTTGCTTCAAAATGTTTCCTGGCAGATTGTTTACATGTTATTCAATTTGGCCAAGCTTGCTATAGTTGATCCTTGCATGCTATGGACTTGTTCTTGACTTGGTTTGTTACACAAACATGTCTTCTTGATGATGCTATGCTTATCTTGTCATGCAATGACTTGTGGTGAGTGAATCGAGCTTGTTAAGTAGTGTTCATGATGTTGCTGTTTTGCTAGGCTGAATCTGTTATTTCGTGATGCTATATAAACATGTTGCTACTAATAATTCTATGCATAATCTGGAGATGTTCTATAAACATGTTTTGATCTACATGTCATCCTCTATCCATCTATGCCCCTGGTTACATTTATAGCTTGATGTAGATTGTTCATATCTTGCTCCAAAGTTGCTTGAAAATGTTGCTGTCAGCCTGTTAACATTAAGTTCACTTGTTCCCATATGTTTTGCTAGTGATCCATGTACCCTATGACCTTGCTATTGCCATGCTTAGCTTCACAAATATGTCTTCTTACTGTTGGGTACCTTGCCATGCCATGTATTGCTCTGTAGTGAGTTGCACAAGCTCATTTACCTGCCTTCATAATTCTGTTCCTGCCATGTACGAATCTGTAATAATAACTTGCTATGTTTACGTGGGTGCCATCATATTTTATGATCCTTTTTGGCTTATGGTCAGTAAGGGTCTTTTGATCTATGCAATTAGTAGATTCATGCCATGCCTTTGTTTGTCATGATAAGTTCCTGTAACATGTTGTTTGATAGCTCTGAACATTGCATCATGCTGTTATTTTTTGCAAAGTCTGAAATTGTTATAACTTGCAATCTTACCATGTGTGTTTGAGCATGTTCTAGTAATTTCTAGATGTAGCTCAGTGTTCATGTTATGTTGTGCTTTACCTGTACATCATGCCCATGCCTTTTGTTATTATGTTGGGGTGCTGTAGCATGTTGTTTTGATGCTTGCAATATGCTTAGTTGCTGTTTTGGACAGCTTGTCCTTTAAACTTGTATAGTGTGCATGTGTTGAACCGTTGCTCCGTTTTGAGTGTGCTCTATATGAAACTTGCTTGATTTTGTATGTAGTTTCATATTATCATGTTGCATCCATGTTTTGGTGTGTTTGCTTGATGTTTGGGTGCATTTTGCATCAATGCCATGTTTAACTTGTTTTGCTCATATGTTCTAGGCCGTAGCTCCGAACTAAATGAACTTTATATGTAACTTGACTAGAATCTCGTGTAGATCATCTTTGTGCATCTTAAACTTGCTGTTTAACAACTTGAACATAAGGTTTATTCAGATCTGGACCAATTTCGAAATATGCTTATGAGGACTTACCGGAATTGTTATATGTTGTTCCCGGCCTCATTTAAACTTGCCTTGATCTGTTGTTCTTGTTTGCATCATCTTTTGCCATGAGTAGCTTCATGTAGCTTTGCCATGCATCATGCTTGTTGTGCATCATGCCTTGGTTCATGTGTGGTGTGTTTACTACGTTGTGTGCTTCTTTTCGATAGTTCCTGTTTCGTTGCGATCGTGAGGATTCGTTCGTCTACGCTTGGTTCGGCTTCATCCGTTCATCTTCTTCATGGACTCGTTCTTCTTCCTTGCGGGATTTCAGGCAAGATGACCGCTACCCTGGATCTCACTACTATCATTTCTATGCTAGTTGCTTCGTTCTATCGCTATGCTGTGCTACCTATCACCTGTTTATCGAGCCATCCCATATTGCCATGAACCTCTAACCTTTGACACCCTTCCTATGCAAACCGTTGTTTGGCTATGTTACCGCTTTTGCTCAGCCCCTCTTATAGCGTTGCTAGTTACAGGTGAAGTTGAAGATTGCTCCATGGTGGACAGGATTATGATTGGGATATCACAATATCTCTTATATTATTAATGCATCTATATACTTGGTAAAGGGTGGAAGACTCGGCCTTTTGCCTAGTGTTTTGTTCCACTCTTGCCGCCCTAGTTTCCGTCATACCGGTGTTATGTTCCCGGATTTTGCGTTCCTTACGCGGTCGGATGATTTATGGGACCCCCTCGACAGTTTGCTTTGAATAAAACTCCTCCAGCAAGGCCCAACCTTGGTTTTACCATTTGCCTCACCACCACCTATCCTTTCCCTTGGGTCGGCCAACCCAAGGTTCATCTTTATTTTAGCCCCCCCGGGCCAGTGCTTGTCTAAGTGTTTGTCCGAACTAGAGCACCGTGCGGGGCCATCCCTTGGCAACTTGGGTTACGTCGGTTCCTGTATGCTTAGCTCATCCGGTGTGCCCTGAGAACGAGATATGTGCAGCTCCTATCGGGATTTGTCGGCGCATCGGGAGGCTTTGCTGGTCTTGTTTTACCATTGTCGAAATGTCTTGTAAACCGGGATTCCGAGTCTGATCGGGTCTTCCTAGGAGAAGGTCTATTCCTTTGTTGATCGCGAGAGCTTGTCATGGGCTAAATTGGGACACCCCTGCAGGGTATAATCTTTCGAAAGCCGTGCCTGCGGTTATAGGCAGATGGGAATTTGTTAATGTCCGGTTGTAGATAACTTGACACCAGATCCGAATTAAAACGCATCAACCGCGTGTGTAGCCGTGATGGTCTCTTCTTGGCGGAGTCCGGGAAGTGAACACGGTTTCTGGGTTCTATTTGACGTAAGTAGGAGCTCAGGATCACTTCTTGATCATTACTAGTTGACGACCGTTCTTCTCGCTCTTATTTCCGTATGTTAGCCACCATACTTGCTTAGTCCCTGCTGCAGCCTCACCACTTTACCCCCTTCCTTTCCCTTTAAGCTTTGCTAGTCTTGATACCCCTGGTAATGTGATTGCTGAGTCCTCGTGGCTTACAGATTACTACAACAACAGTTGCAGGTACAGGTTATGCGATGATCATGACGCGAGAGCGATGCTTGCTTGTGTTGAGTCCTTCTTCTGCTTCTTCGATCAGGGGATAGGTTCCAGGTCGGCAGCCTGGGCTAGCAGGGTGGATGTCGTTTGAGTTTATGTTTGTTTTTCATCCGTAGTCGGATGTTGATCTTATGTATGGTGATGTTGTATTCGAGTGGCATTGTATGCCTCTTGTATGTATCCCCATCTATTATGTAATGTTGATGTAATGATATCCACCTTGCAAAAGCGTTTCAATATGCGGGTCTATCCTTGGTGGGACCTTCGAGTTCCTTTTGGATAGGGTCGCATATTCGGCGTGACACTACCCCCTGGGCGCACCCCCCTACCTCGTGAGCACCTCGTGTGCCCTCCGGACTCTGTTTCCTTGCACGATACGTATCTTGGTCGGCAAAAATTCATTATATATACTCCCGAAGGTTTTGACTCTCGTATCACGCAAATATCCTCTGCTTTTGTTTCGAGCTGTTGCTGCTGTAGACTTGAGCAAGATGTCTTCTCAAGAGTCAGTCGGGGAGAGCGGGGTATCTAACCCGGCACCGGAACCAAGGGAAAACAACGACGCTGACCACTTTGGGCCAGCAACGGAGGAAGAGATGGAGGCTGACCTGATGAGGGTAGATGCCATGGAAGATCAACAAGTCACCTCTCGCCTCCAAGCTGGGTTTACGATGGGGGAACTATAGAGCTCAGCTATTCCAAACTCGGTTATCCCTTCCAATGTTAGATTTCTTTCCTATGAAAATATGAGGAGGAGTGTCTCTTGTTCTCCCGCAGCTATGCAACACCCTTGGGTGCAAGGAGCTTTAGCCGTTACAGGAAAGCTTCACAAGGAAATAATGGACCTCAAGCAGCAAGTCAATAAGCTCGAGGAGGAGAACCGTATCTTGAGGGGAATCATCGCCAAGAATATTACACCAACAACAAAGAAGGAGAAATAATCACATGGGTATGGGCACTCCCCTTGGCAACTGCCAAGCTTGGGGGAGGTGCCCTGGTATCGTATCACCATCACAACTCCTATCTTTACCGTTTTTCTTAGTTCGATCCTTTTAGTAGTATCTTGATTTAGTAGAATAAAGTCATGGCATGATCTAGTTTTGAGTTTTGCTTTATGATCCTTCTTTGTAATCGAGTCCGTGAGCTATATAATAAAGATTAGTGTTGAGTCAATGGCTTGAGTATTTTGCCATGATCTTGGGTGATTAGAAGAAAAAGAATAAAAAGAATCAAAGAGTTCATATTGATCTTAGTGAAAGTAATGACTTCACATAGAAAGAGTATGATGATTAAAGGTTGTTGGAAGTTAGCAAATATAGCCTTGGTCATCGTTGCAATTAATAGGAAGTAATAAGGAAAGAGAGGTTTCACATATAGATATATTATCATTGACATCTTTTATGATTGGGAGCACTCATTAAAATATGACATGCTAAAGAGTTGATGTTGGACAAGGAAGACAACATAATGAGTTATGTTTTCTTACATTTGAGATAAAGTATGTTGCCATGGATCCTCTAACGTGTTGAGCTTGCCTTTCCCCCTCATGCTAGCCAAATTCTCAGCACTAAGTAGAAATACTACTTGTGCTTCCAAATACCCTTAAACCAGTTTTGCCATGAGAGTCCACCATATCTACCTATGGATTGAGTAAGATCCTTCAAGTAAGTTGTCATCGGTGCAAGCAATAAAAATTCCTCTCTAAATATGCATGACTTATTAGTGCGGAGAAATAAACTTTGTACGAACTTGTTGTGGACGCAATAAAAGCGACGGGCTGCATAATAAAGGTTCACATACAAGGGGCAATATAAAGTGACGTTCTTTTGCATTAAGATTTTGTGCATCAACCCTAAATGTGCATGACAACCTCTGCTTCCCTCTGTGAAGGGCCTATCTTTTATTATTATCCTCTACCTTATGCAAGAGTCATGGTGATCTTCACCTTTCCTTTTTCATTTTATCCTTTGGCAAGCTCAGCATGTTGGAAAGAACATGATATATATATCTAATTGGATGTAGGGGTGCATGAATTATTATTGTTGACACTACCGTTGAGGTAAAAAGGTTGTGGGGCAAAACTGTAAGCCCCTATCTTTCTCTGTGTCCGATTAAAACTTCGTAACCACAAGTATCGCGTGAGTGTTAGCAATTATGAAGGGCTAAGTGATAGTTGAGTATGTGGACTTGCTTTTAAGCTCTGACATAGACTCTTTCTGATGTTATGATAAATTGCAATTGCTTCAATGACTGAGGTTATAATTTGTTGGTGCTCAATAAGGTTTCTGATTCATACTTTGGCTTTGTGAAAAGATCATCACTTGAACATGAGTAATCATATGACAAAATCTTTATATGTTGCTGTTATGAAAATAATCATGATGCCTTCATGTCTGTATTTTATTTTTATCGACGCCTCTACCTCTAAACATGAGGACATATTTATTGTTATCGGCTTTTCGCTTGAGGACAAGCGAGGTCTAAGCTTGGGGGAGTTGATACATCCATTTTGCATCATGCTTTTATATCGATATTTATTGCATTATGGGCTGTTATTTCACATTATGTCACAATACTTATGGCTATTCTCTCTTATTTTACAAGGTTTACATGAAAAGGGAGAATGCCGGCAGCTGGAATTCTGGGCTGGAAAAGGAGCAAATATTGGAGGCCTATTCTGCGCAACTCCAAAAGTCCTGAAACTCCACGGAATATCTTAAAATAAATAAAGAAAAATCGTCGCCAAAGATGAAGGCCAGGGGGCCCACACCCTGCTCACGAGGGTGGGGGGCGCGCCCCCCTGGGCGTGCCCCCTACCTCGTGGGCCCCCTGGTGGCTCTCCGACGCCCGTCTTCTCCTATATGAAGTCTTTCGATGAAAAAAAAATAGAAGGCAACCTTTCGGGACGAAACTCCGCCACCATGAGGCGGAACCTTGGCGGAACCAATCTAGGGCTCTGGCAGAGCTGTTCTGCCGGGGACACTTCCCTCCGGGAGGGGGAAATCATCACCATCGTCATCACCAACGCTCCTCTCATCGGGAGAGGGCAATATCCATCAACATCTTCACCCGCACCATCTCATCTCCAAACCCTAGTTCATTTCTTGTATCCAATTCTTGTCTCCAAGTCCGGGATTGGTGCTAGTAGGTTGCTAGTAGTGTTGATTACTCCTTGTAGTTGATGCTAGTTGGTTTATTTGGTGGAAGATCATATGTTCAGATCCTTTATGCACATTATTACCCCTCTGATTATGAACATGAATATGCTTTGTGAGTAGTTATGTTTGTTCCTAAGGACAAGGGACAAGTCTTGCTATTAGTAGTCATGTGAATTTGGTATTCGTTCGATATTTTGATAAGATGTATGTTGTCTAACCTCTAGTCGTGTTATGTGAACGTCGACTACATAACACTTCACCATTATTTGGGCCTAGAGGAAGGCATTGGGAAGTAATAAGTAGATGATGGGTTGCTAGAGTGACAGAAGCTTAAACCCTAGTTTATGCGTTGCTTCGTAAGGGGCTGATTTGGATCCATATGTTTCATGCTATGGTTAGGTTTACCTTAATACTTTTGTTGTAGTTGCGGATGCTTGCAATAGAGGTTAATCATAAGTGGGATCCTTGTTCAAGTAAGAACAGCACCCAAGCACCGGTCCACCCACATATCAAATTATCAAAGTACCGAACGCGAATCATATGAGCGTGATGAAAACTAGCTTGATTTTCCCATGTGTCCTCGGGAGCGCTTTTCCTATTATAAGAGTTTGTCCAGGCGTGTCCTTTGCTACAAAAAGGATTGGGCCACCTTGCTGCACTTTATTTACTTTCATTACTTGTTGCTCGTTACAATTTACCTTATCACAAAACTATCTGTTACCACTTATTTCAGTACTTGCAGAGAATACCTTGCTGAAAACTGCTTATCATTTCCTTCTGCTCCTCGTTGGGTTCGACACTCTTACTTATCGAAAGGACTACGATAGATACCCTATACTTGTGGGTCATCAAGTCCCTTCAGGACCTCCGCGTTGGCGCGCTCAGCTTGGCTGTTGCTCCGAGGGTGTGCCACCGAAGCGAAGCATATCTGCGTTCCAAGGTTAGCACAATATGTTTTGAAGAGATTGTTGGTGAACTGCGAACCATTGTCGGTGATGATGCGATTGGGTACCCCAAACCGGCTCACGAGGCCCCTGATGAACATGACTGCTGAGCCAACTGGGATGGTGCGGACAACTTCCACTTCGTCCCACTTAGTGAATTTGTCGATGGCAACATAAAGGTAGCAATAGCCCCCTCGCGCGAGGAAATGGGCCTAGGATGTCCAATCCCCAAACAACGAACGGCCACGAGAGGGGAATGGTCTGAAGGCCCTAAGCTGGCTGGTGAATCTTCTTGGCGTGGAACTAACAGGCTTCACAAGCCTTCACCAGCTCGGCTGCGTCGTTGAGTGCTGTTGGCCAATAGAAACCGCTGCGAAACGCCTTGCCGACGAGTGTGTGAGAAGACGAGTGGTGCCCGCAGTCTCCATCGTGAATGTCTGCCAGCAGCTCTTTTCCTTGCTCCCTGAAGATGCAGTGTAGAGTAACGTCATTCGACCGCTTTCGGTAGAGCTCTCCGTCTTGGATGCAGTAGGCCGTGGCCTGTCGCGCCACGCGCTCCGCATCCTCCTCCTTCTCCGGCAGGGTCCCTTGCGTCAAGTAATCCTTGAACTCTCCGGTCCAACATCCCTCCTGAGGCTCCAGCGCCAGGAGCAAGCGTGCCCCTGAGGTTGGGCCATAGGCCGGGGCTCCCGAGGCAGGCGGCTGAGGGAGCTCCTCCCTAGGCTGTGCCGTGCTTGATAGTGATGGCACCGCCAAGGGTTTGAAGAGTCGCTCCTCGAAGACGCCGGGCTCCTGATGCAGCCGCCTGGATGCCCTCTTGGCGATGTCATCAGCTTCTTGATTGGTGCCGCGAGGCACGTGTTGCAACTCCAGCCCCAAAAACTGTTTCTCCATCCTGCTGACCTCCGTGAGATACGCTTCCATGTGCTCGTCCTTCGGCTCGTATACTTTGTTGGAGAAGTTGATGAGGAGTTGTGAATCACCCTTGATGATGAGGCGCTTTACCCCCAAGGCGACTGCAGCTTTCAAGCCCGCTATCAGGCCCTCGTACTCCGCTATGTTGTTGGAGACCTTCTCTCTATGCTGGAAACAGAGCTGCACTGCATAGTAGAGCTTGTCCTGGGTGGGGGATATGAGCACTGCGCCAGCCCCCGCGCCCTGTCGTGAGAACGCTCCGTCGAAGTACATGACCCAGCCGTCCTGTGCTTTAATTCCTGGGGAAAGCGACCGATCCTCGCCCGTTTTGAGCCCCGGTGCCTCTGTCCATTCCGCCATGAAATCTGCAAGTGTGGCTCCCTTGATGACCCTGGTCATGCTGAATTCTAGCTGAAACGCTTGTAGTTCGATGTTCCATTCAGCGACCCTCCTAGCTGAGTTGGGGCTCCTGAGTACCCTTTCCAAGGGGTATGCTGAGACGACCTTGATGGGATGGCCTTAAAAGTAGTGCCGCAGCTTGCGCGAGGCCACTAATAGTGCGAGGAGGAGCTTTTGGGGCATGGGGTACCGCGCCCTCGCGTCTCGTAGCACCGTGCTGACGAAGTAGACAGGGTGCTCGACGAGTTTGAGGGTGCCGACGCAGCCCGCGTCCTCTAGAGGTTGAGGCGCCCCCTGAGACGACGGAGCCCCCTGCGCTTGGTCACTTGGAGAGGCCTCCTCCGCTCTGGGTGCGCTCCCCTGCTGAGGTTGATCCTTTTCTGCTGCGATCTTGGTCTTCGCGAGGCCTTCTTGGCCTTGCTCTGCTTCGGCTGGGACGGCGGCTGCAGCCTTGGTCTGGCGCTCCTCTCTAACTGCCACAAGGGCTGCGCTGGCGGAATAGGGGGTGGCTGCAAGGTAAAGCACCAGGGGCTCCCGAGGCCGTGGAGCCACCATCACCGGAAGGCTGGTAAGGTACTTCTTGAGATCTTGGAATGCCCTGTCGGCCTCTTCAGTCCACTTGAACGGGCCCTTCTTCTTCATCAGCTTGAAGAAGGGCAGTGCCCGCTCCCCCAGCCTGGAGATGAAGCATCCTAGCGCGGTTACACGCCCGGTGAGCTTCTGCATTTCTCTGAGGGTCTTCAGCGGGCTCATGTCTTTGACTGCCTAGACCTTCTCTGGGTTGGCTTCGATGCCCCTGTGGGACACGAGGAAGCCCAAGAGCTTTCCCGAAGGGACCCAAAATACGCACTTCTCCGGATTGAGCCGCAGATCTACTTCACAGAGGCTCGCAAAGGTTTCTTCTAGGTCTTGTATCAGGGTTTTGGCCTCCCGAAACTTCACCACAATGTCATCGACGTAAGCTTCAGCATTTCTCCCGAGCTGCCGGCCCAAGGCGATGTGCACCAGCTGCTGAAAGGTCGCTCCTGCGTTGCGCAGCCCAAACGGCATGCAGGTATAGCAGTACACTCCACATGGGGTCAGGAAAGCCGTTTTCTCCACGTCTTCTACTGCCATCTTGATCTGGTGATAGCCCGAGAAGGCATCCAGGAAGCACAATAGGTCACACTCAGTGGTAGAGTCGACGATCTGGTCGATGCAAGGGAGCGGAAATGGATCCTGCGGGCAGGCCTTGTTGAGGTTGGTGAAGTCGACACACATGCGTTCCTTTCCTCCCTTTGTTGGCACGACAACAGGGTTGGCCAACCAATCAGGGTAGCGGACCTCGCGAATGACCCCTGCTGCCTCTAACTTGCGGGTCTCTTGGACGATGAAGGCTTGCTTTTCAGTGGACTGCCGCCTTGCCTTCTGCTTCACGGGGCGCACGTTGGGGCACACGTTGAGATGATGTTCAATCATATCCCTTGGGACTCCTGCCAGCTGATCAGGCTCCCACGCAAACACCTTCTTGTTAGCGCGCAAGAACCTGACCAAGGCCTCCTCTTGCACAGGCTCGAGGTTGGCGCCTATGGTGAAGGCGGTGCCAGCAGATCCATCCTCGTCGACCGGTACCTTCTTGGTCTCCGCCTTGTCTTGGCTGAATAGCTGTTTCTTCTTAGCCGGCACAGCCTCCTTGGGCTCGAGGACATCTGCGCTGGCGGGCTGCGCCACCGCGGCCATCTTGAAAGCAAGCTTGAGCACCTGCAACGCATCCCCGGTGTCTCCGGACACAGTAAGGACACCGCTGCTCTCGGGCATCTTCATGAGGTTGTATGCCGGGTGAGTCGCTGCCATGAACTGGGCCAAGGCTAGGTAGCCGAGGATGGCGTTGTATGGGAGGCTGATGGGGGCGATGTCGAAGTCGATCAGCTCCGTGCGGAAGTTGTCGTGAGCGTCGGACGTCACTGGGAGGTGGATCTGCCCCAAGGAGCCGGTGGAACCGCCTCCGACGCCCGAGAAGGGCCTGCTGGGTTGAAGCCGTTCTAGCGGCACGTGGAGGAGGATGAAGGCCTCCACCAAGAGCACGTTGAGGCCGGCACCACCGTCGATGAGGGTCCTGGTGACGGCCACTTGGCAGATGGTGGGGGTGCATAGCATCGGGAGCGCGCCTGAACAAGCGGGGTTGGAGGGGTGATCATCCGAGCTGAAGGTCAGATCGGCCTTGGGTGACACCTAGCCCGGGGGGGTTTCTCAGTGCTTGAGGGCGGCATCGATCTGGCGGACGAACGACTTGATGTGGCGGCTCGAAGGTGGTGCCTGTGATCCACCCAAGATGGCCGCGATGACTGGGGGTGCCGGCACGGCATGATGGGTGAGGAAGAGGTTGCGCAACTCCTCCCAGGAGGCCACATAAGCCACTGGCAGGTGGAGCAGCCACATGCGCGAGACGCCGGTGAGGCCATGGGCAGCCAGTTCACCATGACCTTGTCGTCACCCTCGGCCTTGAGGAAAGCTTCTTCATATGCCAGCAGGAAGGCCTGCAGGTCGGCCATGCCGCCGTAGCGCGGTGGCATGTCCGGCTTGAACTTGCGCGGCCACTGCACCTGTCACAAGGCGGGGACCAGGGCTCGGAGCCCCTGGTCTCCGCGACGGTGTCGACGGCAGGAGGGGCGGTGCGTTGGCCGCCATGAGGGCAGAGCGCGGTGTCGGTGGGGAACAGGGCGACGGAAGAGGGAGCTCCAGTACACCCCTACCTGGCGCGCCAAATGTCGGATGTTGGGTTCTGGCAGACCCTTGAGGTTCGAACTCAAGGGTGCGCATGAAGATCTCTCCCCTATCTATCTACGTCCGATCACCTCATGAGATCTAAGCTGAAAACGATGAACAACACAAGGAACACGAGATTTATACTGTTCGGGCCACCGTTGTGGTGTAATACCCTACTCCAGTGTGTGGTGTGGTGGATTGCCTCTGGGGCTGATGATGAATAGTACAAGGGAAGAACGGCCTCGCGAGAGGTGTTCTTGAGCTGGTGCGATGAACTGCTTGGGTGAGTTTGATCGTCTCTCTCTCTCTCTCTCTCTCTCTCTCTCTCTCTCTCTCTCTCTCTCTAGTCTTCCAAAATCTGGATCCCTCTACTCTGTGGTGGCTAGCTCTATTTATAGAGGCCCTGGGCCTCTTCCCAAATATTGAGCGGGAAGGGCGCCAACAACGGCCATTTCAAAGGGGAACATCTAGTACAAGTTATCCTGACTAAAGTTGGTCTTCGGGTGCCAAAAGCACTGGTGATGACGCCGTCTTGGGCTCCACGGTGACCTCCACCCTGCCGCTCCGCTGGTCTTGGTCTCCTTGCACTGAAATGGCAACCTTTGCCTGATGCCTCGGTACTCCACGTCTGTGCTTGTCCCCTTTGCACCAAAGAGGAAAGAAGGACACTGCGCAGGCCAGCGCCCGCCTGGTCTCGATCGTCATGGCTTGCGTCATGAGCACCTCGCGAGGTACCCTGCCTTGATCTCTCTGCCTCCTCACGAGCCTACCTAGCGAGGCCGTCCCTGAGGAAGCCTTGTGTCGTCCGCCCCGCGAGGCTTGGCCCCTCGCAAGGGTCTTGAGTCTTGTACTGATGAAGACGAGCCGTACTGGGCCACCACTTGAGCCACGCCGCAGGCCGCAGGCAGGCAAGTCTGGGGACCCCCATTCCCAGAACACCGACACTCCATGTTCCGAGGCCATATCTGTATATGCTAGGCTCGTCAAGTTTAACCTGAGTATTCTGCGTGTGCAACTGTTTTGCACCCGCTGTATCTGAACATAGAGCCTATCACACTCGATCATCACGTGGTGTCTCAGCATGAAGAACTTTCGCAACGGTGCATACTCAAGGAGAACACTTCTTGATAATTAGTGAGAGATCATCTCATAATGCTACCGTCAATCAAAGCAAGATAAGATGCATAAAGGATAAACGTCACATGCAATCAATATAAGTGATATGATATGGCCATCATCATCTTGTGCTTGTGATCTCCATCTCAGAAGCACCGTCGTGATCACCATCGTCACCGGCACGACACATTGATCTCCATCGTAGCATCATTGTCCTTTCGCCATCTATTGCTTCTACGACTATCGCTACCGCTTAGTGATAAAGTAAAGCAATTACAGGGCGCTTGCATTTCATACAATAAAGCGACAACCATATGGCTCCTGCCAGTTGCCGATAACTCGGTTACAAAACATGATCATCTCATACAATAAAATATAGCATCACGTCTTGACCATATCACATCACAACATGCCCTGCAAAAACAAGTTAGACGTCCTCTACTTTGTTGTTGCAAATTTTATGTGGCTGCTACAGGCTGAGCAAGAACCATTCTTACCTACGCATCAAAACCACAACGATAGTTCGTCAAGTTAGTGTTGTTTTAACCTTCGCAAGGACCGGGTGTAGCCACACTCGGTTCAACTAAAGTTGGAGAAACTGACACCCGCCAACCACCTGTGTGCAAAGCACGTCAGTAGAACCAGTCCTGCATAAGCGTACGCGTAATGTCGGTCCGGGCCGTTTCATCCAACAATACCGCCAAACCAAATTATGACATGCTGGTAAGTAGTATGACTTGTATCACCCACAACTCACTTGTGTTCTACTCGTGCATATAACATCTACGCATAAAACCAGGCTCGGATGCCAGTGTTGGGGAACATAGTAATTTCAAAAAAATTCCTACGCACACGCAAGATCATGGTGATGCATAGCAACGAGAGGGGAGAGTGTTGTCCACGTACCCTCATAGACCGAAAGCGGAAGCGTTAGAATAACGTGGTTGATGTAGTCGTACGTCTTCACGGCCCACCGATCAAGCACCAAAACTATGGCACCTCCGAGTTCTAGCACACGTTCAACTCGATGACGTCCCTCGAACTCCGATCCAGCCGAGTGTCGAGGGAGAGTTCCGTCAGCACGACGGCGTGGTGATGATCTTGATGTTCTACCGCCACAGGGCTTCGCCTAAGCACCACTACAATATTATCAAGGAGGACTATGGTGGAGGGGGGCACCGCACACGACTAAGAGATCAAGAGATCAATTGTTGTGTCTATGGGGTGCCCCCCTCCCTGTATATAAAGGAGTGGAGGAGGGGGCCGACCAAGGGGGGTGGCGCACCCTAGGGGTGGAGTCCAACTCCCACCGGGAGTAGGACTCCCCCCTTTCCTATTAGGAGAGGGAGAGGGAAGGAAGAGGAAGGAGGGAGAAAGGAAAGGGGGGGCGGCCCCCCTCCCAATTTGGATTGCGCTTGGGGGGGGGCTCCCTTGCTCCTTCCTCCTCCTTTCCACTAAGGCCCAATATGGCCCATATACCTCCCGGGGGGTTCCGATAACCTCCCGGAGCTCCGGTATTGTCCCAATCTCACCCGGAACCTTTCCGGTGTCCAAATATAGTCGTCCAATATATCGATCTTTATGTCTCGACCATTTCGAGACTCCTCATCATGTCTGTGATCACATCCGGGACTCCAAACAACCTTAGGTACATCAAAACTCATAAACTCATAATAAAACTATCAAGGAAACCTTAAGCGTGCGGACCCTATGGGTTCGAGAACTATGTAGACATGATCGAGACACGTTTCCGGTCAATAATCAATAGCGGAACCTAGATGCTCATATTGGCTCCTACATATTCTACGAAGATCTTTGTCGGTCAAACCGCATAACAACATACATTGTTCCCTTTGTCATCGGTATGTTACTTGCCCGAGATTCGATCGTCGGTATCCCAATACCTAGTTCAATCTCGTTATCGGAAAGTCTCTTTACTCGTTACGTAATGCATCATTCCATAACTAACTCATTAGCTACATTGCTTGCAAGGCTTATAGTGATGCGCATTATCGAGAGGGCCCAGAGATACCTCTCCGACAATTGGAGTGACAAAACCTAATCTCGAAATATGCCAACTCAACATGTACCTTTGGAGACACCTGTAGAGCTCCTTTATAATCACCCAGTTACGTTGTGACGTTTGGTAGCACACAAAGTGTTCCTCCGGTAAACGGGAGTTGCATAATCTCATAGTTGTAGGAACATGTATAAGGCATGAAGAAAGCAATAGCAACATACCAAATGATCAAGTGCTAAGCTAACGGAATGGGTCATGTCAATCACATCATTCTCCTAATGATGTGATCCCGTTAATCAAATGACAACTCATGTCTATGGTTAGGAAACATAACCATCTTTGATTAATGAGCTAGTCAAGTAGAGGCATACTAGTGACATTAAGTTTGTCCATGTATTCACACATGTATCATGTTTCCGGTTAATACAATTCTAGCATGAATAATAAACATTTATCATGATATAAGGAAATAAATAATAACTTTATTATTGCCTCTAGGGCATATTTCCTTCATGATCAGCTCAATAAGCACTTCAATAAGTAGAAGGAGTTCATCCATAGCTTGGTGGAGCTGCTGAAGGAGAGCCTCGACGACATGCCCAGTGAGCTCAATAAGCAGGGGGAGTTGACCGCGGGCTTGGTGATGCTACTGAAGAAGAGCATTGCCTCGGAGAAGAAGGCGACCGACGAAATCCTACAACTTCAGGAGGACAAGGCGAAGCTCTGCCACGAGCTCGACCTGCTGAATGAGAAGAATGCCGGCTGGAAGAGGCTGCATGAGAATAGTAGTTCCTCGATGAAGATGTTGCAGGCCCTCGTGATGGAATAGAAGGAGGAGTTGGCCAAGCTCCGCATCAAGCACCCGGCTGCTGTTAAGGTACGTAATGCGGCCATGGAACAGATGATGAAGGCTCGCGTCGAGAAATCCCGCGTCATGGACAGAATGAAGAAGATGGCGAAGGAGACGCACAAGGAGATGGAGGTCGTGGAGGCGATGAAGAAGCAGTTATGACTCCGCGGCAAATTAGATCATTTGGGGTGATAATATTCCTTCTTCTTTTGCTCCTGTGTTTCTTCTTTTGCTTCGGGTGTTTCGCAGCACGTGTCACATTCTCCGCGAGGCATGAATAGAACAATGCTAACAATGAGATGACTAGCAAATTAGACCATTTTTATCGCCATATGGCACTGGGTTGCCGTGTTTCGTGCTCCTCTGTCATAGTACCACTCCAGTGGAAAACTTGAGTATACCACACGGTTCTTTGCTCCTCCTCGGGTCATCGGCACATTTATACGAGCAATCAAATCACAAGGCCCCGCCTTCCAGCAGTAATGAGCCGTCAAATCACAAAGGCCCTCGCCTCTCATGAAAATGACCAAGCTAGACTGCCCCGCCCTCTAGCCTTTTAAAAAATGTATACTTTTGTACAGTAGTAGTATCGATGGATTGCACCATGGAGCAAAACTAACAAAATGACATTAAAGAAAAAAGGTGGTACATATAGAGAGCGCTCGTCACCAAATTATGAATATAGTACTATTAAAGAAATAAAGGAATTAGCATACCTATTTAATTTTTGGGTTCTTATTATTTATGCCACCAGTTGTGTATCACTACTCAATTTTGCCATTAGAAGTTACAACTACTCAAAAATGCCATCGATCCATGAGATGCCTGCTCAAAAATGCAATTAGATATCTAAAAAATTCCATCGTTAAGTTAGATGTTTGCAAAAAAATGCCATTAGACATTGTTATTTTCACGTCAAACCCGTTGACCATGTTACATGACAAAAATAACCCAATTCTCACAATGATAAGTGTGGCCCCGCTTGTCAGGAGTAACCAAGCGAATAATTTTATAGGAAAATAAGAACGTTGTTGGGATCAAGTAGGCCTCACACTTTATTTTACTCTAGTGAGATAGAGGGAGAGCTGGCATGGTGGTCCATCGGTATTTATGTCATTATAACATGGTAAAAGAGATTTGAGTCACAATAATGGTGTCCAACACAACACACCCCTCAAATAAAACTACGCACCCTGGAATTCTTTGACAAAACTAAGCAACCTGAAATTCTTTGACAACTAAACTGCTCGATGTATGATGTTGGCCATATATATTGTACGTATATAATGTGAAGAAATGAGTGGTAGTACTATACCAACTAAAAGATGAAATGTAAGAAATATAACAAGAAGAAACATAACATAGTTCTCCTGGGGGCTCAGCACAACACACCCCTCAAATTAAACTAAGCACACCTGAAATTAAACTAAGCAACTAATCCGGTAGACACTGCATTAGAACCACCATGAGCAACAACACTGACACCTTACTCAGAGTCCTCATCCATGTCCTCAACTTCATCCTTGTCCCTCTTCCTCTTGGCCGATACTTCTTTGCTTGAACCGCACACTTGGCTCTTGCTCTTCATCCAACCCTTGTAGATATTGAAATAAAGGTAGCCATCCGTTGTAGCATACTAGATGTGGCTTATATCTAGTACATTCCACTTCCATGCATGACGATGAAACGTGTGCGGAGGTTTCTCCAGTTTACCGTACGAAGGATGAACCATGGCTCCTGCCAGGGTCAACATTGAAGGCTAATCACGGGAGGGCAGCAGCCGATTCTTCTGGAGGTCAATGGGGTTGCTGTTGGCATTCTGTGAACGGGGGTCCCCAGACTTGCCTGCCTGCGGCCTGCGGCGTGGCTCAAAGGGGGCCCAGCACGGCCCATCTTCATCAACACAAGCTCAAGACCCTCGCGAGGGGCCAAGCCTCGCGGGGAGGATGACAAGGAGCTTCCTCAGGCACGGCCTCGTCAGGCTGGCTCACGAGGAGGTGGAGAGTTCAAGGCGGGGTACCTCGCGAGGTGCCCATGACGCAAGCCATGACGACCAAGGGCGCCAGCCGGGCGCCAGCCCGTGCAGTGTCCTTCTTTCCTCTTTGGTGCAAGGGGAGCAAGCGCAGGCGAGAGCATCAAGCAAAGGCATCCATTTCGGTGCAACAAGACCAAGACCAGTCCAACGTCAGGATGGAGGTCACCATGGAGCCCAAGTCGGCGTCACCACCAGAGCCTTTGACAGGCGAGGACCAACTTTAGTCAGGATAAGTGTACTAGATGTTCCCCTTCAAATTGGCCAATTGTTGGCGCCCTTCCCGCTCAATATTTGGGAAGAGGCCCAGGGCCTTCGCCTATAAATAGGACTAGCCACCCACAGGGTAGAGATATCTGGACAGAAATCTGGATATAAGATAGGCATCTAGAATCAACCCTTCCAAAGGGACAACCCCACCACAAGAACAGACCCTCGCGAGGTTGTTCTTCCTTGTATTGTTCATCATCAGCCCAAGAGGCAATCCACCGCGCCACACACTAGCGTAGGGTATTACACCACAATGGTGGCCTGAACCAGTATAAACCCTGTGTCTCTTGTGTTGTTCTTCTCATAGTTTAGATCCTAGCGATTCGGCGACGAACAGGTAGGTAGAAGGCGAAACCTCCCCACACACCCCAGTGTTCGAACCTCAAGGGTCTGCCGGAACCCTAAATCCGACATTTGGCGTGCCAGGTAGGGGTGCGCCGGGATCCACCTTCCGCCACTTCATGTCCCGCCGCACCGTCATCACCATGTCCGGCGACCAGGCGGGCAACCCTGCCCCCTGGACAGCTTGGCCCGCCGGTGCAGAGCCGCTCACCCCAGGCGACCCAACGTCCCAGGCAGCTTGCGGTCCGCAAGGCGCTGCGGGCCGTGGGCCACGTGGGCAGACCCCGACAGCTCTCACACCGTGACAGACGCGGTCGGCAGCAAGATCCTCCAACCACGCCGCGGCCACGATGCCGTACACTCGCCTGGAGCAGGCGAACTCAAGGGCCGCGCTCACGGTGGCCCGAGAGCTGTTGTAGTGCAGGCTGATGGAAGGCGGCCGCGACGTGCTGCTAGAGCGGGTGGCAGAGCTCCTGGGCTTCGCCGCCTTGGGGGCTCACCCCTTCTACACTCAACTCCTGCCTCACGCCAGAGCAGCCCGCGCAGGGGCCCCACGCGTGCCTGTGGGCTCCAAGGCTACCCCGGCACCAATGAAGCCGTCGACACCGGGCCAGTGGCTGCACTGACTCCGCTCCCCGCTGGTGAAGAAGGACTCATCACAACCCACGGCCCCAGTGGTCCGCCGCGTTACCACCCCCAGGTTGGCACATCAAGCAGAGCTGCATGGCGCGCGGAGCATTATGACGTGGCCTTCGGGGTGGCAGCCCCCGAAGAGTACGTGCCCTGCATGTTGGACCAAGGGCACCCGCGCGAGGGCGAACAAGGCTCGCTCCTCAGCCCAAGCTGGGGGGACGAGGCACCAGAAGCTGAGCTCTTCCAGAAGCCCTGGGGCGGCCCCACCGGCCACACTGGAAGCAATGATTATTGGGTACCGCTAATTCCTCAGGAGCAGGCATACGCTAATCATGGGTCGCAGGAGATGCAGGTCGCCGCAGCGAGCAGCTGCCCCGCTCCCGCAGCCTCCTACCCCTCAGGAGGAGGGCATCGGGGGCTGCAGGGGAGGGGCCGAGATCTGACATCACCACCGCGGCGTTCGGAGCAAGGCGTTCCCAGGAGGTAGGCCCTCCGCTGGGGAGGCGCCTCAGGGCCTGCCCCTGGTGGAGGACCCGTGGTCGTCGGGGGAACCGCTAGCGACCGCTCTACCCCATCGGCGGCGTCCTGGTTTCCGGTCGTCGTTGATGGCACTAGAGTGTGGCGCAAGGCGGGGCCCTCGTCTGGCGATATGAAGCAAGGCCGGTACCTATGAAGAAGGCCCAGCGCCTGTGAAGCTCGCCGCCCCGTGATACTCTCACGTAATAATGAGTGGGGCTGTACATGCCCCAAAGTCTCAGGGGTGCTGGCCTCAGGCCCTGGGGCTCCCTCCCACGCCCAGTGGCAGCACTTAGCTCCGCGCTGGTGAGAAGACGTCCAAGACTAGACTAGGTGCCGGACGCAGCCTTTTCTGCCTTCATTGCTTTTTCCCTTGGTTGTTGCTTTCCCCCGCTGGATTTAAGTTGGATTCGAATTTGAGATTTGCGTGTGTTTGGGGAAGGGGTGCTTAGTCTCGTTCGAGCAATCTCTCGCGTTTCGGTTACGACCTCGCCTCAGCTGCCTCCCCTCGTGAGCCCCTTGCGAGCTGGGTCTGGCCTAGCTTGCGTGCAGCCCAGACTGCCGCCGCCATATCCTCTCAGGAGGCTTTTTCACTGCAGATCCTACGGATTTGATCAAGAGGCATTCGAGACACCACAGCCTCCCGTGTATTATCTTAGGACCCGCACGGGACAAAGGTAAACCAGCCATCCGGTTCTTCACCTAGCCAACCACTTGGCGCGGGCACGTGGGCGATACAGCACCCACTAGTACACTGAACATAAGCTTTACATGAGGGGCACCCCCTCCCAAAATGCTCTTACAATCGGCAGGTCAAAAAGCCTGAGTTCTATTCATGCAGGGTAAGGAAACAGGAGCAATGCACGGTCAGTCGGATAAATCCCCCAATGCATCCTCAGGAGCACCACCCGAACTATCGCTGGCGTCGCTGGCCTCGCCATCGCCCTCTGCGTTGTCGCAGGCAGTGTCAGGGCCGTTCACCACGCCGCCCTCGTCGGCGGCCACGATCGCGTCATCATCGTCTGAACCGAAGGCCCTGACAAGAGCGTCCACATTGTCTTCCACCCAGTCCGCCAGGTCACCCCGGACGACCCGGGGAACTGGGGCGATGGCGGCGTCGAAGTCGAAGTGAGGATCCATGTTCTGGAGATGGCTGAAGACATGGGAGAAGGCGCGCCCGAGAAGGGCGTGGCTCTTTTCCTCCACCAACCTATTGGCCCTGACCGACCGCGCCTCCAGCTACGTCACGATGTCGGTGAAGAACTGAAGGTTGCCAGAGTAGTTGGTTGCATGCGGCGCGCCAACGCCCGCCTTGCAGATGTTGCCCAAGGCCGTGTTGGGTCTCTCCCGAAGCGTGGTGAGCATGGGGGCATGCTCATGTTCCAGGAGCCGCCGCTGGCGTATCTCATCCGCATTCTGGCGCGCAACGGCCTCAGCCTCGTCCAGCCGTTAGTGAAGAACAAAGCACCTCGGCACGAGAAGTAGTCGACTCCCCCTGCGCCACTTCAAGTGCGGCCCGCAAGGCATCAACCCGCCGCATCACTTCCTCTAGCTTGGTCCTCAGGGCGGTGGTCCTACCTTCAGCCTCAGTCTGGATCAACGCCAGCCTCTCCTCGAACTCGCGCTCGAGGCTCGAGCGCGTTGTTGCCACCCGACGTCCGATCTCCTCCAAGACACAGGTTTCCCGCGCAGCGACATCATTCTCCTCTCGTGTCACCAAGCGCTCCCTTGTCTCCAGGCGTTCGTACTCACATGCGCGTTCGCCAGCCTCCAGCGTCAGCGCTTCCTTGCGCTTCTAGAGCTCCGCTGGGTCACCGGAAGTCACCTTCATCGACACGAGGGCCGCCTCGTGCAGCTCCACCTGCTCCTCCAGTGAGCGGCACCGGGACAGGAGTTCCCGTGCCCGCTCTTCTGTCGCCTCTTGCCGCTGGTCAGCTTCCCGGGCTTCCTCGACGGCCTGGGAACGGGCCATCCGAGAGGCCGCTAGCGACGCCTTGGCCTCCTCATTGTCAAGATCGCGTTGGCGGTGCGCGAGGGCGACTGCCGCCTCCAGCTCGCGCCTCTCCGCGACCAAGCACAGGCCCTCGGCCTGAAGGCGCGCGTCTTCATCAGCAAGCTCCTCACCAAGCAGGCTCACCACGTCAGCCGCCCTTCGAAGGAACCCTTGGCGAAGAGCGCGACACTCCCGAGCGCGCTCAAGTACGTCTTCCACGCCATCATCCGCCCCAAGCAAGCGCCGGGGGGCACTGATTAGCGCTCCCCCTCTGGGCAGGGGGCTGGGGGCTGGCGCCCTTGAGGCGACCGGGCGCGCCTCGCCAGGAGCCCGGCCTGGGGCCAGTCCATCCCCAAGTGAAGAGCGTTGGGAGTACCCCAGCCAATCATTGTCCACGACCAGACGAGAAGCCCACGGCAGGCTGGCTAGGCCCCGAGAAGGCTCGCGAAGGAAGGTCACGAGGCGCGCAGGGCCGCGTTGCACCTCGGGGTGATTCGTCTCTTCGACCGACCTCACCACAAGGGCTCTACTGCTCGGAGCGACCGGAGACGGTGGAGAAGGCAAAAGCAGGGGGATGGCTCCTCAGTCATCTCCGTGAGCTCGGGAGGAAGGGCCCTGCGGAGCAAGGTTCGGGAAGGGCCCTGCAGAGCAAGGTTCAGGAAGGGCAGCAGAAGAATCTGGAGCTGGGAAGGGAGAAGGCTTACTCATCAATGGCGAAGTACTTTCTACGCTTCAGCAGGCGACAAGGGTAATCGTCGCACAGGGCCTCCCTTCTCTTCCGGAGGGCCTCAAAGTCCACGCAGAAGCGGCCCAAGAGTTGAGCACAGGGGTCAGCTTGCGACGAGGAGGGAACGTCAAGACGACCCGCGTCAGGGGTGTCTGCCTGATGCGCGCCACCGGTCGCCTCGCCAAGAAAAGCGGCCGGGGCCTCGGAGGCCTCGGCCCCGGGTGCAGCAGGCGGCTGCTCACTGCCCTCAGCCTCGGCAGCACGAGCCTCAGGGGACGCTCCCTCTTGAGCGCTGCCCGGCGCTATCGCCCCGGCGGGGGCACCCTCGGCCTCCGGAGGTTCATGCCTCCCTGCTCCGCTACTTGAGGAAGAACTGCCTCGACCAATTGAAAGGGCGGCCACTGTCATTGGACTCTCGCGAGGCCCCTGGAGGCCGACGGGGCGCGGTCCCCATTCGTCAAAAACAGGCATCTGATTGACGAAGTCTCTCCTGCCCAAACAGAGGTACAGCAAGGCCCCCCCTTGTCGGATGCTGCCAGGGTTGGGGTCCCCAGTCAGAACCAAGAGTACCTTCCTCAACGCTTCAGGCGTCAGGTCCTCTTCCTGGAGCCTCATACGATCCCCACGCCCGTTGAAGGCCCACATTCGACGAGGGTGGCGCTGGAGAGGGGCGACCCGGCGTAGCAGGAACTCCTTCACCACCTTGGGCGCCGTCACGTCAAGCGATCTCAAGCACTCAAAGCGACGCCAGACGAAGAAGAGCTGGGGGCTTGTGAGCGTCTCCTGGCCCCAGCCCGAATTGGGGACAGCAGGCGAAGTCGGCTTCGACAGCAGGGGCTGGGCACCCCCACGTCCACATACAGCCACCGCTCGCGGAACCCAGGCGCGGGCGGAGGAAGACCAAAGTCAATCCTTGAGGCTGCCGTCTCGGGTGCAGCGATGAAGCTCGCGCATCCCGAGCATTGGGCGGGGTCGACGAGGTGCAGAGCGAAGAAGTGGCGCAACAGGGCGACCGAAGGGATGATGCCAACCATAGCCTCACAAACGAAGGCGAAGACCGCAAGAAGAGTAATGGAGTCAGGACCCAGATGCATCATGTGGATCTGATAATGGGAGAGCACGGCGTTGAAGAAATCCGGAAAGGGGGGAATTAGCCCCGCCCACAGGGCATCGACGAAATAAGAGACGTCGGTGATTATCCTATCGATGGAGAACCGAGACGCGGGCCAGTCCGTCGTCCTCCCGCATTCATTGAAGATGGTGGCCAGGGCCGAACTAACCTTGCCCAAGCCCTCTCGATTGACTATGATCGACCGGTCCACGGCGGGGGCCGCTGACAGCGGCGAGCAAGGCGAAGGCATGGGTCCCTTCCCTCTCCCCTTCTTCGTCGGAGCCATGGCGACGGAAGGGGGGAGGAAAGGTTCGAGATTGGCTTTGAAGCAGAAGCTGGAGTTCGAAAGGAGGAAGGACAGAGGGCGCACGAGCAACGGAAAGGGGAGTGGTTGTGTACAACTGCAAGTCCGCCTAGCCTGGCACCAAATGAGGAGGCATGGGGGAACATTGCCGCCCACGTCCAATCAACTGCCACACGGCGCCCAAGGCCACAGGCTGTTAGGGCCCGCGACGCTTCACACTTGCCCTTTCGCCTCTCTGCTCGGCCAAGTTCGGGCGCGCCTTGGGCCCTGGGGCTACTATCGGCGTTCTGGGAACGGGGGTCCCCAGACTTGCCTACCTACGGCCTGCGGCATGGCTCAAAGGGGACCCGGCACGGCCCATCTTCATCAACACAAGCTCAAGACCCTCGCGAGGGGCCAAGCCTCGCGAGGCGGACGACAAGGAGCTTCCTCAGGCACGGCCTTGTCAGGCTGGCTCACGAGGAGGCGGAGAGTTCAAGGCGGGGTACCTCGCGAGGTGCCCATGACGCAAGCCATGACGACCAAGGGCGCCAGCCCGCGCAGTGTCCTTCTTTCCTCTTTGGTGCAAGGGGAGCAAGCGCAGGCGAGAGCATCAAGCAAAGGCATCCATTTCGGTGCAACAAGACCAAGACCAGTCCAACGGCAGGATGGAGGTCACCGTGGAGCCCAAGTCGGCGTCACCACCAGAGCCTTTGACAGGCGAGGACCAACTTTAGTCAGAATAAGTGTACTAGATGTTCCCCTTCAAATTGGCCAATTGTTGGCGCCCTTCCCGCTCAATATTTGGGAAGAGGCCCAGGGCCTTCGCCTATAAATAGGACTAGCCACCCACAGGGTAGAGATATCTGGACAGAAATCTGGAGATAAGATAGGCATCTAGAATCAACCCTTCCAAAGGGACAACACCACCACAAGAACAGACCCTCGCGAGGCTGTTCTTCCTTGTATTGTTCATCATCAGCCCAAGAGGCAATCCACCGCGCCACACACTGGAGTAGGGTATTACACCACAATGGTGGCTTGAACCCGTATAAACCCTGTGTCTCTTGTGTTGTTCTTCTCGTAGTTTAGATCCTAGCGATTCGGCGGGGAACAGGTAGGTAGAAGGTGAAACCTCCGCGCGCACCCCAGTTGATGTAGGGTGGAACCCTAGGTGGATGATCTTTCACGTTTGGAGGGATCCTACGAGAGAATCATGAAGAACCCACGGAAGCACAACGGGGAAACACGGGGAAAACGGGAGGAAGAATCACTAAACCAACATAGAGTCAATCACACGAGTGCTAGATCACCGACAACATAGAGTGACATAAGATCCACGATCAACTAAGGTAAGGATACATAGGAACAGTTCTTCTCCTTACGGAGGTCTTGATGGTCTTCCCTCGAAAGGGGTCTTGAATCCGCTTGGGGGATCTTCTCCGAAGAGGTCCTGAGCTCCGAGGAGAAGTAGCCAAGTGGATGAGCAAGGCTGTCACATAAAATATGAGCTAAACCTATGCTACCCGTACCAGGAGGTGGGGGCGTCCTATTTATAGTCTTAGTGCAAATGGAAGTCAAAACGAAGGGGTACAAGGGCTCCAGCCCGCAGGTTTGGTCACTCAGGAGTCGGACGTCCGGAAGGCGTCGGACGTCCGGAGGTCGGGACGGTCCGGTCGTCCGGGCGCGCTCGGACGTCCGGTGTTTCAGCTCTGGTGTAGGCGCGTCGGTCGTCTGTAGATGGTCGGATGTCCGGAGCTTCTGGAGGGGCCGGATGTCCGGAGGTCGTCGGTCATCCGTCGATTTGGTTCGGGTGTTGGTCGTCCGGTTGTCCGGAGCATGTCGGACATCCGTAGATTTGATTCGGGTGGCCTGGTACCGGACGTCCGGAGGGTCCGGTCGTCCGTGTCCTGGGATTCGTCGGATGTCCGGACAGGGTCAGACGTCCGGTGCCTGTAGCTTCTGCTGCAGCTCTTCTTCTTGTCCATCATGCTTGGGGTCCTCGCCGTCTTGGCTCTTGCAAGTAGTAGACCCTTGGCTTACCTCCATGTACCTGATTACGTACAGAGTCTCCGAATGAGGTAGTAGCCATGTCTTGTGAGTAGTAAGAGGGAGTTCGGAGAGGAGCGAGTTCACCTTATCTTCGATAGCCTTAGCTCAGGCTCTTGTCATGGGTCCAAGTGGTGTTGAAGGAGATGTAGGCACGTCCATAGGGATGAGCGAGGGATGCTCCGCATCATCTCCCCCCCCCCCTTGGGAGAGATCCGACCTCGGATCAAAAGGTGCATCACCATGGAAAGGTGCAAGGTCCGTGACGTTGAAGATGTCGCTCACGTTGTACTTGCCTCATGGTAGGTCGATCTTGTAGGAGTTGTCGTTGTAGCGTTCTAGAACCTTGAAAGGTCCATCGGCGCGAGGTAGAAGCTTGGACTTGCGTTTGTTGGGGAAGCGGTCCTTGCGAAGATGTAGCCACACTAGATCACCAATGTTGAATACCATGGGTTGCTTGTTGATGTTGAGCTTGGTCGCTAGGCGTTGTACTTGGCGCTCGATGGTGTTCCTTGTATCTTCATGCATCTTCTTGATGTAGCTTGCACGAGCACTTGCGTCCAGGTTGGTTTGCTCTTGTAGAGGAAGAGGTAGAATGTCCAATTGGGACAAAGGGTTGAAGCTGTAGACGACCTCGAAGGGGGACTTGCCGGTCGTGGAATGTCTTGCACGGTTGTAGGCGTACTTGGCGATGGGTAGACACGCCTCCCACTCCTTGATGTTCTTCTTGATCAACACGCGAAGTAGAGTGGAGAGTGTACGGTTCGTCACCTCCGTTTGGCCGTCGGCTTGAGGATGGTATGTCGAAGAGAACAATAGCTTTATTCCGAGCTTGGCACATAGTGTCTTCCAAAAGTAACTCAAGAACTTGAAGTCACGATCCGAGACAATCATCTTTGGCAATCCCTGAAGTCGCAAGATTTCCCTACAAAAGAGATTGGCAATATGTGAAGCATCGTCTATCTTGTTGCAAGGAATGAAATGTGCCATCTTAGAAAATCTGTCCACAACAACAAAGACGGAATCCTTGCCATTTTGAGTTCTAGGCAAACCAAGTACAAAATCCATGCTAATATCTTCCCAAGGTTGATAAGGAATGGGAAGGGGCATGTAAAGACCATGGGATTCAGCTTTAGACTTAGCTTTGCGACATGTAGAGCAACGGTTGGTGAAGTGTGAGACATCACGAAACATCTTGGGCCAAAAGTAGTTCTTGGAGAGCGTGGCGAAAGTCTTGTCGCGTCCAAAGTGTCCCATTAGTCCGCCTCCACGAGCCTCTTGCAAAAGGAGCAAACGAAGAGAAGACTCGGGAATGCAAAGTTTGTTAGCTCTCATAAGATAATCATCCTTTATGTAGTATCGTTCCCAAGACGTGTGTGTCAAACACTTAGCGTAAGGAGCAGCAAAAGAAGGATCATGCTCATACAAGTCTTTTATATGCTCAAAACCAATAACATTCAACTCAAGTTTAGTGACAAGCATGCATATGCGTGAAAGTGCATCCGCAACAACATTTTATTTACCCTTAATGTACTTGATCACATAAGGAAAAGATTCAATGAATTCACTCCATTTGGCATGACGCTTGTTCAATTTAGTTTGACCTTTTAAGTACTTATGTGTTTCATGATCAGTATGAATGACAAATTCATGAGGTCTAAGGTAATGTTCCCAAACATGTAGCACACGTACTAAAGCATACAATTCTTTGTCATAGATTGGATAATTGAGTTGAGCACCGGAGAGTTTTTCACTAAAATAAGCAATGGCTCGTTTTTCTTGCATTAAAACTCCGCCAATTCCGGTACCACTTGCATCACAATGAACCTCAAAAGTTTTGTCAAAGTTGGGCAAAGCAAGAATCGGAGCATGAGTAAGTAAAGACTTGAGCTCATCAAAAGCGGTGGATTGCAAAGATCCCCAAACAAAAGGAGCATTCTTCTTACTCAAAGCATGTAAAGGAGCGGCAATTGTGCTAAAGTTTTTCACAAAGCGGCGGTAAAATCCTGCAAGACCAAGAAAACTTCTCACTTGTTGCAAATTGGTTGGTTGGGGCCAAGTTTTAATCGCTTGAATCTTAGTTTCATCAACATGGACACCCTTGGAAGAGACAACAAAACCCAATAAGACCACTTTGTCAACGCTAAAAGTGCATTTTTTCAAGTTCGCATAAAGGCTTTCCTTTCGGAGGGTTTGCAACACAGATTTAACATGATTAATGTGCTCTTTCATGGTTTTGCTAAACACAAGGATATCATCAAAGTAAACCACAACGAAGACTCCAATGTAAGGTCTAAGCACATGATGCATAAGACACACGAAAGTTCCGGGTGCTTCCGACAAACCCATAGGCATCACTAACCACTCATATAAGCCAAAATTTGTTTTGAAAGCGGTTTTCCATTCATCACCTTCTTGAATGCTGATTTGATAATAACCACTTTTAAGATCAATTTTTGAGAAAAAGTTGGCTCTGCTAAGTTCACCAAGCATATCCTCTAAGCAAGGAATGGATGCCTATAACGAACGGTAATGGCGTTTATGGGTCTACAATCGGAACACAAGCGGAAACTTCCATCGGGTTTAGGCACAAGTATAACGGAAACGACACATGGGCTTAAGCTTTCACGTACATGACCGTTGTCGATGAGTTGTTGTACTTGCCGTTGAATCTCCTTGGTTTCTTTGGGATTGACACAGTATGGAGCTTTGTTTGGAAGTGGCGCTCCGGGGATGAGGTCGATTCGATGCTTAATGCCTCGTAGTGGAGGTAGACCCGGAGGTAGCTCATCGGGGAAAACATCTTTGAATTCCTACAAAAGAGATTGAAACACTAAAGGTAACTCGTGAGAGGTGTTAGTTGTTGGCTCTCCATCTTTGCACACAAGGACGAAGTGCATCACACTCGATGGGTTCTCACACACTTCTCTTATCTCACTTTTGGTGGCAAATAGGATGAGGTTTTTCTCTCTAGGTGAAGAGGCGCTCAAATTTGGCTTGTGGCTCTCACTCACTTTTGGGTGTGTCACTTTTTCACTCGTCTTTCCATGATTGGTGGCTTGCTTGTCGGCTATCACTTGACTAGGAGACATAGGTCGTAGCACATATTCCTTCCCTTGCATTTTGAAGCTATAATGATTGGTACGCCCATTGTGGATGACACCACGGTCGAATTGCCATGTTCGACCAAGAAGGAGGTGGCAAACGGTCATTGGAACCACATCACACTCCAAAGTGTCTTCATAAGCACCAATTTTAAAGGAGACTTGGACCGTATGCTCGATTCGTATAGTGCCGGAGTCACTTAGCCATTGAACCTTGTAGGGGTGCGGGTGCTTCCTCTTGACCAATTGAAGGTTGGAACATAATTCTTCACTTGCCAAGTTGTGACAACTACCTCCATCGATGATGACCTTGACGGACCTTCCATTGATGCCGGCCTTAGTGTGGAAGATGTGGCATCGTTGGTCTTCTTCTTGTTGATGTTGAAGTGTTAAGACTTTGGAGACAACGAGAGCGGGGCTCGAATCCTCATCACAAAAGACTTGATCATCTTCATCTTTGTTCACGCGCCAGTGCATGGCCACTTGCTCAAGAGCCTCCATCTCCTCTTCACTCATTGAGTCATATGTGCCGTCGTCGTTGAGGATCATGGTGCGCTTGTTCGTGCATTGGTAGGACTTGTGGCCTCGGCCGCCGCAAGTGAAACACTTGAAGGAGCTTGTTTTGATGGTCTCATCGGTTGGAGTAGATGATGAAGCACGCGGCTTGAAGTTTCTTGTCGTAGGAGGAAGATGACTTGAGCATGCCGAAGTTTTCTTGTAACTTGACTTGTCGTCGTTGCTTTGAGAAGGTTTGGTTGATATAGATGTTGGAGGAGTCATTGAAGCTTGGGTGTTGGAGAAGCCGTATGTCTTGGATGAGTACTTGGCGTACTTGAAGTCGTCTTGCACTTGACGTTCCGCCTTGGTTGCTTGATGTACGAGCTCAATGAGGTTGGAATGAGGTTGGAAGTCGGCAATCTTCTTGATGGAATGATTGAATCCATTCAAGAAACGTGCCATTGTTTGCTCATCATCTTCCGTGACATTGGCTCGAATCATGGCTATCTCCATTTCCTTGTAGTATTCTTCAACACTCTTTGTTCCTTGCTTGAGGAGTTGTAGCTTCTTGAAGAGATCGCGGTTGCAGTAGGTTGGTACAAAGCGTGCTCGCATGACATCCTTCATTTGAGCCCAAGTGGTTATTGGGGGATCACCTCTTGCTTGATGGCGTTCAAGGACTTGTTCCCACCATATGAGCACATAGTCTTGGAACTCAAGTGATTCCATTGTGATCTTCTTCTCTTCCTCATAGTTGTGCAAACGAAAGATTTTGTCGACCTTCAATGCCCATGAGAGGTACTCTTCCGGATCATTGCTTCCGTTGAACTTGGGCATTGTGAACTTGAGCTTGCCATAGCGTTGCTCTTCATTGTGTTGTTGGCGATGGTGATGATGACGTCCTTGACGTGGAGGGTAGTCATCCTCATGTTGCTCTTGGCGTGGAGGAAGTCCATGATCAACTTGCTCTTGTTGAACTTGAGGTTGAGGTGGAGCTTGACGAGCTTGTGGAGGGGCTTGAGGAGCTTGACGTTGCACACGCGTTTGGTAGTTCCTTTCTTGGATTTCTTCTCGAAGGGCTTCCTCTTGATTGCCCCACTCGTGATTGCGGTTGGCAATGGCTCGGCTCGAATCTCGAAGGGCACGTTGCGCCTCAAGAGCTTGCGCTTCATGTTGTTGTTGTTGAAGACGTTGAGCCTCGGCATTTTGTTCTTCTTCTTGGCGCCGTAGTCGTTGCCGTTCTTGAGCTTGAGCAAAAGCCACTTGGTTTGATTGAGGACGAGGGACTTGCTCATCGACTTGCTCTTGTGAATGCTTGTCTTGTAGTGGGTTCCGACATGCATGACGGTCTTGACGCGCGGCTCGTCGAAGAATGGTCGATGATGGTGTACTTGTGTCGAAGAAGTTGTCGTCGGAGTGTCGACTTGAGCGGCTCCGTCTTGAAGATGAAGAAGTGGAAGGATGCCGGTTCCTCATCAAGGCGTGGATCTCGTCCATTCTTGCATCATTTTCTTGCTTGTGAGAGTCGAACTTGTTATCTAAGTAGTCTCTTGTACGTTGCTCGGAGAGTCGCAAGTCGGTGGCGAGGTTGTCGATGCGGTCGTCCATAGCTTGTTGCTCTTGGTGTAACGCCCGTTGAGCACCAAAGAGGTGGCTCTTTGTGATGAATGAGGACATGTCGTCGTCGTTATCGATGAGAGGTGGAGTGGTAGAAGAACTTGGCCTATCCATCATACCAAGCAAATTGTAAGTGGTAGAAGGAAAAGAACGTGTACCAAATGTACCTTGACCGAAGTTGAAGATGGATCAAGTCCACTCAAATGCGGACAATGAAATAGCACTATTGGTACCAATTCTTGCCGGTTCCCACACCTACACACGTAAAAGCTTATGGTGGAGCTTGGTTAGGATGGTGGCACAAAATTTGATGCAATAGTAAGTGAGCTTCAATAATGTTGGAAAAGATTCACAAATTTGCAAATGCAACAAGTAGACCAAGCAAGTATGGGGTACACAGAAACACACACGCAAATAGATAAATGGGATTGTGCAATCCAAAATTGAGCCAAAATGTGGAAACCACGCAATGCTCTTGTTGCACAATACTAGAGAGACGCTAGCACGATTGCAAAATAGGCGGATACGCAAACTTGTGCACAACCTACTAGGCAAAGATGCAACGAGCTCTATCCCAAGTATGCTATATGTATGATATTTCGGTGCAATGATCCTAGATGATCCAATATGACAATCTTAATGTTGTATGATGCTATGGTTCTTGCTTATGAGCTCTTTGCTTATCTTTTCTCTTTGCTTAAAAGCTTGGGTGTCTCTTTCACTTTTGAGCTCTTTTCTTATGCAAAACTCACAAACCAAGGTAGCAATTGTGTATGCGATGACAACTTTGTGACACACAAGTTGATCTCAAGATATGCACCACTATTGTATGGTATGTATGCTATGGAGTATGATCACTAATGTGCACAAGTCACGTTGCCTGCAATACTCAATGGCTAGTCTCGATGGGTAAGCTACGCAAAAGTAGGGACAATGTGGGTATCAATGCAATTGCAAGTTATGACAAAGATGTCGTCGAAGTTACCGTCCTTGCGATGATGAGACCCTCGAGGAGTTGAGTCGTGGTGTTGATGAAGTCGAACTGTACCTAGATAGCCGAAACACAAAAGGATACGGGAGCCACAACTCAAAATCTCAAAGACCAAATTATGTCAAAATCGTCATAGGAGGTATCAGGGAAGATGGTGGTGTATGTGGGTTTGGAAAAGGTGGTGGAATGTGGGGTTGTGGTTGTGGAGGAACTGACAAACTTCAGTTTCGTCAGGGTTTCACGGACGTCCGGGTTTTTACGGTCGTCCGGACTTCGTCGGACGTCCGACCTTTTCCGGTCGTCCGGAGCCTGGGCAAAAATCGGGCTCGGGAAGAAGAACTGCCAGATTTCCGGGGAAGAAGAAAATGGTGAGGTCGAAATCGAGTGATATGGTGGATGGAAAAGGGTGGGGAGGGTGGGGAAAGCTAGATCCACACGCAGCAACACAAATCCATGGACCAAATCCAACAAAATCTCAACTCACAAACAAATCACAAAAAAAATTGGGGCTATTTTTGGTGGGGAATTTTCAGAATTAGGACGAAAACAACAAAATCAAGCTAGAAAACACGGGGTAGGGGCTCCAAAAACGTGATAAATGTGGCTCATGATACCAAGATGATGTAGGGTGGAACCCTAGGTGGATGATCTTTCACGTTTGGAGGGATCCTACGGGAGAATCATGAAGAACACACGGAAGCACAACGGGGAAACACGGGGAAAACGGGAGGAAGAATCACTAAACCGACATAAAATCAATCACACGAGTGCTAGATCACCGACAACATAGAGTGACATAAGATCCACGATCAACTAAGGTAAGGATACATAGGAACAGTTCTTCTCCGTACGGAGGTCTTGATGGTCTTCCCTCGAAAGGGGTCTTGAATCCTCTTGGGGGATCTTCTCCGAAGAGGTCCTGAGCTCCAAGGAGAAGTAGCCAAGTGGATGAGCAAGGCTCTCACACAAAATATGAGCTAAACCTATGCTACCCGTACCAGGAGGTGGGGGCATCCTATTTATAGTCTTAGTGCAAATGGAAGTCAAAACGAAGGGGTACAAGGGCTCCAGCCCGCAAGTTTTGTCACTCGGGAGTCGGACGTCCGGAAGGCATCGGACGTACGGAGGCTCGGGACGGTCCGGTCGTCCGGGAGCGCTCGGACTTCCGCTGTTTCAGCTCTGGTGTAGGCACGTCGGTCGTCCGTAGATGGTGGGACGTCCGGAGCTTCTGGAGGGGCCGGACATCCGGAGGCCGTCGGTTATCCGTCGATTTGGCTCGGGTGTTGGTCGTCCAGTTTTCCGGAGCGTGTCGGTCATCCGTAGATTTGGTTTGGGTGGCCTGGTACCGGACGTCTGGAGGGTCCGGTCGTCCGTGTCCTGGGATTCTTCGGTCGTCCGGACAAGGTCGAACGTCCGGTGCCTGTAGCTTCTGCTGCAGCTCTTCTTCTTGTCCATCATGCTTGGGGTCCTCGCCGTCTTGGCTCTTGCAAGTAGTAGACCCTTGGCTTACCTCCATGTACCTGATTACACACAGAGTCTCCGAATGAGGTAGTAGCCATGTCTCGAGAGTAGTAAGAGGGAGTTCGGAGAGGAGCGAGTTCACCTTATCTTCGATAGCCTTAGCTCGGGCTCTTGTCATGGGTCCAAGTGGTGTTGAGGGAGATGTAGGCACGTCCATGGGGATGAGCGAGGGATGCTCCGCATCACCAGTGTTCGAACCTCAAGGGTCTGCCAGAACCCTAAATCCGACAGTTGCCTACAACGAGGCCTATCCGACCCAGGACTCTTCTATTGTTCGTAAAGTCTACAATAACGAATTTGACTAGGTCGTCCTTGAGGATGTTCTTAAAATCCTGGCACTCAACATCGTCATGGTATATGTGGTAGACCAAGCATAAGGCATGCATGCAAACCTGGATCACGGCGGGCTTCTTCTTCTCTTCCTCCTTTAGATCCTTCTCTTGTCCCAGGACTGTGGTGTACTCAACATCTAGCCCAGCGACCCACTCATCATTTGAGTTTTCGAACATGCGTCTGAAGCGAGCAAGGCATCCTTTCAACGTCGCAGAAGAACGGGTGTAGATGACGTCAAACTCATCGCCGGTGATGGTTCTAACCTTGTACTCACCGCCGATCATGGATATTTGGGACACCATGGATTTGGGAGGAGGGTTAGGATTAGTGGAACTGCCGTAATGTGAAAGTACGAGACGACTAGGAGCAAACTACCGTAATGTTAAAGGATGTACAGGGATAAGTAGGAGCGAACTGCCAGCGGTCTTTCGATTGTAAAAATGCTGAGTGGGGCATGCGAACGGCGGGGTAGTGGCTTGCCTGGTGGATAAATGGATTCATGCACAGTACTATGGGGGCCCAGTTAGATGTCATGTCTACTCAACGCCCAATTAAATGGCTTTCGATGACATGTCAAGCGTCGAGAAAATTACAGGTGATACAAAGCTTTCCATTCTCCCATGATACGGGCTTCCGAGAGCCCTTGGATCTGAGATCGAACGGTCACATGGCGTGATTCTAGACCTATGGGTGAATATCCTATCCTGGAGGGTTATTCTGCAAATTTTCAGCAACTTAGCATGCGACCGTTTGATCTCAGATTCAAGGGCTGCCAACAGCCCGTATCATGGTCACGCCTACCACGTCCGTCGCCTCGCTCGCGCGGTCACACCCTTGGAGATTTAACACGATGTGTTAGGCTATCTAATGTTGGCATGTCATACATAGTCATTACTTAGTCACTCATACTACAACAAGGTTAGCTATAAGGTTGGCTATAAGAGTTTTTTTTACTTCTCTCTATGTTGGGGATATAACTACTGAGTGTAAACCGCCCAGGAGGGGCCGGTTCACCCTCAACTGTATTGAAGCCCACGAAGACCCAGAAGATGGCGCTTTACTAATAAAGCTTAGAGGCCCGGAGCCCAAAGGCAGAATAGGGCCCCTAGTGGTAAACCGACATAGTCATGTAACTTGTATTGTAAGATAAGGAAAGGAGAGACCGAGCCGGACGCTGTTACGAGCCGGCCTCGGGACTCTGTAAACCGGCCGGGCGTCAACCCGTGTATATAAGGGGACGACACAGTGGCGGTTCAGGGATAAGAAACAACAACTCGAAAGCCAGGCATAGCGTGTTTAGCTCCCTGGTAATCGAGCCCCCAATAATCCCAACACAACTAGACGTAGGCCTTTACCTTCATCGAAGGGGCCGAACTAGTATAAAACCCCTCGTGTCCTTTGTCTGGTTTAACCCCTTTAAGCTAACCCATCGCGATGGCTCCACGACTAAGTCCTTACACAAGGACATCTGACATGATATTTCCACGACAGTTGGCGCCCACCGTGGGGCTATCGCACGATGGTTTCGAGCTCTTGAAGGGCAACTTTGAAGGACTCAAAGGGTACGCGGTTGGCCGGATGACCAAGAGTCATCGTGGCAAGCTCTACATCAACAACGCAGGATGGGGCCCCGTGGCCGGCTCAATTGAGTACGGGTACTAGGTCTCCTTTGGCGGAATTCACGTTTTCACTGGCAAGATCGGCGAACTAGGCCCTGAGCCGGACATCTGCACCGACCTCGTCGAGACGGCTCAGCGTGCAAGTCCCGCTCGGATTCAGCCCGCCGTGAAACATGCGTTCATGGGATGTGTCCACGGGATCGGATCTGAACCGGAGTCTGAAGGTGAGACAGTCGCTTACTCCGACGGCGAGTCGTCCGCTGGTGAAACCGAATCCCTGTACCAAGTTCAAGATGGTGTGTTTGAAGGGTATTCTGATGGCACCAGTATTCCGGAATTTCTTGAACCACCGAACCATGTCGGGATCTTCATGGCTAGAACACAGCCAACCTTGCAAAACTCTACTACGGCGGCGTCCGGACCGGTGACAGGGGCAGGAGGCTCCACGCGCCGGCCGGCTCAAGTTCTCTCCGGGTTGATGGATGCCTGGGTAACCTTGTTGACCACGACAGTTACTCTGACGACGCAGGATCAGCACAACGCGAACATTGCAAGGCTAAAGGATCAAATAAGGCAAGCCAAGGAGGACTTAGCGGCTAAGGAAACCAGGATGGCTGAGGAACGGGCCACTTTAGATTCCCATCCACAGAGGATTCAAGCCGAGAATTGTCGACTTTTAATGGATCAGAACACTTCAAACAAAGTATTCAGGAGGAGACATCGATCTCACTTACCGGCGGATTACAATGCGATGAACCTCTTTGGTACACCAGGAGCAGGGACTAGCAATCCTGCAGCAGTAAACCGGACTATTGTGCCAAGGACCGAAGCGTCGGATCAACCTCAGGTGATGGGTCCACCTCGATGCATGGACAACCCACCGCGGTATACCACACCCCCGCCAGGTCACTTCTCTACCCCTTTGGACAATATGATAGCGGCAGCATCCCGGCTGGCAGCTATTCCAATAGAGGGTGAAACGCCAGTGGCGGTCGAGACGCGGCGGGCCAGGGATCTTCTTCAAACGGCTATGACCCAGCAGCAAGCTTACTCATATAGCCAAGACAGGGTTCATTCGACTCCACGTCCAAGCAAAAGCTACAACAGGCATATAGATGAACCAGAGGTGTCCAGCAGTGCGCGGTGCCGTATGGTCCCTCAAGGACCCAATCCGGCGCGTGGTGAGGTGAACGCTCAGGATGTGGTGGATAATGGCAGGGCATGAAGGGAGGCCGCTTTAGCAGGACAACATACGGGTCGTTATCAACCCGCCCCGGTTCAGCCAGCAGCGTCAGTAGACCGAGGCACCGGGCTTGCTTTCAGTTCTTGGGGAGTGTCGTGTCTTATTCCGGTTCTCCGTAATGTGCAGTTGCCTAAGGACTTCAAGGGCCCGCGTAAGGTACCTAATTATACCGCTGATCAGCCACCCGAGGCGTGGGTGGAAAGTTATGAGATGGCTATGGAGATGCTAGACGTGGATGAAGCGGCTTGTGCAAAGTACTTCACGATGATGTTGCAGGGAACAACCCATACATGGTTGAAGAATTTACCAGCTAACTCCATCGAGTCATGGGACCAGTTGAAGGCCCGGTTTATAGCCAATTTCAAGGACACATGTAAACAACCTATGTCCATTGTGGATCTGGATGTCTGTGTTCAAGGGGAGAATGAGTCAACAACTCATTGGGTGCACCGGGTTTCAGAGGTTTTGCATTCTTCAGACCGGATTAACGCTGGTCAGGCAATCATCACTCTGGAACGCAATTGCCGGTTTAAGTCACTAAAGATGAAGTTAGGACGGCTCAAGCGCCACTCCAATGACATGGGCACCCTTATGGCCGCCTTGGTCAAATATGTCGATTCTGATAATACCAAGGATCCCAATTCTGATGAGGAGAAATCGGAGAAGGGAAAGAAGAACGGTGGTGCAAAGGGACAACAACACAACCAAGGAGGCCATGGGAATAATGGTAAGGGTAAAGCGGATTCAGATTTTGTGGCTAACGCTAATGTGCAGCGTCGTAAGGGTAAACCGCCCCAGCGTGGTGGCGGAATGAATCTGGAGTGTTTATTAAACCAGCCCTGCCCAAAGCATGGGGCTAAGGAGGTTCCAGCAACACACCAAGGAGTGACCTCTTCCAATGAAATGGTGCTTAGATGAGGTGCTAAGGGCATTAAATGGCTTAGCAATCAAGTCCCCAATTCATAGGTGCTTAGTTTTTTGTTGCTAAGTTAGCTTCATTTAATTAGCTATAGACTCAAAATTGTCTTTTCACCTAGCTACATGCACTTAGCACCATTTCTTCCTTGGGTCACCAAACTAGTCTCTCTCTTCTTAATTAACTTGCCACATCAGACTTTATGCCTATGTGGCAAGCTTAGCACCTATAGGAGCAAGTAAGTACAAGAGTGGGCTATAAGCCCGCTTTACATGGAATTTTTGCATATGTGGAGGAAAGAGGCAAGGAAAAAGTGGAGGAGTGGGCTCTCATGCAAGAGCCAGCCTCTACATGGTGGAGCATTGGGAGAGGCACCTGTATGGAGGTGGTCAGGAATCAGGAGACTCACGCCGGTCGTAGCGCCGCAGTTAAAATCATAATGGCAAGTCAAATCACGGGCCCCCACTGTTGGGGAACGCAGTAATTTCAAAAATTTCCTATGCACACGCAAGATCATGGTGATGTTGGAATTATGCCCGAGAGGCAATAATAAAATGGTTATTATTATATTTCCTTGTTCATGATAATTGTCTGTTGTTCATGCTATAATTGTATTAACCGGAAACCGTAATACATGTGTGAATACATAGACCGTAATATGTCCCTAGTAAGCCTCTAGTTGACTAGCTCGTTGATTAATAGATGGTTGTGGTTTCCTGACCATGGACATTGGATGTCATTGATAACGGGATCACATCACTAGGAGAATGATGTGATGGACAAGACCCAATCCTAAGCATAGCACAAGATCGTGTAGTTCATTTGTTAAGAGATTTTCTAATGTCAAGTATCATTTCCTTAGACCATGAGATTGTGCAACTCCCGGATACCGTAGGAATGCTTTGGGTGTACCAAACGTCACAACATAACTGGGTGGCTATAAAGGTGCACTACAGGTATCTCCGAAAGTGTCGATCTATTGGGTTGGCACGAATCGAGACTGCGATTTGTCACTCCGTATGATGGAGAGGTATCTCTGGGCCCACTCGGTAATGCATTATCATAATGAGCTCAATGTGACTAAGGAGTTAGTCACGGGATCATGTGTTACAGAACGAGTAAAGAGACTTGTCGGTAACGAGATTGAACGAGGTATTGGGATACCGACGATCGAATCTTGGGAACGTAACATACTGATGGACAAAGGGAATTGTATACGGGATTGATTGAATCCCCGACATCGTGGTTCATCCGATGAGATCATCGTGGAACATGTGGGAGCCAAAATGGGTATCCAGATCCTGCTATTGGTTATTGGCTAGAGAGATGTCTTGGTCATGTCTGCATGGTTCCCGAACCCGTAGCGTCTACACACTTAAGGTTCGGTGATGCTAGAGTTGTTATGGGAAATAGTATGTGGTTACCGAAGGTTTTTCGGAGTCCCAGATGAGATCCCAGACGTCACGAGGAGTTTCGGAATGGTCCAGAGGTAAAGATTTATATATGGGAAGTCCAGTTTCAGTCACTGGAATAGTTTCGGGGGTTATCGGTATTGTATCGGGACCACCAAAAGGTGTCCGGGGGTCCACCGGGTGGGGCCACCTACCCCAGGGGACTTAATGGTCTGAACAAGGGTGGGAACCAGCCCCCTAGTGGGCTTGTGCGCCCCACCCCCCACGGGCCCAAGGCGCCTAGGGTTGGAACCCCTAGGGTGTGGAGGCGCCTCCCACCAAAC
>NC_041381.1:455408827-455411402 GCF_002162155.2 Triticum dicoccoides | reverse complement strand
CTCCCCCCTCCCTTATAAATAGTGGGGGTGGGAGGGCTGTCGCACCCCTTCCCCTGGCGCAGCCCCTCCCTCCTCCAACACCTCCTCCTCCTCCATAGAGCTTGGCGAAGCCCTGAAGAAAATCCACAAGCTCCACCACCACGCCATCGTCCTGCCGGAACTCTCCCTCAACTTCTCCTCTTCCCTTGCTGGATCAAGAAGGAGGAGATGTTCCCGGGCTGTACGTGTGTTGAACGCGGAGGCGCCGTCCGTTCGGTGCTAGATCGGATCTTCCGCGATTTGAATCGCCGTGAGTACGACTCCATCATCCGTGTTCTTGTAACGCTTTGATGACCCGCAAGTGTAGGGGATCTATTGTAGTCCTTTCAATAACTTAGAGTGTCGAACCGAACAAGGAGCAGAAGGAAATGACAAGCGGTTTTTAGTAAGGTATTCTCTGCAAGCACTGAAATTATCGGTAACAGATAGTTTTGTGATAAGGTAATTTGTAACGGATAACAAGCAATGAAAGTAAATAAGGTGCAGCAAGGTGGCCCAATCCTTTTTGTAGCAAAGGACAAGCCTGGACAAGTTCTTATATAGATAAAAGCGCTCCCGAGGACACATGGGAATTATCGTCAAGCTAGTTTTCATCACGCTCCTATGATTCGTGTTCGTTACTTTGATAATTTGATATGTGGGTGGAACGGTGCTTGGGTACTGCCCTTTCTTGGACAAGCATCCCACTTATGATTAAACACTATTGCAAGCATCCGCAACTACAAAAGAAGTATTAAGGTAAACCTAACCATAGCATGAAACATGTGGAACCAAATCAACCCCTTATGAAGCAACGCATAAACTAGGGTTTAAGCTTCTGTCACTCTAGCAACCCATCATCTACTTATCACTTCCCAATGCCTTCATCTAGGCCCAAACAATGATTAAGTGTCATGTAGTCGACGTTCACATAACACCACTAGAGGAGTGACAACATACATCTCATCAAAATATCGAACGAATACCAAATTCACATGACTACTTATAGCAAGACTTCACCCATGTCCTCAGGAACAAAAGTAACTACTCACAAAGCATATTCATGTTCATAATCAGAGGGGTATAAATATGCATTAAGGATCTGAACATTTGATTTTCCACTGAATAAACCAACTAGCATCAACTACAAGGAGTAATCAACACTACTAGCAACCCATAGGTACCAATCTGAGGTTTTAGGAGAAAGATTGGATACAAGAGATGAACTAGGGTTTGAGAGGAGATGGTGCTGGTGAAGATGGTGACGGAGATTGACCCCCTCCCGATGAGAGGATCGATGGTGATGACGGTGGTGATGATTTCCCCCTCCCGGAGGGAAGTTTCCCGGCAGAACAGCTCCATCGGAGCCCTAGATTGGTTCCGCCAAGGTTCCGCCTCGTGGCGGTGGTGTTTCATCCTGAAATCTTGCTTATGATTTTTTCCAGGGTTAAAGACTTCATATAGCAGAAGATGGTCACCGAAAGGCTGCCAGGGGGGCCACGAGGCAAGGGGCGCGCCCAGGGGGTAGGGCACGCCCCCACCCTCGTGGACGGTGGGTGGTCCCCCTCTGGTATTTGTTCCACTCAGTATTTTTTATTAAATCCAAAAATGACTTTCGTGGAGTTTCAGGACTTTTGGAGCTGCGCAGAATAGGTCTCTAATATTTGCTCCTTTTCCAGCCCAGAATCCCAGCTGTCGGCATTCTCCCTCTTCATGTAACCTTGTAAAATAAGAGAGAATAGGCATAGGTATTGTGACATAACGTGTAATAACAGACCATAATGCAATAAATATCAATATAAAAGCATGATGCAAAATGGACGTATCAACTCCCCCAAGCTTAGACCTCGCTTGTCCTCAAGCGGAAGCCGATATAGAAAAATATGTCCACATGTTTAGAGATAAAGGTGTCGATAAAATAAAATACGGACATGAGGGCATCATGATCATTCTTATAACAACAACATATATTTATTTTGTCATATGATTTCTTATACTAAAGTAACAATCTATTCACAATGTCAAGTATGAATTAGAAACTTCATTGAAAACTAACAAACTATAATCTCAGTCATTGAAGCAATTGCAATTTATCATAACATCGAAAAGAGTCAATATAAGAGCTTTTCAGCAAGTCCACATACTCAACTATCATTTAGCTTTCACAATTGCTAACACTCACGCAATACTTATGGGTATGGAGTTTTAATCGGACATAGAGAAAGATAGGGGCGTGTAGTGTTGCCTCCCAACCTTTACCTCAAGGGTAATGTCAACAATAATAGTTCATGCTAACTTACATCCAATTGGATATATATATATATATATATATATATATATATATATATATATATATATATATATATATATATATAGGTAAAGCTGTGTCTATCATAGCTTGCCACAGAACTAGTTAAGGCTTGCTAAACATTTAAAGGTTTAAAAGTAAGTAAAAAATATGAATTAAATAGGGAAGCCTCACTCCAATATAATAAGATGATCTAACGGTGTGATTGTGAAAATATGCATTTATGCATCCTCAGTGAAAAAACAATCA
>NC_041381.1:455399976-455408427 GCF_002162155.2 Triticum dicoccoides | reverse complement strand
GATCAATATATATTGAAACATTTGTTCTTTTTGTCCAGGACACATGCAGTCATATCTTTTCAATCCATCCGTTGGATCATGTTATATTGTAGGTGTGTTGGTTCAGTATTTTTTTTAGGATTTTAGAGAACTTTTACACCGTTGAAAACCTTAACTAGTTCTGTGGCAAGCTATTGTAGAAAATCCTACTCCTATACATATATATATATATATATATATATATATATATATATATATATATAAGGATCTTTCCAACACGAGGTGCTTGCCAAAGGATAAAATATAAAAAAGGAAAGGTAAAGATCACCATGACTCTTGCATAATGTATATGACAAGAAGTAAAAGATAGGCCCTTCACAGAGGGAAGCAGAAGTTGTCATGTGCTTTTATGGTTGGATGCACGGAATCTTAATGCAAAAGAACGTCACTTTATATTGCCACTTGTGATACAGACCTTTATTATGCAGTCCGTCGCTTTTATTGCTTCCATATCACAAGATCGTATAAAGCTTATTTTCTCCACACTAATAAGTCATACATATTTACAGAGGAATTTTTATTGCATGCAACATGACAACTTACTTGAAGGATCTTACTCAATCCATTGGTAGGTATAGTGGACTCTCATGGCAAAACTGAGTTTAAGGATATTTGGAAGCACAAGTAGTATCTCTACTTGGTGCAAAGAATTTGGCTAGCATGAGGGGGAAAGGCAAGCTCAACATGTTGGATGATCCATGACAATATACTTTATTTCGAATATAAGAAAACATAACCCATTACGTTGTCTTCCTTGTCCAACATCAACTCTTTAGCATGTCATATTTTAATGAGTGCTCACAGTCATAAAAGGATGTCCAAGATAGTATATTTATATGTGAGAAACTCTCTTTCTTTATTACTCCCTATTAATTGCAATGATGACCAAAACTGTGTTTGCCAACTCTCAACAACTTTTAATCATCATACTCTTATATGTGAAGTCATTACTCTCCATAAGATCAATATGATCTTTTTATTTCTTTTTATTCTTATTTTATTTTTATTCCCTCAAGATTATAGCAAGACAGCAAAGCCCTTGACTCAACACTAATCTTTATTATATATAGCTCATGGACTCAATTACATAGAGGGATCATAAGGCAAAACTCAATACTAATTCATACCAAAACTTTATTCTACTAGATCAAGATATTACTAAAAGGATCGAACTAAGTAAAACGGTAAAGATAGGAGTGTGATGATGATGCGATACCGAGGCACCTCCCCCAAGCTTGGCAGTTGCCAAGGGGAGTGCCCATACCCATGTGGTTATGTCTCCTTCTTCGGAGGTGATGAAAGTGGTGGTGATGATGGATAGTCACACATCGAGCGTAGGAGTTCCTCCAGTTTGCAGATAATGCCCTTGAGTGCGGTGATACGATCCTTCAACAAAATATTTTCACATGTGAGATACTTGTTTTGTATGCGAGCTAATTCAATCATCTTGAAAGCTTCAATCTCAGTTGGGGTAAGAAGATTTTGATGAGGTTGAAGGATATCTTCTTCTTCTGCTGCCGGAGCTTGATCCTCCATGACCTTCTTGATCCCATCATCCTTGTTAATCTCCCCGGGTTCTTCTGTCTTCAGCTCTATCTTCATTAGCCAAGCATTGTTGCCTTCATTGTTCGAGGAGAGTGACGACATGATGCCTGGCCTTGAAAAATCTGACAGAAAACAGCTTGAGAAAAAGATGGAGGATATTTGTGTGATACGGTGGTCAAAACCTTCGGGAGATTATATAATGAATTTTTACCGACCAAAGGAAGTATCGTGCAAGAAAACAGAGTCCGGAGAGCACACGAGGTGCCCACGAGGCAGGGCGCGCCCTCCACCCTCGTGGATGCCTCGTGTCCTTCCCGGACTACTTCTTATTTTCCTATTTTCTTAAATATTCCAAAACAAAGAAAATTTGTTATTAGAACTGTTTTGGAGTCGGTTTACTTACCGTACCACATACCTATTTCTTTTCGGATTCTGAAACGTTCTGGAAAGTGTCTCTTATATATTCCTCCAGGGTTACGGTTTCAATAACATTAGTATCAACATTTATAGGATTATCTGAGATATAATGTTTGATTCTTTGACCATTCACCACCTTTGGATTTGTGCCTTCAAAGTTGTTGATTTTTATGGCACCAGAATGATAGACCTCCTTGATAACATAAGGGCCTTCCCATTTAGAGAGAAGTTTTCCTGCAAAAAGTCTTAAACGAGAGTTGTATAGCAAAACATAATCACCTACATTAAACTCACGCTTTTGTATCCTTTTGTCATGCCATCTTTTAACTTTTTCTTTAAACAGTTTGGCATTCTCATAGCCCTGGGTTCTCCACTCATCAAGTGAGCTAATATCAAATAACCTCTTCTCACCGGCAAGTTTGAAATCATAATTGAGCTCTTTAATGGCCCAATATGCCTTATGTTCTAGTTCAAGAGGTATGTGACATGCTTTTCCTTAAACCATTTTTTATGGAGACATACCCATAGGATTTTTATATGCAGTTCTATAAGCCCATAGTGCATCATCAAGTTTCTTGGACCAATTCTTTCTAGACCTATTAATAGTCTTTTGCCAAATTAATTTGAGCTCTCTATTGCTAAGTTCTACTTGGCCACTAGACTGTGGGTGATAAGGATATGCAATTCTATGATTACCATCATACTTAGCAAGCATTTTACGAAAAGCACCATGAATAAAATGTGAACCACCATCAGTCATTAAGTATCTAGGGACTCCAAACCTTGGAAGAATAACTTCTTTAAGCATCTTAATAGAGGTGTTATGATCAGCACTACTAGTTGGAATAGCTTCTACCCACTTAGTAACGTAATCAACAACAACTAAAATATGTGTATATCCATTAGAGGAAGGAAACGGTCCCATATAATCAAAGCCCCAAACATCAAATGGTTCAATAACAAGAGAATAATTCATAGGCATTTCTTGAAGTCTACTAATATTACCAATTCTTTGACATTCATCACAAGACAACACAAACTAACGGGAATCTTTGAAGAGAGTAGGCCAATAAAAACCGGATTGCAATACCTTGTGTGCAGTTCTATCTCCAGCATGGTGTCCTCCATAAGCCTCGGAGTGACACTTGCGTAGGATCTGTTACTGTTCATGCTCAGGTACACAACGTCTAATAACACCATCTACTCCTTCTTTGTAAAGGTGTGGGTCATCCCAGAAGCAATGTCTTAAATCATAGAAAAACTTTTTCTTTTGCTGGTATGTGAAACTAGGTGGTATAAATTTAGCAACAATGTAATTAGCATAATCATGATACCATGGAGTATTATGAGAAGCATTTATGACAGCTAATTGTTCATTAGGGAATCTATCATCAATAGGTAGTGGGTCATCAAGAACATTCTCTAACCTAGACAAGTTGTCTGCAACGGGGTTCTCAGCTCCCTTTCTATCAATAATATGCAAATAAAATTCTTGTAGCAAGAGAACCCATCTAATAAGTCTAGGTTTAGCATCTTTCTTTTCCATAAGGTATTTAATAGCAACATGATCAGTGTGAACAGTTACTTTAGAATCAACAATATAAGGTCTAAACTTACCACAAGCAAACACAACTGCTAAAAATTCTTTTTCAGTAGTAGCATAATTTCTCTGGGCATTGTCTAAAGTTTTACTAGCATATTGAATAACATTTAGTTTCTTATCAACTCTTTGTCCTAGAACAGCACCTACAGCATAATCACTAGCATCACACATAATTTCAAAGGGTAAATTCCAATCAGCTGGCTGAACAATAGGTGCAGAAATCAAAGCTTTCTTAAGTATTTCAAATGCTTCTACACAATCATCATCGAAGACAAAAGGAATATCTTTTTGTAAGAGATTGGTCAGAGGCCTAGAAATTTTAGAGAAGTCCTTAATGAATCTCCTATAAAAACAAGCATGACCAAGGAAATTTCTTATACCTTTAATGTCCTTGGGACATGGCATCTTTTCAATAGCATCAACTTTAGCTTTATCAACTTCAATACCTATTTCAGAAATTTTATGCCCCAAGACAATGCCTTCATTAACCATAAAGTGACACTTCTCCCAATTCAAGACAAGACTAGTATCTTCGCATCTCTGCAAAACTCGATCAAGGTTGCTCAAGCAATTATCAAAAGAAGATCCATAAATGGAGAAATCATCCATGAAAACCTCAACAATCTTTTCACAAAAGTCGGAGAATATAGCCATCATGCATCTTTGAAAGGTAGCAGGTGCATTACATAAACCAAAAGGCATACAACTATAAGTAAAAGTACCGAAAGGGCAAGTAAAAGTGGTCTTTTCTTGGTCCTCTACTGACACAGGTATTTGAGAGAAACCAAAGTAACCATCTAGAAAGCAAAAATGAGTATGTTTAGATAATCTTTCTAGCATTTGATCAATAAAAGGCAGAGGGTAATGATCCTTTTTAGTAGCTTTATTTAATTTGCGAAAATCAATTACCATCCTAAAACCTATAACAATTCTTTGTGGGATCAATTCATCTTTATCATTAGGAACGACAGTAATACCTCCCTTCTTAGGGACACAATGGACAGGACTTACCCACTGACTATCAGCAACGGGATAAATTATACCTACCTCCAGGAGCTTTAGTATTTTCTTTCTTACCACTTCTTTCATCTTAGGATTTAACCGTCGTTGGTGATCAATAACTGGTTTGGCGTCTTTCTCCAATTTTATTTTGTGTTGACATAGAGTGGGACTAATGTCGTTAAGATCATCAAGAGTATATCCAATAGCAGCATGGTGCTTCTTCAGAGTTTTCAATTACTTCTCCTCTTCCTTCTCTAAAAGGTTAGGACTAATAATAACAGGATATATCTTCTTTTAATCCAGATAAGCATATTTAAGAGTATCAGGTAATGGTTTAAGCTCAAACACGGGATCACCCTTGGGTGGTGGAGGATCCCCTAGGATTTCAACAGGCAAGTTGTGTTTCAAAATAGGTCCCTGTTTAAAGAATACTTCATATATCTCCCTTCTTTCATTCATAAACATATCATTTTCATGGTCTAGCAAATATTGTTCTAAAGGATCATTAGGAGGCTCGGCAATAGAAGCAAGACCAATAATTTCATCCTTACTAGGCAATTCTTTATCATGGGGTTGTCTACGAAATTTAGCAAAATTAAACTCATGAGACAAACCAATAGTAACAACATCCTTTTTGCAGTCTATCTTAGCATTAACAGTATTCAAGAAGGGTCTACCAAATATAATGGGACAAAAGTCATCTTATGGGGAACCAAGAACAAGAAAATCAGCAGGATATTTAACTTTCCCACACAAGACTTCAACATCTCTAACAATCCCAACTGGTGAAATAGTATCCCTATTGGCATGCTTAATAGTAACATCAATTTCTTCTATCTCAGCAGGTGCAATATCATGCATAATTTCTTTGTATAAGGAATGAGGTATTGCACTAGCACTAGCACCCATATCACATAAGCCATGATAACAATGATCTCCTATTTTAACAGAAATAACAGGCATGCCTACAACAGGTCTATGTTTATTCTTAGCATCAGGTCTAGAAATTCGAGCAGCTTCATCACAGAAGTAAATAACATGCCCATCAATATTATCAGCCAAGAGATCTTTAACCATAACAATACTAGGGTCCACTTTAATTTGCTCAGGTGGTGTAGGTGTTTTAGTATTACTCTTACGAACCACAGTTGAAGCTTTAGCATGATCCTTTATCCTAACAGGGAAAGGTGGTTTCTCAATATAAGTAGTAGGAACAATAGGATCATTATAAGTGATAGTCTTTTCTTCAACTGTAATAGGTGCAACTACTTTTACTTCAATGGGAGGATTATATTTAAATCACTTCTCCTTAGGGAGGTCAACATGAGTAGCAAATGATTCACAGAAAGAAGCTACTATCTCAGACTCAAGTCCATATTTAGTGCTAAATTCACGGAAAACATCGGTATCCATAAATATTTAACACAATCAAACTTAGGTGTCTGATACGTCTCCAATGTATCTACTTTTCCAAACACGTTTTCCCTTGTTTTGGACTCTAACTTGCATGATTTGAATGAAACTAACCCGTACTGACGCTGTTTTCAGCAGAACTGCCATGATATTGTTTTATGTGTAGAAAAGAAAAGTCCTCGGAATGTCCTGAAAATCCATGGAGGCACTTTTTGGAATTCATAAGAATTTCTGGGCGAAAGAAATACGTCAGGGGGCCCAGGGCCTATCCACGAGACAGGGGGCGCCCCCCCCCCCTATCTCGTGGGCCCCCTGGAGCTCCACCGACCTCAACTCCAACTCCATATATTCCGTCTCGCGGAGAAAAAAATCAGAGAGAAAGTTTTATCACGTTTTACGACACAGAGCCGCCACCAAGCCCTAATCTCTCTCGGGAGGGCTGATCCGGAGTCCGTTCGGGACTCCGGAGAGGGGGATTCGTCGCCATCGTCATCATCAACCATCCTCCATCACCAATTTCATGATGCTCACCACCGTGCGTGAGTAATTCCATCGTAGGCTTGCTGGACGGTGATGGGTTGGATGAGATTTACCATGTAATCAAGTTAGTTTTGTTAGGGTTTGATCCCTAGTATCCACTATGTTCTGAGATTGATGTTGCTATGACTTTGCTATGCTTAATGCTTGTCACTAGGGCCCGAGTGCCATGATTTCAGATCTGAACCTATTATGTTTTCATGAATATATGTGTGTTCTTGATCCTATCTTGCAAGTCTATAGTCACCTATTATGTGTTATGATCCGACAACCCCGAAGTGACAATAATCGGGATACTTCTCGGTGATGACCGTAGTTTGAGGAGTTCATGTATCACTATGTGTTAATGCTTTGGTCTGGTTCTCTATTAAAAGGAGGCCTTAATATCCCTTAGTTTCCACTAGGACCCCACTGCCACATGAGGGTAGGACAAAAGATGTCATGCAAGTTCTTTTCCATAAGCACGTATGACTATTTATGGAATACATGCCTACATTACATTGATGAATTGGAGCTAGTTCTGTGTCACTCTATGTTATAACAATTACATAAGGAATCGCATCCGGCATAATTATCCATCACTGATCCATTGCCTACGAGCTTTTCATATATTGTTCTCCGCTTATTTACTTTTCCGTTGCTACTGTTACAACTACTACAAACCCCCAAAAACATTTATCTTTACTTTTGCTACTGTTACCATTACTATCATACTACTTTGCTACTAAATACTTTTCTACAGATACTACGTTATCCAGGTGTGGTTGAATTGACAACTCAATTGCTAATACTCAAGAATATTCTTTGGCTCCCCTTGTGTCGAATCAATAAATTTGGGTTGTAATTCACCCTCGAAAGCTGTTGCGATCCCCTACACTTGTGGGTTATCAAGACTAATTTCTGGCGCCATTGCCGGGTAGCATAGCTCTATTCTCTGAGTCACTTGGGATTTATATCTGTTGATCACTATGAAGAACTTGAAAGACGCTAAAACCAAGATCTATCCCTCAACTACGAGTGGAGGTAAGGAACTGCCATCTAGCTCTGCACTAGATTCTCCTTCTGTTATGAGTAAGTTTGCGACACCTGAACCTGCTACTGCTATGAATTCTGATATGTCGCATGTTATTGATGATGCCACTTCTGCTATGCATGATGAAACTACTTCTGTGTGTGATACTACTTTGTCATTAGGTGAATTTCTTGATGAACAACTTGCTAGAGTTAGGGGGAATGAAAATATTGAAGATGCTATTGATGATAGTGATGATGAACGTTCCCCCAATGATTATGTGTTGCCTGTTGTTCCTAAGGGTTATGTTATGAATGAAGAAGCTGCTAGGGAAATCTTTGCTTGCAATGATCACTACAAAAAAAGACACATCCATGACATTTTGGGCCGAACGAATTTTTTTCTGTCATACATATGACACTTCTATGATGATAATTGTGACAAAACCCAGTATCATCATAGATGTGGTGGGCTCCTACTTCTATGACAAAAAATCATGACAAAAAATGGGCTTTTCGTCCTGGGCGGGCCGGAGACGCAGCTGCATGACATTCTTTGGGCCGTCCATGACGGAAAAAACTGTGGTAGAAGCGAGGGGGAGGAAAATTTTGGGGAGTTGCCGGTTACGATGGGAGGTCGGGGGCGGAGCGATGCGCGTTTCTCTCGTACGTCGCGCGTGTGTGCGAGGCGTTGGCTCTAACTGAAGCCGAGCGAGGCGTTGGGCTCTAACTGAACCCGAGCGATTACACTGCAGGCTACGCGTTACTGAACCCGAGCGGTCGATCGATGGCTGTTAACTGAACCCGATGGAGCGATTCCTTCGCTACTGCTGCTAACTGAAGCCGATCGATGCTGCCTCTGGGATGAATAGTGAGTGTTGCGG
>NC_041381.1:455374984-455399398 GCF_002162155.2 Triticum dicoccoides | reverse complement strand
GGATGAACAGTAGACGGTGGAGGGGTGGCCGTGGAGGGGTGGTTGAACAGGAACCCGTGGTGTGGAGGGCTGGATGAACAGTAGACGGTGGAGGGGTGGCCGTGGAGGGTGGTTGAACAGGACCCCGTGGTGTGGAGAGCTGGATGAACAATAGACGGTGGAGGGGTGCCCGTGGAGGGGTGGTTGAACAGTAGCCGGTGGAGTAGCGCGCGGTGGAGGCTGGATGAACATGAGCCCGTGGAGGCTGGAGGAAGTCGACGGTACCCCGTGGAGGCTGGAGGAGGTCGACGGTGGAGATGAACAGTATCCCATGGAGTCCCGTTTTGCGGTACGCCACACCCCTCCCCCCTGTTTCGACCGTAACGCTCCAACACAAGTCCGTTTCGTCCGTTTTGCGGTACGCCACACCCCTCCCGATCAACAGGACCCCCGTTTATACCGTAGCGCTCCAACACAAGTCAGTTTTGTCCGTTTTGCGGTACGCCACACCCCTCTCGATCAATAGGACCCCCGTTTCGACCATAGGAGGTCTGTTTCCTCCGTTTTGCGGTACGCCAGGCCCCTCCCGATCAACAGGACCCCGTTTAGAACGTGGTCGGTCGAACACAAGGTCGTTTCCTCCGTTGTGCGGTACGCTAGGCCTCGTTTCCATCGCCTGTTTCATCCAAGCCCTCCCGATGAACACGACCACACATTCCGTTCCGACCCAACCGGTTGGCTCCCCATGAACACGACGATGACGTTGTTTCTCCGTTCTGACCCAGCCATGTACGTATGCGCGAGTCGGCGTTTGAGAACCTGCTCGTATGCAGGTACGTGGCCATATTTTCTTTCTTGCACCCTCGCTGTTGTACGTACGTGTACATGCTACGTGCGCGCCTCTACTACGACACGTGCATGCCTCTACATCTATGACACGTGCGCGCCTCTACATCGACCAGTATGTACATACACGTTCGCGAACAGAATGACAACACTACGTACGCTTCGACCAGGTGGGTCCCGACTGTCAAGCACTTCCTTGTGTGCGAATATGTAGCTGGTGGGTCCCAGCAGTCCGGGGGGGGCGAATCATTTTTTCACGCGAGAGCACTAGGGCGGTGGACAACGGCGAGGCCTAGGAAGGGAACGACACGAAGGCAGGGAAGACTCCGCAGTTGTTTCCCACGCGGAGGGGAGTACGACTGAACGAGGGTTTACTGGTTTGTCTGCCGTCGCCGGAGAATAACAGCAGGTGTGGGTGAGTAGAGGGATGACTAGGCCAGCGATGGGAGTACGGTGGGGCGGTGAGGCCTGCGCGGCAGCACAGCCGGCCGCGGGGAGGAGGGAGCAGGCAGTCCCGTCGGCACTTGTTTGAGCGGCTGGAGCAGGAAGAGCAGATATTGAAGAAGCACGACGGCCGTTGGATGGCCATCCAACAGTCACTGCTTGTGCGTCAACCTTTTTTTTATGAAAGCCTCAAATCTGTGGAAAACAGCATACAGCCCATCTACCATTATTTTTAATAATTTACAGCCCATTTGCTAATTCTTAAGGTTTTACTGGAGCCCATAATATTTTTGTTAGCATTACAGCCCATATTGTGGCCATAGTTAAAAACTTATACAAAATTTTGCATATTTCGGTGCGGTCCGAACTGTTTTTAATCCCAAAATTTCGACTCACATTCAAACTGATTTTAAAAATAAATGTAAATCAATATAAAATCCAACAAATTCTCCACGCATAAAAATTAATGTAATTTAAAATCTCGAAATAAAAAAAAAGGTATTTGAAACTAACTGTCGGTTTGATGTGTTTTAAAAATGTACAGCCCATTTCTCATTACTGATGGGCCATTTTCTCGGCCAGCTGAATGAAAGCTCTCCTCGTCTTGAAAGATTTGTAGCCCAACAGGCCTGACAAAGCGACTTACTTGGCAAATCACAAAAAAACTGGGTTGTGGCCGTGGACCCAGCTGTGAGCCTCTACACGTACAATACTCTCCCGATGGAATGTCGTTGACCACATTGACCACATCGCGCCGAGAGCACCAAGGCGGTGGATGATGGTGAGGCCTAGGAAGGGGACGACGCGGAGCCGGGGAAGACGTGGCAGTGGATGCCCACGCGGAGAGGAGTACCAGGGTTCACTGGTTCGGCTGCGGTGTGAGGCTACCGTCGCCGTAGGGCCTGACTAGCGGTGGGAGTAGTAGGGGGCGATGAGGCCTCAACGGCAGCACAGCCGGACACTGGAGGCAGGAGCAGGAGGTCTCCCCGGCGCTGGTTTGGGCGGCTGGTGCAAGAAGAGCAGCGATTGAAGAAGCAGCAGGACCGTTTGATTCAAATCCAACGGTTACTGCTGCTAGAATCGTTTGTTGACTAAGTTGACAAGCCCTGCGTACGCGTCAACATAGCAGGCCCACAGGTCAGCCTCCCAACCGGTGCGCCCCAGATGTCAGTGGGAGGAATCATTTTTTTCGCGTAATAAGGAGGCAGTTGATTGCGTGCGGCCAGGCCAGCGGAGGGAGTACGGTAGGCTGGGGAAGCCTGCGGGGCATCACAGCGGGCCACAAGAGGAGGGAGCAGGCAGTCCCGCTAACGCTAGTTTAGGCGGCTGGAGCAAGAAGATCCGAGATTGAAGAAGCATGGCGGCTAGAATCGTGTGTTCACTGACAAAGCCTTGCGTAAACAAGTCAACCTCGAAATCTGTGGCGTGTACAGCCCATTTGCTATTATTTTTATAATTTTTACTCATTTTCTAATTCATATGGAATTTATTGCAGCCCGTTTTCCATTTTTAGAATTGCCGGCCATTTTCTGGTCAGTACCAGGGTCAAAAAAATAAATAATATGTGGGAAATTTTTGCTGGGGAGCGAAATATTCTTAATCCAAAAATTAATAGCAATACTAAAACAAATTTAAAAATAAGTTAGTACTATGTCATGTTAAATCCAATGAAATACATATAAGATATCAGTGAAGAACAAACTTCAAAAAAAAACTAATATCCCATTTGCTCGTCTTGAAAGATTTGCAGCCCAGTAATTCGGAGAAAACAAATAGGCCTAGCTTGGGTATTCTTTAAAAAGAAATACTGGGCTACCTATTTTCCCAAAGAACTGGTGCATGAGCATTTAGCTTTATTTATTTATTTACTTATTTATGTTTAGGGGACCATGAGCATGTACCTGGGCCGGATTCATGTGAGAGCGTCCCTTCCAGTTAATTATGGGCTTCTGTATTGGGCCTTCATCAGTGGGTTGCATGTTATCAATAAGTGGAAAATGTGTTTCGTACGAAAAATAGTATGAGCTACGTACGGTACGGGGCATTAAAGGATCGAACCGTGCAACGACTTCCAAAACATTGTGTTTGTCGTTCTAACAACACATTTATATTCAACCAATAGACGAAATATACTACTGATTGTACATTGAAAACAGCAGCAGCAACAACCAGGGCTGGGGGTGCAACAGAAGTAGTAAGCAGGCCAGAAGAGTGAAGACGCAACTCTCTCTTCCAAACCAAACATCAGCCATCATTACAAAAGGGCTACCAAAAAAGAACAAGTGTATGCTTCAAACTAAATAAAGATCCTACTACACCAAGTGTACGCATCTAACTAACTGGCTCAGTTAGACGTTACTATTTATTAAGCTGTGGAGATTGGCTGGCGGTTTGAACCAGATGGGTGCCTGACGGGGGAAACTCCAACCAGCAGGTCGAAGCCTGATACTTGCGACCCTCTCTCCTACTTTGGGCTGCAGAGCGTGGCGGCACATATCAGGGTATGGTGCATGCACAGACGCATGGTACGCTGTCTACACACAGTTTTGCCTGATGAACGAAACCGCGCTGCCATCATGATCCTTGCCATCGGTTATCTCCTGGTTAATTGGATAATTCAGTCCGACAAACAGAGAGCGTGTGCCAAGGCTACTTACCAGCCTCCAGTCAAAAATTCCTGAAGGCCCAGAGAAGCTGGGATCCTGCTCAAAGACCTTGCAGTGACTGTGATTGTATTCCGCGAAACAACACGTCCGGTACGTGCGAACGATCATCAATCTTTCGTCGTCGTCTGATCGAGCCAGGAACCACCTGCAACTGGCATGCCGCTTTTCTTTGAAAGGTTCTGGGATTAGGAAGGGTAGGGACACCAGGCGGCCTACAACATCATATCAAGTTGGAGTAAAATAAAAAAGGGCTCTTGATTTAGTCAATCTTAAGAACAACATGTTATGAGCATGAATATTTTTTCAGTAAATGTTGACAGTAATATAAGCAAGCCATCATGATATCATAGGAAAGTAACATACTGCTGTAACAGCCATTTGTAGCGATGACTGGAGTAGGCCAGCAATACGTCCAGCCATAGAAGGAGTCGACAGCGTAAATGAAGCCCTTGTGTTCAATGGCATCAGAGAACCATGGAGGATGTATGATCCTGCGATGGACGTGCAAATTTCTCCACTTACCGCAGTGACCTGTCAGATAGGCGAGACCGCGGTTGAAGAACACAATTAGCCTGAAATCTTTATAATTCCCAGATCTTGTGGGCACTTAGCAGATTACAACCTTGAGCAAATCAAACTTGGTATCATGTTGGCTACTGTAAGATTCCGAGTATTCTGGGCCGCAGTGCCAAAGCAGTGCAGTGTTAATCGAAGGAAGGGGGATCAATCGCCGGGTGTAGACCTCCACGAGCATCCAGGTGCCGCAACCGTTGACGAGCACCATCCAAGACGTGTTCATGCCGACCCAGTACATACCATTAATGTAGCTGAGGCTGACGGGGATCCGATCGCAGTGAAGGGGGTTGATGCTCGCCACCCTACGATCGTTATGTTGTGTGACATGCCGTTTCTGAAGATCAGGCGGCATCAGCAAGCAAGGAGCTGGCTTAAAAAGCTCCGGCCTGAGGGCTTTGAGTAAACGGTACAGCCTCGACAAGCACGCGGCGAGCGGCATGGTACTGAGATTGTCCACACGCGAAACAATGAGCTTGATTACCTCTGTGGGGAGCAAATTCCAGCCACTCTTTTGGCGGATGTTGCTCGGTTCTGCCATTGTTAGTGCTTGGGTTTCGGACGAGGGGGGGAGGCGCCTTAGCAGGGATGGAAGCTTGGACGAGATTATGTGCGGACAAAGATGGAGAAGCGAATATGTGCTGCGGGAAGTGGACAGGTGATGATGACTACAGCATGCCGCTTGACTTACGAGACACATACCAGCAGCGTAGGGTCATATTGATGCTAGACAACTTGCTTGAGTGATCACAGTACTAGTACTCCCTACAGTACCTACTACAGTACTATGCCTAGCTTGCTAGAGTAGAGTAGTAGAGTAGGACTCTGCTCTACTACTAGCACCGGAGGAGTAGTATATTCTAATCTAAAATAGTTACAAACTTCGATGCCCGGTCGTGGAACGACTACAAACCATGCTCAAAGACCGTGTCTACGTGGTGTTTGGACTTATATGCAAAAAAATAGCAAGATGCCCGTGCATTGCACGACACACCATCATCACCATCTCGGTTTTTTCTCTACTCCTACTCCTATAAAAGACTCAGTTGGTGATGATGGAGGCGAGAAGGTGTGTTTAGCGGGCGTGCAGCGGACGACGCAGCACTATTCGATTTGTTGTAAAAAAAGTACTTGTAGAGATAGAGACATAGGGAGGAGCACGAGGTAAGGCCTTATCTGTAAATGTGGAGAGAGGTGTGCGTATCTTTTGTAAAATTGTCATAGTTGGCTTTATATCCGTCAGATATAGATTGGACGGTCTATATTACAAGATGGCAGGCAAACCATCATCACCAACTCGGTTTTCTATAAGAGTAGATATATATAGATATAAATAGATAGAGACTAGGGAGTACTAGTAAGGACACCATCTACTGCTTCGTGTGCTACTCCTGCGCTCCATTCGGCGGCCGCAATGTCCCCTACAGCCACTCCCTCCTGCGCTCCATTCGGCGGGTGCTGTTGAAATCTGGGGAGCGCACTCTCATGACTGTTGGCAGCCACGACTTCACCGACGACGACTTCTTCCCCAACCTCGGCAACCTCTTCCTCAACAACATGGGCGACAACCTCAACGCCAACGGTGCTGCTCCCGTTGCACCGTATGTGTTTCTGTCCTTCCGGTTTCAAATCGTGGTAGAATTCATGTTTCTACTCTGTATCCTACTACTATGCTAGTCCACATGGTTAGTTTCATCTCTGTTACAGCCGTCATGATTTATTTTGTGCTTATTCGGATTAAATCTCGTAGTAACTTGCTCACATATTCAACTGGTGCAACGTCCCCTACAGCCACTCCCGTTTCATGGACGGCCTGGTCGATGCCTCCAAGGAGCCCTTCGTCCACTGCTATGAGTGCCCGATGCCGTTTTGTGGCTCGCCGGCGGACATGGTGCATCACCTCACGGATGCGTGCAGCGGTCACTGCTCGCCCTTGGTGGAGAACATCAAGTACGACACGTGCTACCGGTTCACCATGCCGGAGTCGCTGGAGGATCACCGCCGCCTGCTAGTCTCGGAGGAGGATGGAAGTGTCTTCCTCTTGATCGTGGGCACCAGCGAGGCCCGCGCAGGCCACCGCCCCGTCTTTGTAGCGTGCGTCAGGGGCGTCGCCGCTGACGCTAACACTGACACGAGGCAGATGTACAGGTGCAAGGTCAATGTTACTACCCCTCCGGGTCACGTGGGTGGTGAAACCAGCCTCATCGGACTAACTTGGAATCTGAGGAGCTTGGACTATCCTGCCAATGTGGACTTGGAAAACCCATGGCATCCGTTCTATCCTTTACCCGCCGACTCGGTGCACGGGGACTCCAAGGAGGTTCACCTGGACATACGCATTATCAAGTGCACTTAGAAAACATGTAGTGTGTGTGTGGGCGCTTATGGCCCGTGTCTTTGCCGCTTTTGATTCTGTAAGCTTGTCGCTAAACTTGAGTGGCTTTCGCCATAGTCCTTCCTTTGAACTGCTCCTCTCAGTGAGCTGATGTAAGACACTTTAGGTTTCATTTGATAATGGAACCGGGAAGGAGCCTCCCTGTTCTTCTAAAAAAATACGCATTATCAAGTTAAATGTTGATCATTAGTCTTCGCTCAATGTAATCCACTATCTAAGCATGTGGAGACTTCCATGCAGGATCTTGCTCTATTGGAGTATCGCACATGAATAAAAGTGTATCCGTTTATGGTTTAGTCTAGAATCTTCCATGTATGAATTTTTACTACAGTACTGGTGAAAGACTTACGATGAACCATTTCTTACATCTCCTCTGCCCCCTTGCAAGTCATCCTGATTTAATCCCTCCGTCTAGGTGTATAAGGGCATGATTAATATTACTTAATAGTATAGCCAACTGTTGACAATAAGAAAGTGCCATGTCATCTGTAGCCAACATGTATAACAATCGATACTCAAAAACTAATTCTTAAAGATCATTTCTTGCAAAGCACAATAAGTGTTATTTCTTCACAAGTTTTGGATGCAGGTTGAACAGTTGAATGCTTTTGTTTGCAGAAGATACCTTTTTATCTATTTCACCCGGATGTTTGTGAGCTCTAGAGATGAGATAATATCCGAAGAAACCTATCGATACCCGTTACACATGAGATGACCCCCACATCCTTTGTCAAAATAAACAACTCCCCGATCAATGCATTTCACTCTTCGGTGAAACGCACGGGCACCTTACTACTATAGATTAGTACGACCAAAAATTAAACTAACATTATATATAGTACGATAAATACTGATGCATGTCACCTAAAATTATATCATTCAAAACTATGTTCAAATATGAATCCAACGATATAGTTTTTGTTGACATGCACTAACATTTTGTCAGTTAAATCTTTAGTCAAATTCAATGGGGACTAATAAACCACGACCGATGTAGTACAAGTGTAGAGGGCGGGGCTGCATGGGAGTCTCACCTCTCACCCCGCTCGTGGCGCGGCAGTAAAGCCGTCATATCACAAAACCCAACCACTCCCAGTAATAAATGGCCTGGTAAAATAAACGGACAAGCAACCATCACATCCCTCCGTCTTTTTTGCATTTCATCTCTCTGCATTTACTTTCTCCGGTTCATCTCCCACACTCGATCCCTAGCTACTACTCCTAGGGCCAGTTCTTTTGGCAGCTTCCCCAGCTTTTCCCACAAGACTAGTCACAGTGGAGAGTAACAATAAGGCGCCTCACTCATTTATTTGGGCTTCTAAACTACTACTCTGTCCTGGTTTATTCCTCACCATTGTAATTTGTGCTAAATTTTGACCAAAGATTTAACTGATAAAATGTTACTCAAAACACTTAGGCGCGGTGCATGTAGGTGTGTAAGTCATCTTACGAAAACCAAATAATCCGAAAACACTTAGGCGTGGTGCATTAACTTCTACCTCGTTTCTTGTTTCTTGACATATCAACCAATAAGAGATAAAGAGTGTGCATGCTTTTAATGACTTGAGATATCAAACACGACATGCAGTGGTTAGTTCATTGCATGCAATACTATTAATTAGCAAATAAACATTAACGTTTCTCGTTTTCTCCTCCTCCTTGGTCACGGTGTCACATCCCTAATTCTGGTCTGACCTATGCCAGCTTCCATGTGTGCATCATGTTTAAATTCAAATGAAACTTGAATTGAGGAATTTTCAAAAGCCTCAGAAAAACCTCTAAAAATAACCAACATTTAAATCTCATCAAATGAGTCCAAGAAATTGTTCCTGTTATTCTGTGAAAATATTGGCATGAGGTAAAATTCAAACCAATATTTTTGAAGTCACAGAAATAATTTATTTTGGGTCTTTGATTTAAATCAATTATATATTTGGGTTGGAATTATTTCTGCTATATAAGAAATAATGTTCAAATATTTTGTAAGTTTGCATGTGACCTTGGACTAGCTCTCTGAGTTCACATAAAATTTACAGAAAGTTTTAAAATGGTTTAGTTTCCAAACTAAACCAAAACAAAATAACAGAAATAGAAAAGAAACAAAAGAGAGAGAGAAGAAAGTTACCTAGTGCTTACCTGCAGCACAACCGGCCCAGCATTGTAGTTGCGCGGCCCAGCCCACCAGGCGCCCCCACCCCCCCTTGTCGCCTTCCTCCTCGTGCCAGTAGGCAGAGGAGGGACACCGCGACGCCGCCGAGCTCGCCACGCCACCAGGCTGCCTGCCTGCGTCGCCTGGCCACCGCGACGCCTCGCGTCATCTCCTCGGCGCCGCCCCGACCCCCTGGACCCCCTCGCTCTCTCCCTCTCCCTCGTTCCCCTCCTCTGTCTCGCTCTCACACGCATGGCCAAACGCCGCCGCCGCCGTTCGCCATAGCCGTAGCCGCAGCTACCCCCGAGCCTCTCTGACACGCCCACGAGCTCCGCCTCGTCCCTCTCGTCCTCCTCACCGAGCCGCCCGACGCCGGAAGCCCCTGGACTTCGCAAGCACCGCCGTTCCCCTCGCAGGCCACCGGAGATCGTCGCCGTCGATTTGCTGCCTCCGGTGCCTCCCTCGAGCTTGCCGTCTGCTCCAATCGACTCCTCGTGAGCTCCTCTTCTCTTCCCCTCACTCTGTGCACTTGATTTCCTCCCCTAGCTAGCTGCCCCGCCGAACCCGAGCTCCGGCCGCCGCCATGGACGGTGAGCTTCGTGCTCCCGAGCTCCTCCACCTGCGCTCGTTGCCTCCGAGTGTTCCTGGTGACCCCAGCAACCCGTAGAGCCCATCGGCCGCGCCCGCCGTGCCCCGTAACGCCTAAAGCTTGGATTCCCAAACTCCGGCGGCCGCCCGGCTCGCCGCTGCCGCTGCTACACACACCCCCAGCACACCACGTGGCCACCACCGGATGCGCCTCACTGCCAGTGTCCCGAAGCTGCAAACCACGAGAGAAACGATGCTCCATAGCTTCGTCCCCGAGCATCTCCGGCGAGCCACCGCCGTGCTTTTGGTCGCCGGTATCGACCGCTGACGTGGTCGTGATTAGGGCCTAAACACACCGCTAACCAACCCCCTGGGCCACTGACGAATGGGCCCCGCGCCCTAGTTATTCCCAGTTTAGTTTCTGTTTAGGTTAGTTTAAAACCCAGTGGGACCCACATGCCTGAGTTGACCCGCTGACTTGGCCGTTGACTGGGCCCACACGTCAGCGACCTAACCAGCAGCGTGACACTGACCAGTGGGACCCCCTGGTCAGGTTTGACCCGGGGCAGCCCTGTTGACTCTGCTGACGTCATGATGATGTCAGGCTGACGCAGTATTCCTTTTCTGGAATTTAAATAGATCTTAAATGATTTGTTTAATTTAGAAAATATCCAAAACTTTGAAAAAACATAGAAAATAATCTATAGCTCAGAATGAAATAATTTATATATGAAAAATGACCAGAAAAATCCAATCTATCCATCTGTATCATTTTCATGCATGATAGAACAACTTATGGCTGCTGTTTAGGACAAATCATAGGAATGGCATTTAAATAATGACATGTGGAGTTTGAATTTGAACCTGGGGTTCAAACCAACTCCATTTAACTTGCTGCTAGTTGCATTAGCTCAAATCATATCATATTTCCATGTCACATTCATGCATCATATTGTCGCATTGCATTGATTGTGTTCTTCCTTGTTTGCCAATATTTGCCCCCTCTCAGTAGACGACGTGTACCGACGTTGTGATTGTTGACACTGATGAAGACTCAATGCTATCTTCAGAAGTGCCAGGCAAGAAAAAACCCCTTGTTCATTCCGATAAAATCCCACTCTCTCGCTCCTGCTCTCTTTTACTGCATTAGGACAACAACGATTCATCTGTTACTTGCTGCGGTAGCTGAACCCCTTTATCCTCTGCATGACCTGTCATTGCCACAGTAAATAGATGAAACCCACTAGCATGAGTAGGATTTGTTTGAGCCCTGATGTGCCTACTCATTCATGCTTGTTTGTCATGCCTGCTACTGCTTAGAGTTGAGTCAGGTCTGATTCATCGGGGATGAATTGGAATGTGGTGAACATGTCCTACTGTTGAGAGCTAAGTGTGTGAACACGATTTGGTAAAGGTAGCGGTGAGAGGCCATGTAGGAGTACATCGTGGGTTGTCTCATTGCAGCCGTCCTCAGGAACTGAGTTCTGTGTTTGTGATCCATGATCAGCTACTACCACACATTGGGATCCTTAATTGACTCTCTCGACTTATTAATCAACTCGATCTCTATCCAGGAGTTGCAACTAGTTTCTGGTGTTTGTAGGTAGTGTTAGTAGTCTACCAAGTGGCACCCGGTACAGGTGGGCTTGGGACAGACTAGGCACAGTGGCCCGGTGTACCAAGTGGCACCCGGATGGTGGGCTTGGGAACCCTGCACACATCGTTTGGGGCCGTGAGCGACACCCCGGCCGGATCTCCTTGCGGATGGAACCCGAATAGACGATAAACCTGGACGTGAGACTTGTGTGGTTAGTCAGGTCGTGGCCGACACCCTCGCTGGGCTTCCGCTTGAAGGTTGCCGAGTACATGTCGTGTAAACGGCGGTAAGTGGTGAGAGCGTGTGTGAAGAAGTACACCCCTGCAGGGTTAACATTATCTATTCGAATAGCCGTGTCCGCGGTAAAGGACTTCTGGGTTGCCTGTACAGTTCATAGACAAGTGAAAGTGGATACTCTAAAATACGCAAGATAAGCGTGAGTGCTATGGATGGCGTTCTCGTAGGGAGACGGGAGCGGATCCATAGTGGTGTATTGATATGGTGAATATGTGGACTCGTGTGCGCCACCTCAAAAGAGTTACTTGCAGTCGTAGTTCAGGTTAGCCACCGAGTCAAAGCTGGCTTGCTGCAGTTAAACTCCACCACCCCCTTTGTTGATAATGATGCATATGTAGTTAGTTCTGATGTAAGTCTTGCTGGGTACATTTGTACTCACGTTGCTTAATTTATGTTTTTGCAGAGAGACTTCAGTCTTGCTAGTAGTACCGCGTGGACTTCGACGTTTAGCTTGTTACCTCAGCTACGATCTTGTGCCCTCGGCAGGATCTGGTAGATAGTCAGGCTTCTCAGCCTTTTTCATTTGTAGATGTCTGTACTCAGACATGTTAAGCTTCCGCTTGTGCTTGACTTGTGTGCTCTGAATGCTGGGTCATGAGACCCATGTTTGTAATATCTCCCTCCTCGGAGCCTATTGAATAAATACTTGAGTTGTAGAGTCATGTTGTGATGCCATGTTGTATCTGCACATATGGAGCATATTGTGTGTATGTTATTGAAATGCTTGGTATGTGTGGGATCTGACTATCTAGTTGTTTATCCTTAGTAGCCTCTCTTACCGGGAAATGTCTCCTAGTGTTTCCATTGAGCCATGGTAGCTTGCTACTGCTCCGGAACACTTAGGCTGGCCGGCATGTGTCCTTCTTCGTTCCTGTGTCTGTCCCTTCGGGGAAATGTCACACGATGAATACCGGAGTCCTGTTAGCCCGCTACAGCCCGGTTCACCAGAGTCCTGCTAGCCCAGTGCTACAGCCTGGATTCACTCGCTGATGACCGACACGTTCGATGTTGGGTCATGGATGCCTGTCCCTATAAGTTTGTGCCACTTTGGGTTTACGACTAGCCATGTCAGCCCGGGCTCCTTATAATATGGATGCTAGCGACACTATCATATACGTGTGCCAAAAGACGCGGCCCCGGGCAAAGGTAAGGCGACACCCGTGGGGATACCGTGCATGAGGCCGCAAAGGGATATGAGGTGTTACATGCTAGATCGATGTGGCATTGAGTCGGGGTCCTGACAGCTTTGGTATCAGAGCTTGACTGCCTGTAGGATTACCAAGCCAAACTGGTCGAAGTTGAGTCTAGAAATGCTTTAGTTATATAAGGGAATTGATTGTGGGATGGAATGTAAGGCTCTTTTACTCCTTTACCTTATGCCCTTCTTATCTAAGTCATCTTATCTTTCCTACGGGGTTAAGGAACTAGGATTTCTCTTCTTTCTATCAGGATGACGTGTTACTAATCCGTAGACTTATAAGATTGTTGGATTTAAGCCTCAGTCCAGTTCTTCTATCTCTGTGTATCCATAGTTGATCTTGGAACCTTGATATTGTGCTTCTGAATGGTTATGCCATCATTTTTATAGCATGTCTCAAATTCTTTTGAGCATTTACAACCGTTATGCTGTCCGAGTCATCCCAGGTTTCTAAATAATCTGATGCATTTGCAAAATCAGAGCTTGACTGCCTGTAGGATTACCAAGCCAAACTGGTCGAAGTTGAGTCTAGAAATGCTTTAGTTATATAAGGGAATTGATTGTGGGGTGGAACGTAAGGCTCTTTTACTCCTTTACCTTATGCCCTTCTGATCTGAGTCATCTTATCTTTCCTACGGGGTTAAGGAACTAGGCTTTCTCTTCTTTCTATCAGGATGACGTGTTACTAATCCCTTTGCGTTCCATCCCAGCTTGATTGTGGTATCAGAGCTTGACTGCCTGTAGGATTACCAAGCCAAACTGGTCGAAGTTGAGTCTAGAAATGCTTTAGTTATATAAGGGAATTGATTGTGGGATGGAACGTAAGGCTCTTTTACTCCTTTACCTTATGCCCTTCTGATCTGAGTCATCTTATCTTTCCTACGGGGTTAAGGAACTAGGCTTTCTCTTCTTTCTATCAGGATGACGTGTTACTAATCCGTAGACTTATAAGATTGTTGGATTTAAGCCTCAGTCCAGTTCTTCTATCTCTGTGTATCCATAGTTGATCTTGGAACCTTGATATTGTGCTTCTGAATGGTTATGCCATCATTTTTATAGCATGTCTCAAATTCTTTTGAGCATTTATAGCCGTTATGCTGTCCAAGTCATCCCAGGTTTCTAAATAATCTGATGCATTTGCAAAATCCTTTCCCTCTGGTTTCGATGTTCCTCTAGTCCAAGTTAATCACACTAATTGTGAGTTGAGGTATTCTATTACCTCGACATATATGTTGGAGTTATTATTATGACCCTAGGTGTCTTAGGGGATCATCTAGTAAGCTAGCCATGATTTGTGTTCCCAATGTGATGATTCTGGCCGTCATCCTCGAAAGCATCCCATGATGCCATTTAGTTGGTAGGTATTCTACTTCCGAGTTTTGAACCCGAGATTTACCCTACTTACCTCATGTTAATAGTGATTGCTAGTTCCTTTAGGATACTAGTAACCTTTGCGTTAGTCCTCGAGGTCCGTGGTATATCCTTCTTCCAAATACTATGAACCACTTATGGCAGAAGTTCTTTGAACCAAGGATCACAACAAGAGTGCTCTCGATGAGTTCTTCATTTTATATGGTGGCTCTGCCAGTTCTACTCTTCTGCATGGGTTATCCGGAAGAAACATGTTGAACTTGTTCGACATGCTAATCTATGCATCCACAACTCAGAAAATCATATGTTCCTTTGAGTTGTCCCTCTTTAGTTGTTTTCTGGCCCTTGTCTATCAATTGATAGTCAGGAGTGATTATGCATTCGCCAATGCCTATTACTCTTGTGGTCCGTCGAATCATTCTATTCCGGAATGACTAGGAGAAACAAACTCCAGTACCTCATCCATGTCTAGGATTGGGTCAAAACAATTGTATTCCGCAGATCAAAATGCCAATCCAGCTTCTTCTCTACTCTACCTTGAAGTATTATCTTCTTTATGTCAAGAGTATCATGGGAATTGCACACCCTCTTATGAACTCTTGATACAGTGATACTCTCTCCATCATTATTCATTTCTCGGTTCCCGTGTTGTTACAACCGGAATGTCGACAAGTGAATCGTGATGTGTGAAATCAATACTCCTAGCAACCTTGTTGCTTGGTAGTTAAAGGACAATAGTTTCATTCTTAGTGTGTTGGTTCTTGAATCATCATTCTAAGACTGAACGTGCTACCTAGTCCTTATTTTTGGTGCACCCTTCGATCGGTGAGTTAGGATTTTGTCAATCCCTCGCTCATTTGATCATATCATCTTGCCTGGAAAGCAAGATTGCTCTCGAGCTTAGTAACATATCGATGGTTCATGATTTTCTGTATATCTTCTCGGAAGTATCACCAAGTCGTCACCTGACTGCTATGTTGAGCTCGTGACCAAGTTGGTTTTTGAAACCACCCTTTCTCCAAGAATCCGTGTTGGATACCCCTGAGCTAGTTGGTTAAGCTAAACAACAACTTGGAGAGTTGGAAGATGAAAGCTTGTCTGACTTAGCTCATTCCAAAGGGATATCTTTGTGTGTGTGTGTTGAAGAAAGATGATATCTTCACCGATTGGTCCCTATGCTCAGTTAATGGACCTATAATCTTATCCAATCTTTGATTTGAGTATGGGCTATCGTCAAATCAAATCAGAACCACCGATATTCGTAATGTTGTCTTACTCGTGGTTTTTCCTCGAGCATACACCATTATATTCTTTGGTCTGACCAATGCTATCACCGTGTTCACTTAACTATGGAATTCCATTTATATGGTCATCCCGATGACTTGTTGTTGAGCCCATCAGCAGCATTTTATCTTCTCCATGATCATGTCGAACATCCATCTAGTGTTGGAAACTTTTGTAAACATTACCTTCGTGTTCCATTCATGAGGTATATGTTCGGATGAAAGAAGTGACTTTCTCTAATTCACGTGCACTTGGTGTAAGTTGCCATCGTGGATCTGAGAAAGATTGTTTTTGCTTCCTTTGGAATCATCCCAAGTCAGTCATGCATGTGCGAAGTATACATTTGTTTGGTAGATTAATTACCTCCACTCCATATGTATTCCGTAGCACACCAAGCCACTGATTGATTTGTTCAAGGAAAAGGAGTTGATGTGCTAATCCTAGGTCATGCACAAGACTTCGACATCCTCGATGATGGTTCCCAACCTGAACTCGGTAGTGTTTTTATTATAAGACTACTACGTGGTCATGCTTGTCTGGGACAGTGTGTTCACATGTATGTAGCAGAACCAGCTCATGTTTTGGAGCTTGCTATCGTAGTTCATTTCCCGAGAGTCTCGCAACGTCATCTCGTCGAATTGTGTTGCAAACTTTCATTTTTCTTACTAGACTCGATGAGTCTGGAATATCCTAACACCAACCAGATCTGAATCTCAGGCAGATATGATGGTTGGAACATTTCCCAAGAACTATAATATTGGTCCCTCGATAACTATAAAGTGGATGTCGTGGCCAGCACCACCCAGCCGAAAGACCTATTATCGTAGTATCTTGATTGAAGAAGTTGGCCACCTTCCCATAAGGACTTCGTAGGATTTACTCCCTAGTTGTGCCTTATGATTTTTGTGTTCCCGAAGTCTGACCTTTTACTTGATGTTCTAGATATCAAACCATTTCAATAAATGGGTATGCTAGCACATCAAGGAGAACATTAGAAGCGGAGTGCTAAATGTCTCTCGGTCGATCATCCAGATTTTGTTTCCTTGGCTCTGCTAAGGTGAAATCTGAGAAGGTGTTATCTTCTTTTGCATCTGCATCATCCATCACCATTCATCATGGTGGTAGGTTGTGTTGCCAGGATCCTTGACACGGATATTGGTAAAACCTTGATGAATATGGAAATGCTCAAAGTTCTTGCGAGCACGCGCAAGTGCTAGTTTTTATCGTCGGCATTAATTGCATAGTGCTCTCAGTTTCCTCAGTTATGCTATAACCTTTTCAAATAGTGGACTCACCCTCTACTGTTGAGCTTCTCCCCAGTTACTAAAATTATCACTTGTGTTGTCTTCAACAAGGTAATCCACATCATCCATTCTAGTATGAGTATGCCATTCCTTCGAACCCCGCCAATCGATTGCTGTGATTTGCCTTAGGCTGATATAGAGAGTCTCAATGATCTCCATATCAAAGGTAATTCTTTTTGCCACTTAAGGTAATAATCTACGAATCACCCTCCTCCAGGATGTTTCATTGTGGTATCATGGCAATTCAACTCCTCGCTATGTTGACAATCGTTTACCACCTTCTTAGGTGTGGGATTGTTGTCTACCTAGTGAACCCTCGTCATATGTTCCACTCCATCCCTCTAGATGTGTGCTTCGTTCTCAGTTTGAGAGATATTGTTATGTCTCATTCTGTGAGTTAATCCCGAGTTGTTCGATCTTCGAGAAGATCGATCCATCTAGAGTCTCCTTCTTCTCTCCTTGTCATGTTAGCTGGAGTTCTCAGAACAAGACGACAAGACAAAGATGGTGATTGAATCAACGTTCATTTGAGGTGCAACCTGGATCGTGAAAATTGCGTTAGTTGCGTTTTCCCCTTCATCTTACCCTATGCTTGAATCTCGGGACGAGATTCTTGTTTAGTGGGGGTGAGTTGTCACATCCCTAATTCTGGTCTGACCTATGCCAGCTTCCATGTGTGCATCATGTTTAAATTCAAATGAAACTTGAATTGAGGAATTTTCAAAAGCCTCAGAAAAACCTCTAAAAATAACCAACATTTAAATCTCATCAAATGAGTCCAAGAAATTGTTCCTGTTATTCTGTGAAAATATTGGCCTGAGGTAAAATTCAAACCAATATTTTTGAAGTCACAAAAATAATTTATTTTGGGTCTTTGATTTAAATCAATTATATATTTGGGTTGGAATTATTTCTGCTATATAAGAAATAATGTTCAAATATTTTGTAAGTTTGCATGTGACCTTGGACTAGCTCTCTGAGTTCACATAAAAATTTACAGAAAGTTTTAAAATGGTTTAGTTTCCAAACTAAACCAAAACAAAATAACAGAAATAGAAAAGAAACAAAAGAGAGAGAGAGAAGAAAGTTACCTAGCGCTTACCTGCAGCACAACCGGCCCAGCACTGTAGCTGTGCGGCCCAGCCCACCAGGCGCCCCCCCTGTCGCCTTCCTCCTCGTGCCAGTAGGCAGAGGAGGGACACCGCGACGCCGCCGAGCTCGCCACGCCACCAGGCTGCCAGCCTGCGTCGCCTGGCCACCGTGACGCCTCGCGTCATCTCCTCGGCGCCGCCCCGACCCCCTGGACCCCCTCGCTCTCTCCCTCTCCCTCGTTCCCCTCCACTGTCTCGCTCTCACACGCACGGCCAAACGCCGCCGCCGCCGTTCGCCATAGTCGTAGCCGCAGCCACCCCCGAGCCTCTCTGACACGCCCATGAGCTCCGCCTCGTCCCTCTCTTCCTCCTCACCGACCCGCCCAACGCTGGAAGCCCTTGGACGTCGCAAGCACCGCCGTTCCCCTCGTCGGCCACCGGAGATCGTCGCTGTCGATTTGCTGCCTCTAGTGCCTCCCCCGAGCTCGCCGTCTGCTCCAATCGACTCCTCGTGAGCTCCTCTTCTCTTCCCCTCACTCTGTGCACTTGATTTCGTCCCCTAGCTAGCTGCCCCGCCGAACCCGAGCTCCGGCCGCCGCCATGGACGGTGAGCTTCGTGCTCCCGAGCTCCTCCACCTGTGCTCGTTGCCTCCGAGTGTTCCTGGTGACCCTAGCAACCCGTAGAGCCCATCGGCCGCGCCCGCGGTGCCCCGTAATGCCTAAAGCTTGGATTCCCGAACTCCGGCGGCCGCCCGGCTCGCCGCCGCCGCTGCTACACACACCCCCAGCACACCACGCGGCCACCACCGGATGCGCCTCACTGCCAGCGTCCCGTAGCTGCAAACCACGAGAGAAACGATGCTCCGTAGCTTCGTCCCTGAGCATCTCCGGCGAGCCACCGCCATGCTTTTGCTCGCCGGCGTCGACCGCTGACGTGGCCGTGATTAGGGCCTAAACACACCACTAACCAACCCCCTGGGCCACTGACGAATGGGCCCCGCGCCCTAGTTATTCCCAGTTTAGTTTCTGTTTAGGTTAGTTTAAAACCCAGCGGGACCCACATGCCTGAGTTGACCCGCTGACTTGGCCGTTGACTGGGCCCACACGTCAGCGACCTAACTAGCACCGTGACACTGACCAGTGGGACCCCCTGGTCAGGTTTGACCCGGGGCAGCCGTGTTGACTCTGCTGATGTCATGATGATGTCAGGCTGACGCAGTATTCCTTTTCTGGAATTTAAATAGATCTTAAATGATTTGTTTAATTTAGAAAATATCCAAAACTTTGAAAAATCATAGAAAATAATCTATAGCTCAGAATGAAATAATTTATATATGAAAAATGATCAGAAAAATCCAATCTATCCATCTGTATCATTTTCATGCATGATAGAACAACTTATGGCTGCTGTTTAGGACAAATCATAGGAATGGCATTTAAATAATCACATGTGGAGTTTGAATTTGAACCTGGGGTTCAAACCAACTCCATTTAACTTGCTGCTAGTTGCATTAGCTCAAATCACATCATATTGCCATGTCACATTCATGCATCATATTGTCGCATTGCATTGATTGTGTTCTTCCTTGTTTGCCGGTATCTGCCCCCTCTCATTAGACGACGTGTACCGACGTTGTGATCGTTGACACTGATGAAGACTCAATGCTATCTTCAGAAGTGACAGGCAAGCAAAAGTGTCACATCCCTAGTTCTGGTATGACCTAGACTAGCTAGTCATTTGTGCATCATGTTTATATTCCATTTAAATTTGAAATGAGGATTGGTGGAACCCTCAGAATCATTTTTGAAAATGACCCAAATAAAAATTTCTCCAAAAGGGTCCAAGAAAATGCTCATGTTGCTCTCTGAAAATATTGGACAGAGATAAAAATCAAACCAATATTTTTAAGAGCTCATAGGTATTTATTTTGGGCATTTGGAATTAAGGCATAAATATTTGCTTTGGATATATATTGTTATATATATAAAATATTGTCCAAAAATTATGCCATTTATAAAGGAGCTCTGGATTAATATAACTAGCTTCCATAAAAAAATGGCATAAGTAAATAAATTGATTTAGTATTATTACTAAATCAGAACAAATGTCAGAAAAATAGAAAAGAAATCAAAACAGGGAAAAAACCTTACCTGGGCTTCTTACCTGGCGCCCCTGGCCCAGCAGGCCAGCCCAGCCCACCACCGCCGTCGTCCTCCTGGCGCCAGTCGGCCAGGCACGTGCCCGACGCGCGCGCACGCCGCCGCGCCACGCCACCAGCCTCCCTGCCTGCCTGCCCTCTCCCCTCCTCGTCTGGATGCCCCGGGAGACGCCACGCCCCCCCCTGTACCCTCTCACTCTCTCTCGTTCCTTCCCTCCCTCCTCTGCTCTCTCTCTCTCGCGCGCAGCCGAGCGGAGCTCATCGCCGCCGTCCACCGTAGCCGTAGCCACCGCCTCCCCCTCGCCTCCCCGACACGCTACCCAGCTCCGCCGCGACCGCCTTCCAATGCAGGTCCACATCCAGGCCACATTGCCCGTATTTGCACTCAGACCAGTGTTGCTCCACCCCAGCCCGAGAAGTCTATTGGCCATGGTAAGCCATCACGCAAGATGATCAGTGCCAAGTCAGCTCCCACTGAACATGGACGTGTGCATCACGTCTCAGCTAAAGCCGCTCATGATGATCCAGATGTCGTTCTTGGTACACTCCTTGTCAACTGTCATCCGACATCGGTTTTGTTCGATACTGGAGCGTCTCATTCCTTCATTTCTGAAAGTTATGCCCGCTTGCACGACATGTCATTTTGTGATATGCCCTCCCCGCTACTTATTCAAACTCCTGGATCCAAATGGCAAACTTCTAGGATAAGTTATGGCAATGAAATCCTTGTTGACAGACTTGTATTCCTTGCTTCCTTGATATCTCTCAAGTCTTCGAATATTAACATCATCTTGGGTATGGACTGGATGACAGCTCATCATGCCAAGATTGATTGTTTCACCAGGTCTGTTCAGCTCACACACCCATCTGGCAAGATAGTCACTGCCTCCACTAGAGTTGCAAAGTGTCAGCTCTATTCCCTTAATGCCAGCCCTCTTCCAGACCTTGAAGATATTCCGGTAGTCCGTGACTTTCCGGATGTCTTTCCAGAGGAACTGCCAGGTGTTCCGCCTGACAGAGATGTAGAGTTCGTCATAGATCTTATCCCAGGAACTGCTCCAATCTCTAGGAGACCCTACAAGATGGCACCCTTAGAACTAGCCGAGCTTAAGAAACAACTTGATGAGTCCTTGCAAAAGGGTTTCATCCGTCCCAGTTCTTCTCCTTGGGCTTGCCCCGTCCTCTTCGTCAAGAAGAAGGATGGTACGGACCGGATGGTTGTAGATTATCGTCCCGTTAATTTGGTCACGATAAAGAACAAATATCCGCTCCCCAGGATCAACGATCTGTATGATCAGCTCGCTGGATCCTCAGTCTTCTCCAAGATGGATTTGAGGTTAGGATACCACCAAATTAAGATCAGAAACGGGGACATTCCCAAGACAGCTTTTGTCACTCGTTATGGCCAGTACGAGTACACCGTCATGTCCTTTGGCCTAACCAACGCCCCAGCCACATTCTCCCGCTTGATGAACTCGATCTTCATGGAGTACTTAGATAAGTTCGTCGTGGTTTACCTCGATGATATTCTTATTTACTCGAAGAACGAAGAAGAGCATGCCGAACATCTTAGACTTGTGTTAGAAAAACTCAGAGAGCACCGCCTTTATGCCAAGTTCTCCAAGTGTGAATTTTGGTTGCCAGAAGTGACCTACCTAGGCCACGTAATCTCTGGCAAGGGCATTGCTGTCAACCCCGAGAGAGTTAAAGCCGTTCTTGATTGGACTCCACCTGAAACAGTCAAACAAGTTAGGAGTTTCCTTGGTCTAGCCAGCTATTGTCGCCGCTTTGTTGAAAATTCCTCCAAAGTAGCCAAACCCCTCACGGAACTTCTCAAGAAAGATAAAAAGTTTGAGTGGTCCCCACAGTGTGAACACAGTTTTCAGGAACTGAAAAGACGCCTGACTTCTGCTCCCATACTTGTGCCACCGGATTTCACTAAAGACTTTATTATCTACTGCGACGCCTCACGACAGGGACTAGGTTGCATTCTTATGCAGGATCGTCATGTGATTGCCTATGCATCTCGACAGTTGCATCCACATGAGGAGAATTATCCTACACATGATCTAGAGCTTGCAGCCGTAGTCTATGCACTCAAGACCTGGCGACATTACCTTCTTGGTAAACGTTGCGAGATCTACACCGATCACCAGAGTCTCAAGTATATCTTCACCCAACCGGATCTGAACCTTAGGCAAAGACGTTGGTTGGAGTTGATCACAGATTATGATCTAGGGATTACCTACACCCCAGGCAAAGCCAATGTCATGGCTGATGCTCTAAGCCGTAAATCCTATTGCAACAATCTCATGTTGCAGCAAGGCCAACCACTTCTCCATGAGGAATTCTGTAAGCTTAATCTTCACATAGCTCCTCGCGGATTTCTTTCCACCTTGGTGGCGAAACCTACCCTTGTGGATCTTATCATAGAAGCCCAGAAGCATGATACGGGGTTACCCGGATCAAGAGAAACATTGCCAAGGGTATTGCTGGTAGTTTCTCTATAGATGATCGAGGTGTTGTTTTCTTTGGGAACCGCCTGGTGGTCCCCAAGAAGCAACATCTTCGACAATTGATTCTCAAGGAGGTGCATGAATCTCCTCTCACGATTCATCCCGGTAGCACTAAGATGTATCAAGACCTACGCCAGAGGTTCTGGTGGACTAGGATGAAGAGAGAAATCGCTCAGTTTATTGCTAACTGTGACGTTTGTCGTCGCGTTAAGGCAGAGCATCAAAGGCCTGCTGGCACTCTTCAGCCTTTAGCTATTCCTGAGTGGAAATGGGATAAAGTTAGTATGGACTTCATCACCGGCTTTCCCAGGACCGAGAAAGGGAATAACGCTATCTTCGTAGTCGTTGGTCGTCTTTCCAAAGTGGCTCACTTCCTTCCTGTTCGAGAGAGTATCACTGCTAGTCAGCTTGCTGACTTATACATTTCTCGAATAGTATCACTCCATGGTGTTCCACTAGCGATCAATTCAGACCGCGGCAGTCTTTTCACTTCTCATTTCTGGGAGAGTTTCCAAACTGCCATGGGAACCCATTTTTCCTTCAGTACCGCTTTCCACCCTCAGTCGAGTGGTCAGGTGGAACGGGTCAATCAAATTCTCGAAGACATGCTTAGAGCTTGCGTTATCTCATTCGGTATGGATTGGGAGAAATGTCTTCCTTTTGCCGAGTTTGCTTACAACAATAGCTATCAATCCAGCCTCAAGAAAGCTCCTTTTGAGGTTCTCTATGGACGAAGATGTCAAACACCTTTGAACTGGTCAGAAACCGGTGAAAGACAATTCTTTGGACCGGACATGATCCAGGAGGCAGAAGAGCAAGTTCGCATCATTCGTGAGAATTTGAAAACAGCCCAGTCTCGTCAGAAAAGTCAGTATGATCGTCATCATAAGGATATGACTTATGAAGTTGGCGAAAAAGCTTACCTTCGGGTTACTCCTTTGAAGGGTACCCATCGTTTCGGTATCAAGGGCAAGCTGGCTCCTCGTTACATTGGTCCCTTTCGCATTCTCGCTAAACGAGGAGAGGTTGCCTACCAATTGGAACTACCCCCACATCTTTCTCGAGTTCATGATGTCTTCCACGTCTCTCAACTCAGGCGTTGCTTCTCGGATCCCATCCGCGGAGTGGACCACGAAACGCTTGATCTCCAAGATAACCTCACATACCGAGAGTACCCGGTTCACATTCTTGATCAAGCAGAGCGTGTCACTCGACGTCAGAACATCAAGTTTCTCAAGGTTCAGTGGTCTCATCATTCCGAGAGAGAAGCTACTTGGGAGCGAGAAGATCGTCTTCGACTGGAGTATCCCGCTTTCTTTCCATCGACCCCTGAATCTCGGGATGAGATTCTTTCAAGTGGGGGCGAGTTGTCACATCCCTAGTTCTGGTATGACCTAGACTAGCTAGTCATTTGTGCATCATGTTTATATTCCATTTAAATTGGAAATGAGGATTGGTGGAACCCTCAGAATCATTTTTGGAAATGACCCAAATAAAAATTTCTCCAAAAGGGTCCAAGAAAATGCTCATGTTGCTCTCTGAAAATATTGGACAGAGATAAAAATCAAACCAATATTTTTAAGAGCTCATAGGTATTTATTTTGGGCATTTGGAATTAAGGCATAAATATTTGCTTTGGATATATATTGTTATATATATATAATATTGTCCAAAAATTATGCCATTTATAAAGGAGCTCTGGATTAATATAACTAGCTTCCATAAAAAAATGGCATAAGTAAATAAATTGATTTAGTATTATTACTAAATCAGAACAAATGTCAGAAAAATAGAAAAGAAATCAAAACAGGGAAAAAACCTTACCTGGGCTTCTTACCTGGCGCCCCTGGCCCAGCAGGCCAGCCCAGCCCACCACCGCCGTCGTCCTCCTAGCGCCAGTCGGCCAGGCACGTGCCCGACGCGCGCGCACGCCACCAGCCTCCCTGCCTGCCTGCCC
>NC_041381.1:455362831-455374616 GCF_002162155.2 Triticum dicoccoides | reverse complement strand
CTCTCTCTCTCGCGCGCAGCCGAGCGGAGCTCATCGCCGCCGTCCACCGTAGCCGTAGCCACCGCCTCCCCCTCGCCTCCCCGACATGCTCCCCAGCTCCGCCGCGACCCCCTCTACCTCCTCGTTGAGCCACGCAAGACGGAGCACCCCGTGGAGCCGTCACCGTCGCCATCTTCACCTCCGGCCGCCGTGGATCCTCGCCGTCGATTCGGGAGCTACCGGGCATCCCCGACCTCGCCCTCGCGCTCGCTGGTCTCGCTGTGAGCCCCCGCACCGAACATCCCCCTCCTCGATGCCGATTTCTTCCTCCAACCGCGGGCTTCGTCGAGCCCGAGAGCTCATCGCCGCCGGCCATGAGGTCGCCGCGGCTAGAGCCCCCACACGTCGCGTCCGAGCACGCTGTCGTCCTCGGCGCGTTCCCAGGAACACAGAGCACCTACCCACTCTTCCTCCCGTGCACCATAGCGCTCCGTCCCTCTTCACCGAACTCCGGCCGCCGCCCCGAGCCTTGCTCCGGCGAGCTCCGGCGCCCCCGCAGCCCCCCACCAGCTCCCCTGGTTGCGGACGACGATGGGCTACGCCCCGGTGGTCTTCGCGCGACCAAACGCCGCTTGTAGCGCAAGTCCGGCGAGTCGCCGCCGCGCTATTGGTCGCCGCCGGCCAGAACTCCGGCGGGCTGACGTGGCTTTGTTAATTAGGCACTAATCCCCACCTACTGACGCTGACCAGTGGGCCCCAGGGCTTAGTCAAAGCTAATCAGCCCAGTTTTGACTCGGGGTTAACCCCAGTGTCACTGACGTGTGGACCCCACACGTCAGGTTTGACCCCAGTCAGCCGCAGTTGACTGTTGACGTCGTGCTGACGTCATGCTGGCGCAATAATATGATTTCTGGATTTAAATTAAATCAGGAAATTCCAGAAATTGTTTTAAACTTCAAAAAATTCATAGAAATTCAACCGTAGCTCAGATTGAAATGATTTATATATGAAAAATTATCAGAAAAATGCAATCTATCCATTTGTACTAGTTTCATGCATGACAAACCAACTTATACATGCTGAATATGAGAAACACATTATGGCATATATAGGAGCTTAATTTGGAGATGCATTTGAACCTTTGGTTCAAATGGATTTCAACCAAATGGATACTAGTTGCATTAGCTCAAGCAGCATCACATTTACATGCCATGCTCATGCATCATATTGTTGCATATGTTTGTGTATTGATTGCCGACACCGTTCCTTCTCGATAGGTCCTGCTCCGGAGACCGTTCCAGAGTACCTGTCTGAGGAGAAGTGCCCCCCTGTTGATCTACCAGGCAAGCAAACCCCCTTGTTCATTCCGATATAATCCTACTCTCTCGCTCCTGCTCTCAGTTATTGCATTAGGACAACAACGATTCATCTGCTACTTTGTGTTGCGGTAGTTGAACCCATTCCTCTGCATGACCTGTTATTGCCACAGTAAATAGTTGAAACCCACTAGCATGTGTAGGAGTTGATTGAAGCCACTGATGTGTTCCTACCATGCTATGCCTGCTATTGCTTAGAGTTGTGTCAGGTCTGATTCATTGGGAATGAATTGGAGTGTTACGATATGTTCTGGTGCTGAGAGTTAAGTGTGTGAACACGATTTGGTAAAGGTAGCGGTGAGAGGCCATGTAGGAGTACATGGTGGGTTGTCTCACTGGAGCCGTCCTTAAGCACTGAGTTCTATGTATGTTGTCCAATGACTCGATACTACCACACATTGGGATCCTTAATTGAGTCTCTCGACTTATTAACCAACTTGATCTCTGTCCAGGAGTCGCAACTAGTTTCTGGTGTTTATAAGCAGTGTTAGTAGTCTACCAAGTGGCACCCGGCCAGGTGGGCTTGGGACAGACTAGGCACAAGTGGCACGGTGTACCAAGCGTAGATCCATCCGGCGAGGTGGGCTTGGGAACCCTGCACACATCGTTTGGGGCCGTGAGTGAAACCCCGGCCGGATCTCCTTGCGGATGGAACCCGAATAGGCGATAAACCTGGACTAGAGTCTTGTGTGGTTAGTCAGGTCGTGGCCGACACCCTCGCCAGGCTTCCGCTTGAAGGTTGCCGAGATACATGACATGTACATGGCGGTAAGTGGCGAGAGCGTGTGTGAAGAAGTACACCCCTGCAGGGTTAATATGATCTATTCGAATAGCCGGGTCCGCGGTTATGGACTTCTTGGATGCTTACATGGTACATAGACAACTTGAAGTGGATACCATAAAATGCTCAAGACAAGTGTGAGTGCTATGGATGGCCTTCTCGTAGGGAGACGGGGATGAATCCATAGTAGTGTATTGTGTGGTGATTAGTGGACTCGTGTGCGCCATATCACCTCAAGAGTTTCTGGTAGTCGTAGAACAGGATAGCCACAGAGTCAAAGCTGGCTTGCTGCAACTAAACCCCACATTACCCTCTTGATACAAATGCATGTATGATAGGATCTGATGTAAGTCTTGCTGAGTACCTTTGTACTCATGTTGCTTTATTTATGTTTTTTTGCAGCGGAGACTTCGGTCTTAATAGTGTTCTCGTGGACTTCGACGAGTAGCTTGTACCTCAGCTACGATCTTGATCGGACGTTGTAGATAGTCAGGCTTTCAGCCTTTTTCATTTATAGATGTCTGTACTCAGACATGTAATGCTTCCGTTTGTTGCTTGATTGCTCTGAATGTTGGGTCATGTGACCCCTGTTTGTAATAATGCTATGATGGTTCTTCTGAGCCTTTATCTATATGAGTTGTTGAGTTATGCTGTGATGCCATGTTGTACAGCACATACTTGCATGTTATGCGTACGTGTAATGTGTATTGCTATGTGTGGGATCTGACTATCTAGTTGTTTATTCTTAGTAGTCTCTCTTACCGGGAAATGTCTCCTAGTGCTTCCACTGAGCCCTGGTAGCTTGCTACTGCTCCGGAACACTTAGGCTGGCCGGCATGTGTCCTTCTTCGATCCTGTGTCTGTCCCTTCGGGGAAATGTCACGCGATGAATACCGGAGTCCTGTTAGCCCGCTACAGCCCGGTTCACCGGAGTCCTGTTAGCCCAGTGCTACAGTCTGGATTCACTCGCTGATGACCGACACGTTCGATGCTGGGTCATGGATGCCTGTCCCTGTAAGTTAGTGCCACTTTGGGTTTACGACTAGCCATGTCAGCCCGGGCTCTTTATCATATGGATGCTAGCGACACCATCATATACGTGTGCCCAAAGGTGCAAACGGTCCCGGGCAAAGGTAAGGCGACACCCGTGGGGATACCGTGCGTGAGGCCGCAAAGTGATATGAGGTGTTACATGCTAGATCGATGTGGCATTGAGTCGGGGTCCCGACAAAAACCCCCTTGTTCATTCCGATAAAATCCCACTCTCTCGCTCCTGCTCTCTTTTACTGCATTAGGACAACAATGATTCATCTGTTACTTGCTGCGGTAGCTAAACCCCTTTATCCTCTGCATGACCTGTCATTGCCACAGTAAATAGATGAAACCCACTAGCATGAGTAGGATTTGTTTGAGCCCTGATGTGCCTACTCATTCATGCTTGTTTGTCATGCCTACTACTGCTTAGAGTTGAGTCAGGTCTGATTCATCGGGGATGAATTGGAATGTGGTGAACATGTCCTACTGTTGAGAGCTAAGTGTGTGAACACGATTTGGTAAAGGTAGCGGTGAGAGGCCATGTAGGAGTACATGGTGGGTTGTCTCATTACAGCCGTCCTCAGGAATTGAGTTCTGTGTTTGTGATCCATGAACAGCTACTACCACACATTGGGATCCTTAATTGACTCTCTCGACTTATTAATCAACTCGATCTCTGTCCAGGAGTTGCAACTAGTTTCTGGTGTTTGTAGGTAGTGTTAGTAGTCTACCAAGTGGCACCCGGTACAGGTGGGCTTGGGACAAACTAGGCACAGTGGCCCGGTGTACCAAGTGGCAGCCGGATGGTGGGCTTGGGAACCATGCACACATCATTTGGGGCCGTGAGCGACACCCCGGCCGGAACTCCTTGCGGATGGAACCTGAATAGGCGATAAACCTGGACAAGAGTCTTGTGTGGTTAGTCAGGTTGTGGCCGACACCCTCGCTGGGCTTCCGCTTGAAGGTTGCCGAGTACATGTCGTGTAAACGGTGGTAAGTGGTGAGAGCGTGTGTGAAGAAGTACACCCCTGCAGGGTTAACATTATCTATTCGAATAGCCGTGTCCGTGGTAAAGGACTTCTGGGTTGCCTGTACAGTTCATAGACAAGTGAAAGTGGATACTCTAAAATACGCAAGATAAGCGTGAGTGCTATGGATGGCGTTCTCGTAGGGAGACGGGAGCGGATCCATAGTGGTGTATTGATATGGTGAATATGTGGACTCGTGTGCGCCACCTCAAAAGAGTTACTAGCAGTCGTAGTTCAGGTTAGCCACCGAGTCAAAGCTGGCTTGCTGCAGTTAAACTCCACCACCCCCTTTGTTGATAATGATGCATATGTAGTTAGTTCTGATGTAAGTCTTGCTGGGTACAATTGTACTCACGTTGCTTAATTTATGTTTTTGCAGAGAGACTTCAGTCTCGCTAGTAGTACCGCGTGGACTTCAACGTTTAGCTTGTTACCTCAGCTATGATCTTGTGCCCTCGGCAGGATCTGGTAGATAGTCAGGCTTCTCAGCCTTTTTCATTTGTAGATGTCTGTACTCAGACATGTTAAGCTTCTGCTTGTGCTTGACTTGTGTGCTCTGAATGCAGGGTCATGAGACCCATGTTTGTAATATCTCGCTCCTCAGAGCCTATTGAATAAATACTTGAGTTGTAGAGTCATGTTGTGATGCCATGTTGTATCTACACATATCGAGCATATTGTGTGTATGTTATTGAAATGCTTGGTATGTGTGAGATCTGACTATCTAGTTGTTTATCCTTAGTAGCCTCTCTTACCGGGAAATGTCTCCTAGTGTTTCCACTGAGCCATGGTAGCTTGCTACTGCTCCGGAACACTTAGGCTGGCCGGCATGTGTCCTTCTTCGTTCATGTGTCTGTCCCTTCGGGGAAATGTCACGCGATGAATACCGGAGTCCTATTAGCCCGCTACAGCCCGGTTCACCGGAGTCCTGCTAGCCCAGTGCTACAGCCTGGATTCACTCGTTGATGACCGACACGTTCGATGTTGGGTCATGGATGCCTGTCCCTGTAAGTTTGTGCCACTTTGGGTTTACGACTAGCCATGTCAGCCCGGGCTCCTTATCATATGGATGCTAGCGACACTATCATATACGTGTGCCAAAAGACGCAAACGGCCCCGGGCAAAGGTAAGGCGACACCCGTGGGGATACCGTGCGTGAGGCCGCAAAGGGATATGAGGTGTTACATGCTAGATCGATGTGGCATTGAGTCGGGGTCCTGACACACGGTGCACAGAGAAATAACCACAGAGAAGGAAGCTAAAAGTAAACAATCAAACGAGCATTTTTGCATTTGTTTTGCATTTCATCATTTCACAAGCTTGACTAGTGTTGTTTTTCCACTTTTACAAAAACCGCATCGTAATGTTCAAACGTGCATTTGCACGTACATAAGTAATAGTAGTACTCCCTCCGTCTAGGTGTACAAGTCTTCCCTCATTCTTGGTCATCGTGCACAACCAAAGATGACTTATTGACCTGGACGGAGGGAGTAGCACAGTCTACAAGTATATATCGAGAGAGACGTGTAGTCCGATAGTATATAGTAAAGTTTGTGCTATATGCACATACTTGCAAAATGCGTCATAATACACAACGTTTCCAAACTTTCTCTTTTACATACTTAATTAAGGACGCTAAAAATTCCTGAACATTCGGGATTTATCATTTGCGTCCCAAAACTAATGAGATCGCCTTACGAAACAAAAATTATACTCCTCCTAAAAGCCACTGCGCTCGCAGGAGCGCTTGCGGCGTGCCACGAGTGCCCTGGTGTGCGGCCGTTTCCCAGCGCGCCGACACAATGCCTCTTCCTCAGCCTCGCAACTCGCGAGGTGATGATTAGCGGCTTGCCGGCGGGCGAGCGCGATCTCACCGGTGTGGTGATCCGGCGCCAACAGGTACTCCTCCTAGCTAGAAGCGTGCACCTGGTCCACGTACCGCCAAGCGTAGATGAGGCGCTTGGGCCCGACTGCACTCAGGGCGTCGGCACGGGCGTCCTCCGCCACCCTCACGGCCCTCGCACGAGCCTTCTGCCAAAGAACCAATTGCTTGACTCTCTCGGACGCGACATAGATCTCCCAGAAAGCTTGTTGCACGGTGCGCTTATCTTCCTCGGCCTTCTTCTACGCCTCTATTTTGGCGCGCTCTGCTGGAGCCAAAGCCTCCCACAAGGCGACATCCATTTCTTTCCAAAGCTCCTCAAGGCTGGGGGGCTCGGCGGGCGGCGCGGCGTTCTCCTCATAGCGGGGAGCCGACGCGCGTGCCGACGAGATTGAGAACGCCGACGCGTCCACCTCGACGCATCACGGAGAGGAGTGGAACACCGACGTGTCCTCCTCGACTAGTGGCGGCGAGGAACGGAACGGCGACCCGTCGCGTCGCGGCGAGGAGCGGAACACCGACGCGTCCTCCATGACTAGTGGCGGCGAGGAACGGAACGACAACGCATCGCGTAGCGGCGAGGAACGGAACGGCGGCGCATCGCGTAGCGGCGAGGAGTGGAACACCGATGCGTCCTCCTCGACTAGTGGTGGCGAGGAACGGAAAGGCGACGCGTGACCGTCCGCGCGGTGCAGCGAGGGGCTCCTAGGGCTTGGGAGGGGAGATGCCATGGTGGTCGACGTGAGAGGGAGGGGGAGGAGATAGCAATGAACGTGAACAAGAGGGGGAGGAGATAGCGATGTTGTGGGAGGCGCAGTATTTATAGCGAGCAATGGCATACCTACGTAAGATATGGATTGAGCTGTACTGACTTAATTGCAGGTCCAGTTGCGTCACTGACATGTGGGCCAGTACACTGCTGGGCCCGTATGTCAGTGACCCAATGCACCTGTTAAGTAAAAGCTACGTGGGCATATTTGTTGGAGTAAATTACGGGGGAGCGAAGGGGTGGAAATATTGCTGGTCACAACGGATTGGACGAGCATGGGGGGAGGAGAGTCATGCATGCAGATTTCTTCACACGGGATGGAGTGGTGGGACCGCCGGAGGGATAAGGAGAGTTTGGCAGGCATATTGTTTCCACACATGGAGAGGAAAAGATTTGGAGATGAACGGGCTTCCTGCAGGTATTGGGAACGGTGCATAATAAGTCATCTTGCATGCCGGGCTAGGTATAGTCTCAAGTCATTAAAAACATACACGCCCCACACATGTTCATATTTCAAGGTGCACTAAATTATTGCATGCGATGATTAAGGCTGGCCATCATGGTGGTATCTTAGCTGGTACACAGGAATAGCAAACATGCTGATGTGGCAAAGAATTAAAGAAGAGAGGGGGTTAGACTAACTAGTGTTCATGCATGCATTGGTAAACACATTTTTTTGTGAAGAACGACAGCATTAGTTGAGTACTTTGGCAGACTTCAAAAACTATTCCACCGCCTCTACTATCTTGCTAAGAGTAGGTGAAATTTTTGAGTCGAGCCCTTTAAACTAGAAGGGAGGTAGTGGTACTCTAATAGCTAGGTGTGTAAGTCATCTTACGAAAACCAAATAATCCCAAAACACGTAGTCGCGGTGCATTAACTTCTACCTCGTTTCTTGTTTCTTGACATATCAACCAATAAGAGATGAGGGTGTGCATGCTTTTAATGACCTGAGACTATCAAACATGACATGCAGTGGTTAGTTCATTGCATGCAATACTATTTAATTAGCAAATAAACATTAATGTCTCTCATTTTCCCCTCCTCCTTGGTCACGGTGCACAGCCTAAGATGACTTACTCACCTAGACGGAGGAAGTATCAACATTCACAATGTCAAATCAATATTTTGACACTCATTATAAAACGTAGTTCTTATGCTCATTATAATCAGTATTGTAGATCTTGATATTTTTAGTATAAATTTGGTCGTGGGATTTCATTGATGCCTGTCAAAGCGTGGAGGAAGCGGAGCTTAGGGCTTGCATTGCCGGTTTCTACATAGGTATTTCTCTTCATAATCCTGTAATTTTAGAGACTGATTGCGCTTTTGTGGTAGCATCTCTTGCATCGGGGGACTATGACAGGTCTACTATGCGTGACCTGAAGATGAAAGCATTGAGCATCTCGAAGTTGATCAACAATCTTCAGTTGTCAAAGATTAGCCGTTCGGCCAATAAGGTGGCACACTTAATCGCTAAGTATAGCTTTGACAATAGATTAGATGGTATTCTTGTAAATAACGTACCGCCCTGTGTGGTGAATATTGTATCGAATGAGTGTACTGGTGTGGCTGGTTAATTAATATAAGGTGGTGTTTAAAAAAGTATATATTTGGTCAAACACTTTGCAAACGGTTGACGGGAGTAAAATGGACTAGAGGGAGTATCATGCATGCGGAGTAGGCAAAAAAATTGCTCATTTTTAGCCGGTCAAAGTCTCAAAGGGCGCGATCGTGCGAGGGAGGCGAAGGTCGTGGGAGGCATGACGGTTGACGGAATTAAGTGAAGTTACATCCACGCGCCGGCATGGCGTGTGAACAGGCAGAAGCTATACCGTCAGGCCTACGATATGGGTCTAGTAGACATGACAGCTAGTGGGTCCCGCATAGTTCTCGAGAACTCTTTGGGGGCTTGCAGCCGTTTATCCACCGGGCAAGCCAGCAACCCCACACCATTCGCACACCCTACTCGTCCCCATCTACTACCTCACAACATTCGCTCCCAGTCGTCCCGTCCTTTCACATTAGTTCGCCCCCAGTTTTTGCGGGGTACAACAGTTCAACTTCTCCTAACCCTCCTCCAAAATCCATGGCCTCCCAAATCTCCATGGTCGCCGCTGAGTACCAGGTTAGAGCCATCACCGGCGATCAGTTCATCGTCATCTACACACGTGGATCCGCAACGGTGAAAGCATGGCTTGCTCGCTTCCTACGCATGTTCAACAGTTCAATGGATGAGTGGGTCGCTGGGCTAGATGTTGAGTACACCACAGTCCTGGGACGAGAGAAGGATCTAAAGGACGAAGAGAGGAAGAAGCCCGCCGTGATCCAGGTTTGCGTACATCACATTTGCTTGGTCTACCACATATGCCATGCCGACGTTGAGTGCCAGGATTTTAAGAACTTCCTCAAGGACAAAAGAGTGAAATTCGTTACTGTAGGCTTTAAGAACGACAAAGAAGTCCTGCATCGGATAGGTCTTGTTGTAGGCCAGCCCTTCGATCTCCAGAAGGCAAGCCTGGTGTCCTCCTCTCAACCTTCAATGCTGACCCTGGCAGCAGCCATGATTGATCCTTCGTACGCTAAACTGAAGAAACCTCATCACGAGTTTCATCATGCATGGGAGTCGAAGACATTAGATGAAGATCACATCTTGTATGCAACAATGGATTCCTACCTTTGTTTAAATATCTACATGGGTTGGATGAAGAAGCAGAGCCCAGTGTCCGGTTCAAGCAAAGAAGCGTCGGTGAAGAGGAAGAGGAAGAGGGACGAGGACGAAGTCGAGGACGTGGACTCGGACTCCGAGTAGGTGGCAGTGCCATCGCTCATGCTGGTTCTACTGTAGTGTCAAGCTGACTAGTTGCTTAGTTCATTTTCAAGGGTGTGTTGTGCTGAGGCCCCAGCAGAACTATGTTTATGTTCTTTCTCGTTATTTGAACTGTTTAGTACGTAGAGTAGTACTAGTACTATGTCTTACTACTGTTCTTCTTGCAGTTAGTACTACTGCTCGTACCTTCGTGTTCCCACTGTACTTAATACGTTCATACTAGTAGTATAATTTGGGTCAGTCAATTTGTGAAAGAAGTTCGACGGAGCGAAGGAAGAAGACGGCAGAAGAGGTGGAAGAAGCCCTTCTAGCCATCCATGTTGCATCAAACGGCTCACATGAGTCGACTGACCCAAATTGCTCCTTCAGATTGCAAGATCCACGTGGCATTCAAGGTCTCGAAGGTAGATTCCACGTCCGCACCCGGTTTGCGGGCTCGACGCGCGCGCGACCGGCTTCCGCCGCGACAGCCACCATGTGCGCCTCCTCCGCGTGGGAGGAGACGACAATGACACGCTAGTTCCTCCTCACCGGTATGCTGGAGGACGCGCTCGTCCTCCTCTTCGTACACTGCATGCATAGACGCGGCTCCACCAGCTACTCGTGCGCTTGGCAGCGCGGCGGCATGGCGAGGAGGGACTACATACGACATGAGCTGGCGAGCCTTCGGCTTCATGCCACAGGGATGGCGGCGACACGACGGTGATGGGCGAGAAATTGTTGGCCGGAGCAGGCGAGCGCCGGCATGCACAACGGCGGCGGCGGCATATTGACGAGTGCGTGTATGGGAGCTTACTTTAGTTTTATATGAGGTTGGTCAAACTTAAAAGAAAATCGTACTAGTACACGTAAACATTAGACTTAAGCAGCGCTTTTATTATTTATTTATTTTGAAGTTAGTACCACAGCCATGATACGGAATCCTGTGCAAGCGCGTGAACCGCGGCCGCGCGGTCGATCGAACGGTGCGTCACTGTGTCGCGCTCGAAGGACATCCACCGAACCTTTTTGTGTGTGTGAAAACAATCCTCGAATATGACTCAACTTTTTTTTCCTAGGAAAGTTCTTGACGTTGCAATATTTCCATATATTTGAATTTAGCTCCAGTTTGTGTTTATTTGGATTTGGACGTTTTAGGTGCGCCCTAGTTTTTTTAATACTTATTTTGTGTGTGTGACTGAGAGAGAACGTGTGTATGTGTCCATATGTGTGTTGTGGCGGAAGGGCAATGTGGAGACGGTGTGCGTGTGATACAGACATAGAGAGGTGTGAATGCGCAAACGATCATGCATGAGTGAGACATAGACAGATGCCGATACGTTGTGTATACATGAGAGAACGGTCTTCTAGTTTACTTGTGTGTGTGTGTGTGAGAGAGAGAGAGAGATAGGGAGAGAGAGGAGCATCCGTAACACAACAACCATCTCTCTCGATTTGTCCGTCCCTCGCACGATCGCATGCAACATATGCATCAACGCGCACATTTTGACACCCTCACTCGGCCCCTGCCCACCTCAAGGCCCGCGCAATCTCTTCGTGAATAACCATTTCTCTCCTTAGGTTTGTTTTGCTCAATATCTGACACACACACACACAGACACACACACACACACACACGCACGCAGCACAACACACACACACACTCCCCCGAGCACACAATTCATCCCCATCCAAGGTTATACGGCGACCACTCTCGCTTGTGCTTCTTTGCACCCCAACATGCACAACACCTCAATCTTCAAAGAGGGCATCGAGCAGATCGAAGACGGCGATGACACCGCGCTAGAGAATGTGGGGTCATTTAGAAGCAGGGTGATGTGACGACGGCTGACTGACTCCTCCCCCCACCCTCTCTCTCTTGCACAAAATTACCAATCCCTCTCTCCCCCGCACAAAATTGTCAATCCCTCAACCCATGAGATCCTTCCCCTCTCATCCATGTTTTTCCAGCTCTCTCATCAAACATGTTGTCTCTTCTCCTTCCACGTATACAGAATCACGTATATTACATGTCTCCATCTTTCTCACAGACCTAACTTCTTCCTCTCTCTTTCTCTCTCTCTCTCTCTCTCTCTCTCTCTCTCTCTCTCTCTCTCTCTCTCTCT
>NC_041381.1:455355111-455362605 GCF_002162155.2 Triticum dicoccoides | reverse complement strand
TGCTTCTATAATGGCTGATGTAGAGTTTTGGTTGTTTTTGTTGCATCCTACAAAGTAATAACTATGAAATGCATTTAGATTCTCATTTGACTGGGATTATGTGAGTTTGAGCATGTTGTGAAGTACTATAGACCTTGTATACATCTTGGGATTCGACAATGATTGTAACTATTGAATTGTATAGACCATTACATTCGAAGTCAATAGCCTAATATATTTATTTCACAATTTCAACAAATGATTAGTTCACTACAAACTAAGAAAACAAATATGTACTCCCTCTGTTTTTATTTAAGTTCGCGTATTAGCATTGGTCAAAGTCAAGTTTTGTAAACTCTCAGAAAGCTTATAACAAAAAATATTAACATATACAATAACAAATAAATACCATTAGATTCATTATTGAATGTACTTCCACATCATACATATTTGTTATGGTAAATGTTTATATTTTTATATAAACTTGGTCAAACTTTAGGAAGTTTGACTTCGGTCAAACCTAATATGCAGAGTTTACTACTATTACTCGCTAGTTGCTTAGCCGAATCACTCAACACGCCACACGGGGAGTCTAGTGTCACAAAATTTTGAGGTCGGTGAGAAAATCTCCCGCGACCCTGATTCGAGCAGTGGGAAGTTACCATCATAGCCTTCAGAACAGGCCTACGTACGATGCTTGGTAGGGGGTTGTTTTCATAACTTCAGGTTCACCCTACCCAGCCAGCCCCACCCCGACACCCAGAGTAGTACACCTGAATACTCCCCATTTTCTATCCCCACCGCAAAATAGACTTCTCCACGGCACCGCAGCCTTCATGCTCCTCCCCTTTACATCAGCGCACTCATCCACCGCAGCGCATCTGCCTCATCGACGACCTCGTATGCCGCACTGGAGCCGGTCCACCGTCGTCGTCGTAGACAGAACCTCTTCCCCAGCATCGTCTTCTACGGTCTCGGATCTGCTTCCTGGAAGCCGACGCCAAGCGCAGAAGTACCACCGTCATGGACAATGAACTGACTCCCGTTGCCGACCATGACTCACAGAGGCCACCGCGACCATCGTTCTCCTCCTCGATTGGTAATGTGTGTATCGAATCACTTAGCAATACATGTGTAGTTCCAATTTTGTTCATACCTACCCTTCAATTTTCCTGGGTGCCATTGTTCCCGTAAAAGCAATTGGTTATAGCCTCCATTGTCCAACAGAATATCAGCTTGTAATTGTGCGTCGCTCCTGTATTGCTCTGTGCTTGGGTAGGTTTTTCATCTGCAACCAGCAGTGTGGCAAATGATGGAAAGGTTTTTAGAACTAGCAAGATGCCCATGCGTTGCACGCATCAAGATGCATTTGCATGAGTAGTTTATCTTGTGGGAGAAAAGGATGAACGAGGGAAGGCCTTATTTGCAAATCTGGAGAGGGGTATGGGTATCTTTTTACAAAATTCCCATTTGTTTCCTTCCTATCTGTCAGATATAAATCGGACGGCCTATATTGCAAGAAAAAAAAGTATAGAGAAAATAAGTAGACAGTAAAGGAAGTAGAGATAAATATTAAATATTAAATATTAAATAAATATAACGGTAGAGAAGAGAGTAGAGATAGCAGAGACGTCGGGAAAGGATCGCGCGCGCGCGGGAAAAAGCGGTCGGGCGTGTGCTAGTTTTGGCGTGCGGCGTCCGGCGCGCTTTATAAAATCCAACGCCCTCCCACCGCTCTATGCCTTGCCACCGCTCTGTGCCTTGCCACCGCTCTCTCCCCACTCTTTTCGCCTCGCCGCCGCCGCGCCACCACGCCGCCGCGTCGCCAGGCAACTTGGGGATACCATGGCGTCCGCGCGCCCCCTCCAGCGGCTTCTCGATCCGGTTCCGCGGGATGCGCCTTGGCCTCGGCAATTTCGACACCGCCACCGAGGCCGCCCGCGCGTACGACGCGGTGGCATGGCGCCTCCGGTGGCCTCATAGAACATTGAACTTCCCCAACGTGCCGACGTGGGAGCGGGCGCAGGAGCTCGTGCCTCTGTCGCGACTTAGCACCGACGAGGATCATCGCGACAACCGGAGGAGGGAGCACCGTCTCGGCATCGTCGAGATGGACGAGGAAGCCATTGCGTTGTGGCGCCAACACTTCCCGCAGGACATCATCAACGAGCACGAGTTCTACGCACAAAGGAGGGCGGAGAGGGATAAGAGGAGGGCGGAGCGAGCCGCCTATCGCGAGGACAAGCGTAGGCGAAAAGCGGACGCTCAATTCAACATGAGGCTAGGAGCAGCATCGCCCTGGGAATCTGACGATGATCGGTATCTTCACGCCTACAGTCAGACGTCGGAGGAGGACATCACCGAGGAGCAGTCGGACGACGAGGAGTAGTTGAATTATCTTTTTTGTATCTATCTATGCTGAGAAATATCCTCTACTCTCTAGTATCTACTTCTCGATCTCAGCACTGTAAACGCTTTTTTAAAGCGCCGCACGTTGCGATTCTGTTGGAGATGCTCTAACATGGAAGACGAGTGCTTTAATGTTGCCCACAAGATGCGCGAGTATTACTAGTAGTATTTTTCTTGCCATGTTGAGATTTTGAAACCACGAGTGTGAACATGCAGAGGAGCAATGAAGACCAAACACGGGATATTCGGGACATCTTCAAGGAGCATGGCAAGTTAAAGAGGAGCTGCACCGAACCTGTAAAACGAGCTTTGGTAAGTAACACCCTTTCAATTACTTTCGTTTAGCCTCGTGTTCTTCGATGCGTATATGTTGTAGTTTCTGTTTCTCTTAAGCGTGGTGTTCTTCGATGTGTAATAAGAAGAATCTTAATCGTCCTAATGCTTTCGTTTTTAACTTGATGTAGGAAGTGGGTGTTCTCACCGTGTAGTCTGTTTTTATATTTCTTTTCCTTTTGAATTCACTTCTCCGAGTTCTGTTTATCTGTCTTCTACTAAATGGATCTAGTTTCTCTGAGTATTGATCTAAAAAAGAAGTAACTTCATGTCAGGATGCAGTTCCTGCGAGGAGGGAAGTATGGTCAACCTCGAGATCATGTTTCCAAAATGAGTCTGGATTACACACAAGGTGCCAGTTCCCTAATGATGCTAGATTAGACACAAGGTGCAAATTCCCAGATGATGCTGGATTACACACAAGCCAGGTGGAGTCGTCAGCTGTTCGTGTCCTCGTGGCATTAGTAAAGGCTGAAAGAAAGCGTGCAGCAGCCCTTGAGAATGTAGCTGAGTTCCTGAAGAAGCGAAAAGAGCAATCAGATGCTCTCTTCACCCAAGCCAAAGAAGAGATGGAAGAAGCCAGAAATAAGCTAGCAGAGGCAGAGCAGGCTAGGCGTCTCCTGCTATCTAAAACTGTTGTCAATACAAAATTTCCTTCATAATAGCTAGGTTCAAATGTTTATCCAGTCAGCATGCCTGTTGTGATGTCTTTGCATCTACTGATGTGGCACAAAATGTTTTTTGGGGTCATGTAATAACAGCAATTACTTTCCAAACAATAACAGACGAAGCATTGGACATGGTATAGTTCACGCGCAAGCCCGGCATTCCAAGTCCAACTTCCACATCAAACTCATGTTCACAGATATCTGCACATTCATACATAATGTCCACAACCATGATTCACTTCAAAGCCAAAAAAATGTGAGGAGAGTTATAAATAAAGAAAAACCTCTACTAGTTCCTGCTACCAGTGCGAGCACAACAAGTCAAGACCATGCCTAAATTAATTATATTTTAGTCATTTTGTGTGTTCTAAAATGCCTGCCGGCTCACGGAAGGACGTGTTCCCGGCACACGCGCGGATTCAATGAAGGCAGGCGGGCAGTCTTAAGCTGGTTGCACGCGGCGACGAGGCGTGCTCAGCCGGGCCTGCAGCGAGTGCGGCCCTCTTGGCCGGCGCGCCGGTTCAATGCCTGCGCTATGAGAGGTCGCGTCTGTGTCAGAGCAATCACTCCCTCCAGTCCTTTTTTGTTTGGGTATAACAAAATCTCGTTTTCCATTCACATTTTACAAGTAAAATTCGTGGACAAACTTTGACCCAAAGTACGATGGGGACTAGTAAACCAGAATGGAGGTAGTAGTTTTTTTAATCAAAGAAGGGTTTCCCCTTCCGATTACTGAAAACCAGCATCTAAATCTAAACCATAGTATTTGCCCTAGAACTACCAGGTTCAACATCTCGTAACATAAACCCATACAACCATACGCCAAGGAGGTACGTAGTACTATGAATTCCATTTTCGCTCCATACCAATCGTTCTAAAAACTACTTACTACTTATAACGTGCCATTTAAAATCGGAACTCTTAACCCCGCTAAAAAATGATATTTTAAACGTGGCTACTCGGTCTGTGGCAACTGGCGAGCCACCACGCTCCAAGTCGTTCACCTGTGGTCCCGACCATCAACTCCTACAATGGTGCTCCACCATGTACCCGGTACCCGCGAATGCAGCAATCATGCACCTAGGGTTTTAGGGTTTATTTGTTAACGTCGCCTTTATGTAACACTCATGTGTGCGAGACAGCGAGAGGCCGGCCGACTGCGTGCGGGCGCCTCTTCTCTTCGTATATGTACTCCACCGTTTGTCTGGTGTCCAAAAAATTATAATAACTACTAGCAATGTGCCAATGCGTTGCCACACGATCAAAGTAGGATAATACATATTCACCGATTTGATAGAAAAAAAGTCTAGTTTTGAAATATGTATATCACTAAAAATATGTTATGTTTCACTCAAAATATATTCCTTTGGCGGTTTTGATGAGATAAGGGAGGCATGTTGTTGGTTTCAAGATTCGAGAAGCGGTATATGTCTAATTTCTACTCTTACTAGCAAGATGCCCGTGCGTTGCACGGAACATCAAAATCTCGTGGGAGAAAAGGATGAACGAGGGAAGGCCTTATCTGCAAATGTGGTGAATAGTGTGGGTAAATTGCCATATTTTCCTTCCTATCCATCAGATATAAATCGGACGACCTACATTGCAGGATGGCAGGCCCACAATCATCACAAACTCTATTTTTTATCCCTACTCTTATAAAAAGCATTGTCGGTGAGCATCGTGTGCCTGCCATCCTGCAATATAGGCCATCCGATCTATATCTGACGGATAGGAAGGAAACTATGGCAATTTTGCAAAAAGATACCCACACCCCTCTCCATATTTGCAAATAAGGTTCCCTCGTTCATCCTTTTCCCCCACAAGATAAACTACTCATACAAATGCATCTTGATGTTCCGTGCAACACATGGGATCTTGATAGTTGGTGCAAAAAGCCCATGTGTGTGTGAGAGAGAGGGAGAATGGAGGAGGACGGAGTGCATGTGTGACAAAGACACAAGTAGTGTGTGTGTGATAGGTATCAGCTTAAAATGAGGCGATAGTGTGTGTGTGCACGATCGAGAGGGCGTGTCTCAAGAAGGGAAGAAAAAGCTACATAGATACAAGGAGCGAGAGAGACATGTATGCGATGGTGGAAGCATGAGTGTGCGGGTGTATAAACCTATCTAGAGGCTAGCTAGTCGATAAATGCTTGTGAGAGAAATACGAGCCGGGGTGCGAAAGCGAGAGTTTTGTGTGTGAGAGAGAGAGACGGTAGTCGGGAAGGGGGTGGAAGCAGGAGTTGTGTATGTGTGTGTCTGTGAGAGAGAGAGAGAGAGAGGAGACGGTAGTCGGGGTTGTCTGATCGGTGTCAGTCTGGGATGGAGACGAAAAGGAGACCGCAACAAATGTTGTGTCTACAGGAGAGAGAGAGAGAGAGTAATTTTAGTGGTATGAGTCATATGTAGAGACATATAGGGTGTGTGAGAGAATCCCATAGAGAGAAAGACAAAGTGAAAGACGAGTGGAGACTGTGTGTGTGGCGGTGAAAAAGAAAGCTTAGGTACCGAGTGATACCAGAGAACAGTAGAGACGTGAGAGATAATGAAAACCGTGTAATGTATAATGATAGGGAGAGTGTGACACTTCTCAAGGGAGACGTCGAGAGACCATGTTTGCGAGGATAGGAGAAACATGAAGTGAGCGTGCGGGTGAGCTGGAGAAAAGAGAGTGATGGCTACCTGAAGGAGCATGCATGCGAGAGAGATGGGCGTGAAAGGAGTGAACAAAAAAGGGATTCAAATATTTGAATTCGAGATGATGATACATGTAATCCTTACTCGAACCAAAATTGATCTATCAAACATGCATACTCATATGAATTCACGCACATCTATGTTATTTAATATGTAGATATTACTGATCCATACATTTTAGTAGAACATAATTTGGTTAAATTTTTCCGAATTCAACCTTAAGATTTCGAGATCGTTGTATTTGTAAATCATATTATACATATAAAGGAGCAGAATTCTTTGTTGTGCTTTTGAAAGTATATATGTAAAAATATGATGTATATAGAATGTAATTCCAATTGAAAATGGATCCCGCCCGAAAAAAAATAGTAGAATACAAATGGGATTCAAATTGAGTTGGCACGGTAAACGTGCACTGTGCAAAATTTGAACGAAGCGGGAAAAGTCGCAGTAACCGCCCGAAACCAAATCTGCGAGATGGAAATCACTACTGCCTATCCCTGTCGCGCAAAGCCTATCTGCTGGATTTCTATAGGTTTTGATAGGGGTAGGTTTGTAATTTCATCCAAACGTGACGTAACCGCCTCTCACCCGTAAGCATTGCAGCAATATCGGTGTTACCTGAGGAAATCACACTTTGGTGGCAAATCTATAAACGAATTTCTGGTGAAGTCTCTTGTGCTAAATTTAGAAGACATTGAATGGAAAAACATTGTTATGCACTGGTCTCGTTCCCAGGATGAGGTATTGTCTATGAAATCACATGACAATTTGAACTTCTACTTTTCCGCATGTGCCTTACGGATCTTGTTTGCAGGAAATCTGCTCGAAGAAGAATTCCGGTTTGAAAAGAATGACAGGATATCGTAAATATGCTGCCCGCTGCTTTGCTCTTGTTAGTACCTGTTGTCCTATATCACTGTACTTGCATACATACCTAGTTCATTATGTGACAGCAGTATGCATGATGGCTTGCTTATCAATTGTTCACTCCAAATTCTTCAGTATCCAATGCCAATGTTTTTCTTAGCTCTACATTGTTCTTGTAAGTACATGCTGTCCTTTATCAGTGTACTTATAATGACAGGTAGTTGTTCATGTACCATCACTCTGCAGCTTATTTTCCTTTGCCCTCCATTTTCTACACATCAGATCTATATTTACTCTTACCATAAGGTTGGTACTGAAGGAGTTTAGCTGTGCATTGCTCTTGGCTGTACCTTTTTCCTGTATCGCTACACTTACATTTATAGCTACTTGGTTATGTAGCATCACTCTTCATCTTATCTTAAATATTCTCCATTTTTTTGTATATTATCACATCTATATTTACTCTTAACAAAATGTAGAATAAAGGTTATGCTTATGAAGAAGATTCTATGGTAAACTTCTTGAATTGCCCCCCCCCC
>NC_041381.1:455337937-455354750 GCF_002162155.2 Triticum dicoccoides | reverse complement strand
CATGGACAAGGCCTTTATAGAGCCTGTCTTCACCAATAATGTAAGTTTGTCCATCTCAAGCCTTCAAACTTTGTTGTATATATTTGGTTAGGCATGACTGCAACAGCTGTTTATTTTTGGTGTTTGCATCAAATTGCATGTTTAAAGTTTATTATGTACTCCCTCCGTTCCAAAATAGATGACCCAATTTTGTACTGAAATTAGTATAAAGTTGGGTCATCTATTTTAGAACGGAGGGAGTAGTTCATAAACAAAAGTTTGTCCTTTCTCAATTTAAGTTTTTAGTTGTACAACCAAGTTCCTTATTCATACCATGTAATTTAAAGTATACAGAGCAAGTGATCTTCTTTTGCACTGCATGTATGCTTCTGTTCTTCATCCGTAATCCAGTGGTGTGGTGAACCTACCCACTATAGCACAATGTCATATTCTGCAATGTCTTAACTATGAACAATGTCATATCATTCTACTACTCCCTCCGTACGAAAATACTTGTCATTGAAATGGATGTATCTAGTTGTATTTTAGTTCTAGACACATCCATTTTGATGTCAAGTAATTCTGGACGGAGGGAGTATTATTTAAACCGTATCTTTATTTGCCAATCTGAAATGGGATAAATTGATAGCACACTAACCATTGATACTTATGAGTTCTTGATCTGTAATCCAGTGGTGCCATGAAGCTACCAACTCCTTCACAATGTCATTTCCTGCCATGTCTTAGACCTAAACAATACCATATTGTGTTAATGCAATTTTAAACTGTGTCACTTTATTCGTCAGTAAGAAATGTGATGAATTGTCAGCACTGATACTTTTATGTGCAAAACCTGTCATCTGTCTGCTTGTTTATCTTTCAGAGTGAGGAAGATTTAAGTGTTGAACAAGCGCAGTCTCATCATCTTGCTCAGCTGCTTGCGCTGCAGCTCCCTAGCAGGGCTAACCTTTCTTGAACTCTATTGAAGTGCTGTCAGTTTTGTATATTATTTTGTCGGCGTGTTTATTTGCACTGGTGGCAATCTTTGATGCCCAGTGTATGTAATCTGCTGTCTGCTTGTGCTTTATTATCATAGTGGCAAACTTTGATGCCCAGTGGATGTAATATGCTGTAATTTCTTTATTGTATAGTCTAGGTTTTTTCTTATTCACGATGTTGCAGTTATTTTACTATCTTCGCAGTAAACCGGCCAAACTGTAAAATTACGGTACATAATCGGGCCGTCATGCAATCACGATGTAGGTTGGGCCTGAAACATGTCGAACAGCTAACGGGCCGGCAGCAGCCCGAAATGAACCCCGGCCCATGATTATGCGAATGAAATCACGGGCTTTTAACAGGCCAAAATTGTCTCGGTCCTTGTTTGGCCCAATCAGATATCGACTGCGAGCAGGCCGGATGCAAACCGGGCCGTAGTTAGGCCCAACTATATGACGGGCATTTAACAGGCCGAAATTAATATAGGGCCGAAATATTAAACGGGTCCTTAAGAGGCCAAAACTAATGTCAGGATGAATTCCTAAGTGGGCCTCTAGCAAGTGGGCCCAAAAGCATAGTGTCCAGTTGACGGGTCGAATCTGATATGGGCCATAATTGAGCCCATAGCCTCTTAAAGGGTCGTAACTGATCTAGGCCGTAATTTGGCCCAGAACATGGTAGGCTTTTAATGGGCCGAATCTCATATGGGCCACTATTAGGCCCGGAACGTGGCAGACCATTAATGGACCGGATCAAATATGGGCCGGCATTTGGCCCAAAACATGGCAGCCAGTTAATGGGCCGGCCTACTAGGGCCCTCAAATTCTTGTGGGCCTACAGCTGGGCCGGCCCGTTAATGTCGGTGAAATCTCGTGGGCCTTTAGCCGGGCCGGCCCATTATGATCCGCAAGAATCTTCTGGGCCTTTACCTGGGCCAGCCCATTATGGCAAACAAAAATCTTGTGGGCCTTTACCTGGGCCGACCCTTATGGCCCGTGAAATCTTATGGGCCGTTAGCTGGGCCATCCCATTATGGCCCGCAAAATCTAGTGGGCCTTTAGCTGGGCCGGCCCATTATGGTTTGCAAAATCTTGTGGGCCTTTAGTTGGGCCGGCCTATTTAAACTTGATGGGCCGGTCCACGTGTCAACATATCATAGGCGCGTCTCGCCCATTGGATGAGTGACACCTGTGCCAGCGCAGAATTGACACGTGTCTCCTCCAGCCAATGATGATTTTACACGTGGAAAATCCCCATTGGTCGGGGCTGTTAACGGGTTATCGGATCAAAAACCCCACCCGATAGCTTAACAGCGTTCCGTTACGGTGGATGCCACGTGTCGGTCACCCTTGACGAAAGCACTTCTGTGACGCGCGATTTATCGTCATGGAAGTGGACACTTCCGTGATGATAATTTTGGTAATGTCATGGAACACTTCTACGACAGCACAGGTATGACTATCTTGATTCTGTCATAAATTTGTCATGGATGTACATGCATGACAAAAAATGCGACCTACTGTGACAAATACGTATCATCACAGAAGTGTATTTTTTTGTAGTGGATAGATCTGATCTTAAGAAATTATTAGCTAAATGGAAGCAGCAGTCTCTTAATGCTAGAATGAAACCCGAACCTACTTTTGCTACTTCACCTATCTGTGTTACTGATAAGGATTATGAATTCTCTGTTGATCCTGAGATTATTACTCTAGTTGAATCTGATCCTTTTTATGGCCTTGAATCTGAAACTGTTGTGGCGCATCTTACCAAGTTGAATGATATAGCTACCCTGTTTACTAATGATGAGAAGTCTCGCTATTTTTATATCCTGAAGATATTTCCGTTCTCATTAAAGGGTGATGCTAAGACTTGGTATAATTCTCTTGCTCCTGGTTGTGTGTGTAGTCCCCAGGATATGATTTATTACTTCTCTGCTAAATATTTCCCTGCTCATAAGAAACAAGCTGCCTTGCGGGAAATATATAACTTTGTGCAAATCAAAGAAGAGAGTCTCCCACAAGCTTGGGGGAGGCTTCTCCGGTTACTTAATGCTTTGCCTGATCATCCTCTTAAGAAAAATGAAATACTTGATATCTTTTATAATGGACTAACCGATGCTTCCAAGGACTACTTGGATAGTTGTGCTGGTTGTGTTTTCAGGGAAAGAACAGTCGACGAAGCTGAAATTTATTGAATAATATGTTAACTAATGAAAATAATTGGACTCTTCCTGAGCCAATTCCTGAGGCAATTCCTGAACCAATTGAGCCAACTTTTGAGCCTATTCCTAAACCCACTCCAAAGAACAGAGGTGTTTTATTTCTCATTCCCAAAGATATGCAAGAGGTAAAGAAATCAATGAAAGAAAAAGGTATTAAAGCTGAAGATGTTAAGAATTTACCTCCTATTGAAGAAATACATGGTCTTAATATACCGCCTGTTGAAGAACCATATTGTCTTGATAACCCGACACAGGTAGTAAAGGTAAATTCTCTCTATAGATATGATAAAGTTGAAATCCCCTCTACTAAATTTCATAGCCCATGCTTAGATGAATTTGATGACTTTATGGCTAGACAAGAAAGTTTTAATGCTTATGTTGGTAGAGAGTTAAAGAATAATGCTTTCGAGATAGGACGTGTAAGTGATAATATGGCTAGAGTTAAAGATGAACTTCACCACGTTAGCAAATATGCTTCTATGGTTGCTACTCAAGCTGAGCAAGTACTTAAAGCTCAAAATGATTTGCTTGAGGAATTAAATAATAAAAATGACTTTGTTGTTAGCGTGGCTACTAGAACAGGTAGAATGACTCAGGAACCTTTGTATCCTGAAGGCCACCCTAAGAGAATCGAGCAAGATTCTCAGAGAAATAATTTAGAGGCACCTAGTTCTTCTAAAAAGAAGAAGAAGAAAAACGATAGGACTTTGCATGCTTCTAGTGAACCTACTGTAGACACACCTGAGAATCCCAATGATATTACTATCTCTGATGCTGAAACTCAATCATGTGATGAGCATGAACCTAGTGATAATGTTAATGATAATGTTCATGTTGATGCTCAACCTAGCAAAAACAATGATGTAAAGATTGAACCTGTTGTTGATCTTGATAACCCACAATCAAAGAATCAATGTTATGATAAGAGAGATTTTGTTGCTAGGAAGCACGGTAGAGAAAGAGAACCATGGGTTCAGGAACCCATGCCCTTTCCTCCTAAACCATCCAAGTCAAAGGATGATGAGGATTTTGAGCACTTTGCTGAAATGATTAGACCTATTTTCTTACGTATGCGCTTAACTGATATGCTGAAAGTAAATCATTATGCTAAGTATATGAAGGATATTATTACAAACAAAAGAAAGATACCGAAAGCTGAAATTTCCACCATGCTTGCTAATTACACTTTTAAGGGGGAATACCAAAGAAACTTGGAGATCCGGGGGTACCAACTATACCATGCTCCATTAAAAGAAATTATGTTAGAACTGCTTTATGTGATCTTGGAGCCGGTGTTAGTGTTATGCCTCTCTCTTTATATCGTAGACTTGAACTGAATAAGTTGACACCTACTGAAATATCTTTGCAAATGGATGATAAATCAACTGCTATACCTGTCGGTATTTGTGAGGATGTGCCTGTTGTGGTTGCAAATGTCACTATCTTAACGGACTTTGTTATTCTTGATATTCCCGAGGACGATAGTACGTCTATTATCCTTGGTAGACCTTTTCTTAATACTGCAGGGGCTGTTATTTATTGAAACAAAGGCAATGTCACTTTTCATGTTAATGGTAATGAGCATACGGTACACTTTCCAAGGAAACAATCTCAACTTCATAGTATCAATTCTATTGAAAAAGTTCCAACTATCATTTTTGGAGGTTTTGAATTTCCTCTCCCTTCTGTCAAGAAAAAGTATGATATTCTTATTATTGGGGATTTTCATATCCCCGTTGAGGTAACTTAGTGTTATTCGAAATTTCTCCGGTTCCGTGTTATTCGGAATGAGTTTGTTAACAAGACTTGATCAACCTTGTTAGTGGATTCATTTTGATGATCACGAGATGGATGAAACTAGAAGGCACAACCTTTTGTTCCCTCTTTTCACTTTCTGTTATTTAGAATAAATAAAGCAAAATTAGAATTATCTGTCTGTTTTCTGAATTATCCGTGCAATAAAAAATATCCCAAAAATAAAAGTGCTCCAAATGCCCTGCAAATTTAGTATGATTTTTTCTGGAATATTTGAGGATTTTAGGCACTGAAAACACTACAGGAGGGGCAAGCACCAGGCCACGAGAGTGGAGGGCGCGCCCCCCTGTCTCGTGGGCTCCTGGTGGCCCCCCTCCACTTATGCCAGCACCCACACACTTCATCTTCTACCCAAAAAAAATCCCCATCCAGCTCAAGCACGAGTTCTAGCTCGTTTTGCTGCGATTTTTGATCTCCTTGCTCAAAGCTCCATTCACAAAACTACTTTGGGAGATTGTTGCTTGGTATGTGACTCCTCCATTGGTCCAATTAGTTTTTGTTCTAGTGCTTTATTCATTGCAAATTCTTGCTGCTTAGGTGACCATGTTCTTGAGCTTGCATGTTAAATTTTTGAGGTCCCAAGCAATTCCAATGCATGATATAGGCTCTAGGCACTTGTAGGTAGTTGCTATCAATTTTGTTTAGTTTTATACACTTTTATTTTGAAGTTACTAAAAATTTCAGATTTATTTCAGAAAAAGAAATATGCTTAGAAGAATGTACCAAGGTGGTTCCTCGGTGAAGAAAGGACACATGATTGCTATACGTGAGCAAGATGTTGCATTACTGAGGGACGCGAATGTACGAGCTTGTGAGTGGCCATCCGATGATTTTATGGTTGAAGCAGGCTTTAAGGAGGAATTTGACGCGTATGTGCGTAATGCTGAGTTGTAGGACTTCTTACAAGATAAGTGTCCTCAGTACTATCAATTGACTGATTCCTTTGTGTGGAGGTTTAAATATAACTGTGTGCGTAATTCCCCTAGTGTAATATTTGATATTTATGATACATCTTATACCATGGATTTAGAGGATTTTACAACTGCTTGCAAACTCCCGCAGTGGGGTAATATTAATGATCCTCACAAATCTGAATTTAGATATTTTCTCGCTAGTATTACTATGGGAGAATCTAGGGACATAGCACAAGCTACCATAGGGAGCATTCATTTTCCTGCTATACATTATTTTGCTCTCTTCATTGGTAGATGTATTAATGGTAAGGATGAAGCATGTCACATGTGTGTCCCTGATCTGTGTGTCCTCAAGAGTGTTGTGTTAGGTTATAAAGGTTATAACTTGGGGGCAATAGTTGCACGTAGGTTGCAGAACAATAGTAGAAAGGGAGATTTCTTTGGAGGGATTTATGCAACCCGTGTGGCTAATTATCTTAATATAGCCCCACGAGAGGGGGATATGATTTTACCTCCTGTTTATTTGGATAAAGAAGCTATGTTTAGTCATCATTTTCTTGAGAGGAATGAACAATTCCTCCATTATCGACTAATCTACGACAGATGCAATGTCGTCCTTGTTACTCTTCCTGCTCCCTACCTTTTTGATTATCAGGCAAAAGGAAGATATGTTGTCACCAAGGAGGAAGCGGCTGAATACGAAAGGGGAGTGGAGGCAGCTCGCCAACACGCTGCAGCTCAAGAGGCGGTTGCCTCTGCAGCTCAGTACAACCCCGGTTTCACTTATGGATATCAGCCAGGTGATCCTTGGTACTAGACCAACTTAGGCCAAAAGGCTAAGCTTGGGGGAGTACGTATTTATCACCAACTTTACATTCATGTTCACACACTAGTCGTCGGTGCTCATACTCTTTCATTGTATTATCCATGCTAGTTTAAATTCCTTTTTCTAGTTTTCTTCTTGTGTGTTTGATAAACCTAAACCTTCAGAAAACCCAAAAAAAATATAGTTAGTTTATTTCCATGCTTGTAGTAGGAATTAAAATGAAAAACCCAAAAACATTTCTAGCTCTTCTTCTTTCTTGTTGGGAGCTTTCCCGTGTAAATAGTTTTATTTTCTTTTCTTTCCTTTTGGTGTCGAGAAGACCGTATTGAAAATGCTTAGTGGCTCTTATATGCATGATTTTTTATTTAACTTAGAGCCCATATTATCTTGTCTTCTCTTTTGAGTTGAATGCTTGCAGATTCCAGCTTAGTCCAATGCATGTGCACTCTTATTATTATACACATCGTTCAGTCGTGCAAGTGAAAGGCAATAATGACGATATATGATGGACTTATTGGGATGAGAAAAGCTGGTATGAACTCGACCTCTCTTGTTTTTGTAAATATGATGAGTTCATCGTTTCTGAGTCAGCTATTATGAAGTAAACATATTTGCAATGACATTTAGAGATTATAGTTGCTTGTGCCATGCTTGATTAGCTATGACTTATAATGGTTTACCTTGCATGCCAACATGCTATTAGAATGATTATGATGTGGTATGATGGGATGGTATCCTCCTTTAAATGAATTGAATGACTCGACTTGGCACATGTTCACGCATGTAGTTGAAACAAATCAACATAGCCTTCATGATATTTATGTACATGGTGAATTATATCCTACTCATGCTTGTATTCAGTGTGAATTAATTTTAATGCATGTTTATGACTGTTGTCGCTCTCCCAGTTGGTCGCTTCCTAGTCTTTTGCTAGCCTTCACTTGTACTAAGCGGGAATACTGCTTGTGCATCCAAACTCCTTAAAACCCCAAAGTTGTTCCATATGAGTCCACTATACCTTCCTATGTGCGGTATCTACCTGCCGTTCCAAGTAAATTTGTATGTGCCAAACTCCAAACCTTCAAATGAAATTCTGTTTTGTATGCTCGAGCAGCTCATGTTACAACTAGGGCTGCCTATATCTTCCATGCTAGGTGGGTTATTCTCACAAGGAGTGGACTCCGCTCCTCATTCACGAGAAAGGCCCGGTAACCGGGATGCCCAGTCCCATGATCCAAAAAGATCAAAGCAAATCAAAATAATTGAACAAAACTCCCCCAGGGCTGTTGTTAGTTGGAGGCACTCGTTGTTTCGAGCAAGCCATGGATTGATGCTTGTTGGTGGTTGGGGGAGTATAAACCTTTACCATTTGGTTTGGGAACTGCCTATAATGCATTTAGTATGGAAGATACAGCCATCTCATAGATGTTGCGTTGACAGCGAAAGTATGCCGCTCAAAATGTTATTCAATCTCTATTTTAAAATCGAGCTCTAGCACCTCTACAAATCCCTGCTTCCCTCTGCGAAGGGCCTATCTATTTACTTTTATGTTGAGGCATCACCCTTCTTATTAAAAAGCACCCGCTGGAGAGCACACTGTCATTTGCATTCCTTACTATTGGTTTATATTGGGTATGACTTGACTGGATGTCTTTTACCATGAATTACAATGTTTAGTCAGTCCTTGATCTTTAAAGGTGCTCTGCATTTATGTTTTGCGGTCTCAGAAAGGGCTAGCGAGATAGCATTTTGTTATATTATGTTATAATTATTTTGAGAAAGTGGTGTCATCCGAGTTTTATTATTATGGCTCGCTAGCTGATTATGCTATTGATATGAGTAATTGTGAGACCTAAGTGTTATTGTGAGTATGGTTAGTTCATAATATTTGCTGAAACTTGAATGCTGGCTTTTCATGTTTACAACCACAAGAGCAAACAGAGTTTGTAAAAGTTTTTCTTTATCACTTTCAGTTTATCAACTGAATTGCTTGAGGACAAGCAAAGGTTTAAGCTTGGGGGAGTTGATACGTCTCCAACGTATCTACTTTTCCAAACACTTTTGACCTTGTTTTGGACTCTAACTTGCATGATTTGAATAAAACTAACCCGGACTGACGCTGTTTTCAGTAGTACTGCCATGATGTTGTTTTATGTGTAGAAAAGAAAAGTTCTCGGAATGTCCTGAAAATCCACGGAGGCACTTTTTGGAATTAATAAGAATTTCTGGGCGAAAGAAATACGTCAGGGGGCCCAGGGCCTGTCCACGAGACAGGGGGCGTGCCCCCCTATCTCGTGGGCCCCCTGGAGCTCCACCGACCTCAACTCCAACTCCATATATTCCGTCTCGCGGAGAAAAAATCAGAGAGAAAGTTTCATCGCGTTTTACAACAAGGAGCCGTCGCCAAGCCCTAATCTCTCTCGGGAGGGCTGATCTGGAGTCCGTTCGGGGCTCCGGAGAGGGGGATTCGTCGCCGTCGTCATCATCAAGCATCCTCCACCAATTTCATGATGCTCACCGTCGTGCGTGAGTAATTCCATGGTAGGCTTGCTGGACGGTGATGGGTTGGATGAGATTTACCATGTAATCAAGTTAGTTTTGTTAGGGTTTGATCCCTAGTATCCACTATGTTCTGAGATTGATGTTGCTATGACTTTGCTATGCTTAATGCTTGTCACTAGGGCCCGAGTGCCATGATTTCAGATCTGAACCTATTATGTTTTCATGAATATATGTGTGTTCTTGATCCTATCTTGCAAGTCTATAGTCACCTATTATGTGTTATGATCTGACAACCCCGAAGTGACAATAATCGGGATACTTCTCGGTGATGACCGTAGTTTGAGGAGTTCATGTATTCACTATGCGTTAATGCTTTGGTCCGGTTCTCTATTAAAAGGAGGCCTTAATATCCCTTAGTTTCCACTAGGACCCCGCTGCCACGGGAGGGTAGGACAAAAGATGTCATGAAGTTCTTTTCCATAAGCATGTATGACTATTTACGGAATACATGCCTACATTACATTGATGAATTGAAGCTAGTTCTGTGTCACCCTATGTTATAACTATTACATGAGGAATCGCATCCGGCATAATTATCCATCACTGATCCATTGCCTATGAGCTTTTCATATATTGTTCTCCGCTTATTTACTTTTTCGTTGCTACTTTTACAACTACTACAAAACCCCAAAAACATTTATCTTTACTTTTGCTACTGTTACCACTACTATCATACTACTTTGCTACTAAACACTTTGCTGCAGATACTAAGTTATCCAGGTGTGGTTGAATTGACAACTCAAATGTTAATACTCAAGAATATTCTTTGGCTCCCCTTGTGTCGAATCAAGAAATTTGGGTTGTACTTCACCCTCGAAAGCTGTTGCGATCCCCTACACTTGTGGGTTATCAGTGTCATACCTGACTCCTTACCTTCGGTGAGATCCCAATCTTCAGAGTTGCATTTAATTCTTTCCAATAAATCAGATCTGAATTCAATAGTCTTCATCATAAAAGAACCAGTACAAGAAGTATCGAGCATGGAGCGATTGTTCACAGAAAGCCGAGCATAAAATTTTTGAATAATCATTTCTCTTGAGAGCTCATGATTGGGGCATGAATATAACATTGACTTAATCCTCCCCCAAGCTTGAGCGATGATTTCTCCTTCGCGAGGCCAAAAATTATATATATAATTACGATCACGATGAACAAGATGCATAGGATAAAACTTCTGATGAAATTCCAATTTCAATCGTTTGTAGTTCCATGATCCCATATCATCACATAGCCTATACCATGTCAATGCCTCTCCCTTAAAAGGTAAAGGGATGACCTTCTTCTTGATAACATCATCGGGCATACCTGCATGTTTAAATAATCCACAAACTTCATCCACATAGATTAGGTGTAAATTGGGATGCAATGCTCCATCTCTTGTAAAGGGATTAGCTAGCAGTTTCTCTATCATACCCGAAAGAATTTCAAAGTAAACATTTTAAGTAGGTTGAGGAGCAACTCTTTGCTCTACTGGTCGGGGTGAAGATACCCCGAACAAGCCCCTCAAAGGATTATGTTCCATAGTAACAAGTGACAGTAAATTTCAGCACACTATATAAATTTTTCCTTACCAAGTTCCACTTACCAAAGGCGCTTCACTCCCCGGCATCGGCGCCAGAAAAGAGTCTTGATGACCCACAAGTGTAGGGGATCTATCGTAGTCCTTTCGATAAGTAAGAGTGTCGAACCCAACGAGGAGCAGAAGGAAATGACAAGCGGTTTTTAGTAAGGTATTCTCTGCAAGCACTGAAATTATCGGTAACAGATAGTTTTGTGATAAGGTAATTTGTAACGGGTAACAAGCAATGAAAGTAAATAAGGTGCAGCAAGGTGGCCCAATCCTTTTTGTAGCAAAGGACAAGCCTAGACAAGTTCTTATATAGAGAAAAGCGGTCCCGAGGACACATGGGAATTATCGCCAAGCTAGTTTTCATCACGCTCATATGATTCGTGTTTGTTACTTTGATAATTTGATATGTGGGTGGACCGGTGCTTGGGTACTGCCCTTTCTTGGACAAGCATCCCACTTATGATTAACCCCTATTGCAAGCATCTGCAACTAGAAAAGAAGTATGAAGGTAAACCTAACCATAGCATGAAACATGTGGATCCAAATCAGCCCCTTACAAAGCAACGCATAAACTAGGGTTTAAGCTTCTATCACTCTAGCAACCCATCATATACTTATTAATTCCCAATGCCTTCCTCTAAGCCTAAACAATGGTGAAGTGTCATGTAGTCAATGTTCACATAACACAACTAGAGGAGAGACAACATACATCTCATCAAAATATCGAACGAATACCAAATTCACATGACTGAGGCATGTAGTGGATATGTGGCTCCGAGATTGCTTTCCCATAGGGAGTCGGGAAGGATCTCTGGGCGCTATTTCTACAACATGTTTGTTAAATATAAACTGCTATTCTACACTCTTCTGATTGCTGCAAGATACTTGGAGCTGCTTGAAGATGCTATTCTTCGATAGGCTAGGCTTTCCCCTTCTCTTCTGGAATTCTGCAGTTCAGTCCACAAATACTACCCATTTCATTGATATCGATGCATATGTAGTGTAGATCCTCGCTTGCTAGCACTTTGGATGAGTACTCACGGTTGCTTTGCTCCCCTTTTCCCACCTCTTTCCATTCTTCTCGGATGCTGCAACAAGATGGTGGAGCCCAGGATCCAGACGTCACCTTCGACGATGACTGCTACTACAATGAGGGTGCCTACTACTACATGACGGACGCCGACGACCAGGAGTAGTTAGGAGGCTTGATGACCCACAAGTGTAGGGGATCTATCGTAGTCCTTTTGATAAGTAAGAGTGTCGAACCCAACAAGGAGCAGAAGGAAATGACAAGCGGTTTTCAGTAAGGTATTCTCTGCAAGCACTGAAATTATCGGTAACAGATAGTTTTGTGATAAGGTAATTCGTAACGGGTAACAAGTAACAAAAGTAAATAAGGTGCATAAAGGTGGCCCAATCCTTTTTGTAGCAAAGGACAAGCCTGAACAAATTCTTATATGAAGGAAAACGCTCCCGAGGACACATGGGAATTATCGTCAAGCTAGTTTTCATCATGCTCATATGATTCGAGTTCGTTACTTTGATAATCTGATATGTGGGTGGACCGGTGCTTGGGTGCTGCCCTTCCTTGGACAAGCATCCCACTTATGATTAACTACTCTCGCAAGCATCCACAAATACGAAATAAGAATTAAGGTAAACCTAACCGTAACATGAAACATATGGATCCAAATCAGCCGCTTAGGAAGCAACGCATAAACTAGGGTTTAAGCTTCTGTCACTCTAGCAACCCATCATCTACTTATTACTTCCCAATGCCTTCCCCTAGGCCCAAATAATGGTGAAGAGTCATGTAGTCGACGTTCAGATGACACCACTAGAGGAAAGACAACATACATCTTATCAAAATATCGAACGAATACCAAATTGACATGACTACTTATAGCAAGACTTCACCCATGTCCTCAGGAACAAACGTAACTACTCACAAAGCATATTCATGTTCATAATCAGAGGGGTAGTAATATGCATTAAGGATCTGAACATATGATCTTCCATCGAATAAACCAACTAGCATCAACTACAAGGAGTAATCAACACTACTAGCAACCTACAGGTACCAATCTAAGGTTTTGGGACAAAGATTGGATACAGCAGATGAACTAGGGTTTGAGAGGAGATGGTGCTGGTGAAGATGTTGATGGAGATGGACCCCCACTGATGAGAGGATCGATGGTGATGACGATGGTGATGATTTTCCCCTCCCGGAGGGAAGTTTCCCCGGCAGAACTGCTCCGGCGGAGCCCTAGATTGGTTCCGCCAAGGTTCCGCCTCGTGGCGGCGGTGTTTCATCCTGAAAGCTTGCTTATGATTTTTTTTCTAGGGTAAAAGACTTCATATAGCAGAAGATGGTCACTGGAAGGCTGCCAGCGGGGCCACGAGGCAGGGGGCGCGCCCAGGGGGTAGGGCGCGCCCCCCACCCTCGTGGACAGTGGGTGGGCCCCCTCTGGTATTTCTTCTGCTCAGTATTCTTTATTAAATCCAAAAAATGACTTTCGTGGAGTTTCAGGACTTTTAGAGCTATGCAGAATAGGTCTCTAATATTTGCTCCTTTTCCAGCCTAGAATCCCAGCTGTTGGCATTCTCCCTCTTCATGTAAACCTTGTAAAATAAGAGAGAATAGGCATAAGTATTGTGACATAACGTGTAATAACAGCCCATAATGCAATAAATATCGATATAAAAGCATGATGCAAAATGGACGTATCACGCTTCCATTTTTGCGATCTCCAAGAGGTATGAAGATGCACTCCCTCTCTCTTGTTGCTAGCATCTCCTATATTGAATTATTGCTACATTCCCCAACAGTGGCATCATGATCTAGGTCTATGCGTAGATTCTATGCACGAATAGAACACAAGCAGTTGTGGGTGATGGTTTGTTCAATTTGCTTACCGTTACTAGTCCTATCTTGGTTCGGCGGTATTGTGGGATGAAGCGGCCTGGACCGACCTTACACGTACTCTTACGTGAGACAGGTTCCAGTGACTGACATGCACTTCTTGCATAAGGTGGCTAGCAGGTGTCTGTCTCTCCCACTTTAGTTGGATCGGATTCGATGAAAAGGGTCCTTATGAAGGGTAAATAGCAATTGGCATATCACCATTGTGGCTTTTGCGTAGGTAAGAAACATTCTTGCTAGAAACCCATAGCAGCCACATAAAACATGCAACAACAATTAGAGGACGTCTAACTTGTTTTTGCAGGGTATGCTATGTGATGGGATATGGCCAAAAGGATGTGATGTATGAGATTGATCATGTTCTTGTAATAGGAATCACGACTTGCATGTCGATGAGTATGACAACCGGCGGGAGCCATAGGAGTTGTCTTAATTTATTATATGACCTGCGTGTCAATGAGAATGCCATGTAATTACTTTACTTTATTGCTAACCATTACCATAGTAGTAGAAGTAATAGTTGGCGAGACAACTTCATGAAGACACGATGATGGAGATCATGATGATGGAGATCATGGTGTCATGCCGGTGACGAAGGTGATCATGCCGCGCATCAAAGATGGAGATCAAAGGCGCAAGATGATATTGTCCATATCATTTAGATACATTAAAACTAAGCACCTTTCCTACCCTCTCAGGTCATCAGCATTCCTAGCCGTTCGATCACCCCTTTGAAACATTGTTGGTGATCTGATTAGCTCTTAATTGCACCCAACTCGCACACACAAGTTTCCTGACGAGCGCTAACCTTATCGGGCCGCTGCTCCAGTGGTTTTTTTGGGCATCTGAGATTCATTTCAGCCTACTAGGCCTATACTAGGAACCGGTCGAACCCAAAAGTGGAGAACCCTAAAACAGCTCTCGACCAGTCTCTTTCGCTCGCAGCCTCGGGTGTAAGACCTTGGAGCGCCGTCGCGGGATGGGACTAGAGGCGAACAGTCCTGAAGTTCAATCGCTAAGGATGATTGATCGTGAAGTTAATCGGCCATTAATGCCAATCGATGCTCCGGGGGGATCAGTTTCAATCGGCTTTCCTTCTTCTTATTCTACCAGAGACCAGACCAATAGAACCAGTGCTTCACATGGAGTACCCGAGGACGAGGGCGAGAAGAAGGGGACGGCATGTGGCGAGACGGAAACGTGTCTCCTTCACCACCATCGCAGTTGCTGGTAGCCCCTCTAGCGATCAGCCATATCTTTCTCACCCTCAACAAAGAGATCGCAGCTGACACCGTCATGGCGTCCAGGTCATGGAGCTCCTCGGAGACGATGCGGGCGGCGGCAACGCGGTACTGAAGGTCACCCCAATCTACTTATTTGTTTGTATTCTTCCCATTGTATTGGAGTATATGGTCGACCTTATTCGAGTCATCTTGATAGGATGCCGATGCAGGTAGCGGTGAAGCGGCAGTGGACTTTCGGTGAAGAAGAAGCGATAAACTGATCTGTTGGGATCGAAGTAGTCAAGTAGCAATCAATTGTCAGTTTCCGGTAGCATTCATCGCGGCTGAGGGGCGCACTCGCAGGTGACAATTAAATGGAGTTGTGCATTGCTTTTTTCTGTCCGTATCTGCTGTAGTATATGCGCCACTTCGTCTCCTGTAGCTCTCCCCTACGCTTGGTAAATGCATTTTCTCCTTCCCAGTTATGATCCCTCTTTCACCCAACCATTACATTGTGTTATTATCTTCTCAATCCCAATTTTGTACATACGGTTCTCATCCAGGTTATGGACAATTTGGGGTAAATCTTCGACACTCATTCTGAAATTTAGATCAGAGAATTCTTTCACTCAATCTTCAATGTCTGATGGTCAGGTAAGTACTATACTTCACATGGACAGCCATACCTCACCTTTTCATGATTTTACATTCTTGTATATGTATGCTTGCTTAAATTATGTTTATGTATCATTCATGGCTGGATGCCATGGTACTCTTTGTTGATATATGCGAAAGTTTACATCTGTAGTGGAGTATCCGTTGAAGGAGGGGCTCTTTTGGGATGCGTCTGCGGTGATGGCACAAGGACTAGAGGCAGCGGGGTCCGTCTGCAATCTCTTGGCGTGCATGGGGCGCCTCTTCTCTGTTGCGTTCATATCACAGTGCAAGCGTCTATTAGGTAATTTTTTCTGCAGAATCAAGAGCTAATTAAATTAGATTGGATCAAGGATTTATTAGTTAATTGTATGAGCTGGTCCATTACAGGCGTAATCAGCATAATTTATCAACTCTCAAGAGATTTCTTGGAGTATAATAAGCTTTTTTAATGCATGAATTGTAACATCTCAAATTTTCAATTTGGAATGTTATACATTAGATCATCATTGCATATCATATCTATTGCATTTTGGCTTGATCCTAGAAATTCTACGCAACTCAAGGACCCACGGAGAGAGTTGGGGATTTCGTTATTTTCATATTTGAGTTTTCTCAAATTTTGAAAATAGGATCATTTGATTTTATTTATTTATTCTTCAATTATTTCTATTATAAAAATATGAGAGAGGGAATAAAATGACTTTCCCAAAATAAATAAATATTGAGGATTTGATAATAAAATCAAATAAGATTTTATTTTGGAGTTTATTGCTATTTTATTTGAATTTAGAAAAAATGCGCATTTCTAAAAGTTGCATTTAGGCCCCAAATAAATGTTCATCTTGTTCGGCTTGATTTTAGAAGCCGGGGAAATTTTATTTCGGGATTTTTGGAGCCCGTTTAGTATTTCTTTTATTTGTTTTTCTGCGCGACAGTATTTAAAAAAACGCGAACCGACTTTGGGCCGTGTTCGGCCAGGACTCTGTCTGGCCGGGCCTTTATAAGGCGCCGCCCTGAGCCCGTCAGCCCAGCCGCCCCGCGTCGAAACCCTAGCCCCGAGCCCGCCGCCGCCGTCGCCGCTGCTGCGACCAGCCGCCGCCCCCGTCGTCGCTGCCGACCAC
>NC_041381.1:455329247-455337318 GCF_002162155.2 Triticum dicoccoides | reverse complement strand
ACCGCCGATAGCCAGACCCCGCCGCCTCGTCGTTGGACCGCCGCCGCCCCACCCACTGCCGGCGGTTTTCCTTAGAAAACCGTTCGGTTTTTCCGCCGGTTTTTCGTTCGGTTTTGTTTAAAAACCTAGATCTGTTTTTTCGGTTTAGTTTATTTAGCGGACATTCGTCCGTACGTTCGTTTTAACGAATGGTTTCTGGGTTTTTTTTTGCAGACAGCGAACGTTCGTTCGTTACCCTGTTCGTCCGCTTTTCTTTTTCTCGGATTTTCCGCGATTATTTCTGATCCTGATTTCTGATCTGTTTTTCGTTGTAGTATAACTTTTCGCTCGTTTATCGGAATCAGGCGATACAAGCGCCTAGAGTTTCGTCTCAAAACCCTCTTTCCGTTTAACCAACTCAAACAAGTTTTTGCTACTGTAAAATTTGACTTAGGTCTAGATTAGTAAATGAAGCTTGGTTCTTTCGCCGTTTGAGTTTCGTTGCTTTGTTTGTTTTGATTCTTTTTTGCAAACCGGAGTTCTTAAGTTGAACTTCCTAGTTAGATCTCTTATTTGAGTTTTACCTGTGCATTAGATGAGTGCTTATTGTATGCTTGTTTGTTTGCGATAGAGTGCCCAGAGTGCGCCGCTTGCTACTTCGAATCTCTAGGTTTCACGGATCATCAGCAAGGCAAGTAACATTTTGATCATACCTCTTTATTACCCAGTTTTATTGCATTAGATCAATCCTCAAACAATTGCATGAATAGGATCTAATTAACATGTGGGTTTTGGGAAGTAGATGAGGTAGAACCTATTACCTGTTATTATCAAACCTTTGGGAGTTACTTCTACGTTTGCTTATATTGCCATGCTATGCTAGTAGACGTGGATTGGGTGAGTGTTTCCATGACAGATGTGAGATTGTTTAATTAATGGTTTACTTAAGGTGGCAACTTAAATTCACATCTGGGAGGATTGAGGCACCTGGGGAACCCAGTGTTGTCTGTATTTTTGGAAATCCCGGGGTACCGTGTGATTCTCCTATGGACCGCCACCGAGGCTCAAAGGGATCATGAGATTATTCTTGCTAGAAACTTCCATGTGTAGCCGCAAGCTACTATGGGCTCTAGCATAGTTGATTAAGTTGCGTGAGCTCTTGAAGAGGTAGACTAGCAGATGTAGGGGATGCAGGTTGGTACTGTCTACCCGGAGTAGAGAGTTAATGCTTCTGAAAGACTGTGTCTTGGTCATCCGTTTCTCAAACACCATGTAGTGCGAGAAATCAAGCGGAGGAGATCGAGTCTTGCGAGGAAAAGTGCGCAAACCTCTATAGAGTGTATAAACTAATCATGGTTAGCCGTGTCCCTGGTTATGGACGTTTTGAGTATCTAGTACTTGGATTATCATGTGAATCTCATCATGTTACTTAATTAAATTTTGTTGGGTTTAATGATGATGCTAAATTGGGATTGAGTTGGAGTACCCTTCTCAATGTTTAACAACCACCATGATAGTTAAATAAAAATTTATTCCTTTGCAGTAGGGAAAAATTGGCTTTACGCAAAACTGTAACCATAGAGCTTTTCCACCAGCCATATATGCATGTAGTATAGCATTATTCTGTTCATTACTCTCTATGTGTTACATTGCCAGCATATTCCATGTGTTGACCCGTTTTTGGGCTGCAACGTTCATGTTGCAGACTTTTCAGATGATGAGTAAGGTGCCTTAGGTCGTGATCTTATACTCAGTGATGCCGTTGGAGTTGATGGACTCGCTTATCTTCCAAGCCTTCCGTTGTTATCTTTATTAGATGGCCTTAAGCCATATTTATTATAATAAGTTCTCTTTTGAGACATTCAATGTAATAAGTGTGTGATTGCTACTCTATTATAAATCCTTCAAGTACTATGTGTATCAGCATTACCGATCCAGGGATGACACTGATGCACAGAGATTAGACTGTTGGAGGTCTGGTCGCTACAAGATGGTATCAGAGCACATGCTAACCGTAGGACACAACCACTAAGATGAAGCCCTAGATCACTACTCTCTCTTCTCATTTCTGACTCCTCATCTTTTCTACTCTTTTAGGATGGCGGATGCAAGGAACAAGTTCACGCAACCGGATGAAGATACACCCTTTGGACGCCACTTGAAAGAAGTCACTAGATACCTGAACATCGGAGTACCAAGCTTCGCCGGGACCTACATCGCCACTTTACCCGAAGAGGAGTGCTGGATGATTCAAGTTCAAGTTCCAGGAAGAACGTTCATGCCAGTCACTGAGCCCATAGAGTTTTCCTTTGATGCACCAACCTGGAGTCTAGGAAAGAACATGGCAGCTCACATCACCATGGGACGCATTGGAGAAGTTTACCACAAGGATCTCAAGGATACTATCTATCAGATTTGTGGGCGCCGAGATGAGCAATGGGAGATGATCAGCACCAGGAAGGATAGATCAATTGCAGCTTTCATCCAGGAGTTAAACCAGCACATACATCGCCAGGAGAACCAGATGTGCGCAGGCATGATAGATCTGAAGAAGGCATTGACCAAGATCATGGAGCTGGAGGAAGAACTCAAGTCTATGCGCGATGGATATGAGGAGGAAATGACGACACTCGTGGAGAAGAATGATGATCTGAAGAAGAAGCTAAAAGTATTCATGGGATTTCCTGCGACTGGAGGAGAAGACGATGATTGCACTTGCCCGAAGAACTACATCATCATCGACGACACCGGCTCGGACCCAGACGATAGCAATGATGACTATGTTGATGAAGCTGGAGAAGATATCATGGAGTCTTCGACCGAGCAGTTTTTCTAGTCGACCACCATGACAGTAGTAGTATTCCCCCATGTATATAGTATAGCACGAGCACTTTTGTAACGATAGTTAGACCATTGTATGCCTTGTTTGAATTGATTGAAGTGATATTGTTTGTTTTTGTCTCATGTGCATATGGGTAGTGTTTTTCTCTCTAGACCCCATTCTATTCTATATTCTCATCTTTTCTAAACCCTCAGATGCCTCCGAGACGTGACAATGGATTTGCTTTCCCACTGGAGCTCACCCAGTTGATCCAGCAGCAGAATGCATTGATGCAGATGCTAGTTCAGAATTAGAATCAGGGGAACAACAACAATAACAACAACAACAACCCACCACCACCACCACCTGTTGATCACTTAGCCCGTTTCTTGAGGCTGAATCCGCCGGTGTTCTCCAGTAGCACCGAGCTGATAGTTACAGATGATTGTCTCCGCAAAATGGGAAGGGAGTTGACCACTGCAGGATGCCCAGATGCGGAGAAGGTGTGTTTTGCCGCACATCAGCTTGATGGACCCGCAGCATCATGGTGGGAGAATTTCACAACCACTTATCCTATCGACACCGTCACATGGGATCAGTTTCAGCAGGCTTTCCGTACTGCCCATGTTTCAGCAGGAGCAATGGCCATGAAGAAGCGTGAGTTTCGCAACCTACGCCAGGGAGGACGTACTGTTGGCTAGTATGTGTATGACTTTAGTAAGCTAGCACGTTATGCCCCAGATGACGTTGCTACGGATGCATCTAAGCAAGAGAAGTTTCTGGAAGGACTGAATGATGAGTTGAGCATGCAGTTGATGGTAGCAACCTTCAACAACTACCAGGAGTTGGTAGATAGAGCTCTTATGATTGAAGGGAAGCAACAGCAGATTGACAGACGCAAGAGGAAGTATGGACAAGGGAAATACAATTCTGGAGCTCAGCAGAAGCCTCGTTTTACCCCGAACTCGGGAGGACATTTTCAGCATACGGATGGAGGAGGTAGTTCGCACAACCATAGTGGCCCCAAGAATGGTAACGAGAATGGAGGAAGCAGCGGACAGAACCGCACCAACCCATCAACACTAGCCAAGAGGGATCTGAGCCACATCACCTGTTACAAATGCCAGAAGACTGGACATTATGCCACCGAATGTCCTGAAGCAAAAAATGGAAATGGTAATGGAAGTTCTAGGAAGAAGCCCAATCCTTTCAACAAAGGACAGGTGAACCACGTTAGCATGGGGGAGGTTGAAGCCCAGCCAGATGCAGTAATAGGTAAGTTTTTGGTTAAGTCATTTACTGCAATCGTTCTTTTTGATACTGGTGCATCGCATTCATACATATCAAGGGTATTTGTGGATAAGTATAACCTGCCAACCCAAGCCCTTAGGTCACCCATGTTAGTAACCTCGCCAGGAGCAGAGTATATGGCTAGTCTATGGTGTGATCGGTTACCATTAAGGATTGGTAACTACGTGTTTCCCTCAGACATAATAGTACTGGAGTCGCAAGGACTGGATGTGATATTAGGCATGGATTGGTTATCGAAGTATGGAGGGAACATTGAATGCGCCAGTAAGTCAATTTCGCTTACCACGCTAGAAGGAAGAAGGATCAAGTATGTATCCCGGCATATGCCAAAGAGGACTCAAGTAAATTCCTTATCAGGAGATGTACAGGAAGAAGTACCAATGGTGAAGGATTTTCCTGACGTATTTCTAGAGGAGTTACCAGGCATGCCACTGGATAGAGACATTGAGTTTTTGATTGAGCTTTTGCCAGGCTCAGGGCCAATATCTAAGAGACCATACAGGATGCCTGCAAAAGATTTGGAGGAAATTAAGAATCAGATTAAGGAGTTACTGGATAAAGGCTATATTCGCCCAAGTTCTTCACCTTGGGGATCGCCAGTGCTTCTAGTGGATAAGAAGGATGGATCATTGAGCATGGTTGTTGATTATCAAGGATTGAATGAGGTGACAATCAAAAACAAGTACCCACTGCTGATGATCAATGACTTGTTTGACCGATTGCAAGGAGCTAAGGTATTTTCCAAGATCGATCTGCGATCGGGATACCACCAGTTGAAGATTCGAGAGCAGGATATACCCAAGACGGCTTTTACCACCAGGTACGGGTTGTACGAGTATACCATTATGTCATTTGGTCTGACTAACACACCTGCCTATTTCATGAACATGATGAACAAGGTGTTTATGGAGTTTCTGGAAAATTTCGTCGTGGTGTTCATTGATGATATTTTCATCTACTTGAAGAATGAAGAGGAGCATAAGGAGCATTTGCGTTTGGTACTTGAGAAGCTCAGAGAACATCAGTTATATGCCAAGTTCAGCAAATGTGAGTTTTGGTTAAAGGAAGTTGGATTTCTCGGACATGTTATATCCGGAGAAGGGATTGCAGTAGACCCCACCAAAGTTGTCACTGTGACAAATTGGGAATCCCCAACAACAGTTGGAGAGATCCGGAGTTTTCTTGGACTCGCAGGATACTACCGGAGGTTCATTGAGAATTTCTCGAAGATTGCAAAGCCCATGACAGAGTTGTTGAAGAAGGACACCAAGTTCAAATGGATTGAGGAATGTGAGGCCAGTTTCCAGGAGTTGAAGAAACGTTTGGTTACATCACCAGTGTTGATTCTGCCTGATCAGTGCAAGGATTATGAAGTATATTGCGACGCTTCTCGTCGAGGACTTGTAGCAGTGCTTATGCAGGAAGGAAGAGTTGTTTCGTATGCCTCACGACGGCTTAAACCTCATGAATTGAACTATGCTACACATGATTTGGAGTTTGCAGCCGTAGTGCATGCTTTGAAGACATGGAGACATTTTCTCATCGGAAACCATTGTGAGGTGTACACGGATCACAAGAGTTTGAAGTACATCTTCATACAGAAGGAGTTGAATCTCAAGCAAAGGATATGGTTGCACCTCATCAAGGTTTATGATATGAGATTGCATTATCACCCCGGAAAGGCTAACGTAGTAGCCGATGCGCTGAGCCGCAAGAGCCATGTCAACACACTCATGACCGGAGAGTTACTAAAGGAGTTAGCCGAGGATCTTCACGAACTATGCTTGGAGATAGTTCTGAGAGGCTATGTAGCAGCATTGGAGATTCAGTCTACTTTGATGGATAAGATCAGAGAAGCCTAGAAGACTGACAAGGAGATTGCCGAGATAAAGGAGAAGACGAGCAAAGGAAAAGCTAAGGGATTTCGTGAGGATGAGCACGATACCTTATGGTTTGAGGACCGCGTTTATGTGCCTAATGACCCGGAGATCAGGAAGCTGATTCTGCAAGAGGCCCATGACTCGCCGTATTCGATTCACCCAGGAAATACCAAGATGTATTTGGATTTGAAGGACACTTTCTGGTGGACCGGAATGAAGAAGGATATTGCTGAATATGTAGAAGTATGTGATGTATGTCAGAGAGTGAAGGCAGAGCATCAGAAGCCAGCAGGATTGCTATAGCCATTGCCGATACCCGAATGGAAGTGGGATAAGCTAGGCATGGATTTTATCACGGGATTGCCCAGGACTCGTTCAGGCTATGACTCGATATGGGTTGTAGTCGACCGTTTGACGAAGGTAGCTCATTTCATCCCAGTGAAGACCACCTACACCAGTGCTAAGTTGGCAAAGATCTACATGACCAGGATCGTATGTCTGCATGGAGTTCCGAGGAGCATTGTATCAGATAGAGGAACCTAGTTTACCTCAAAGTTCTGGAATCAGTTGCGCAAAACTTTGGGTACCAGGCTAGAGTTCAGTACAACCTTTCATCCGCAGACAGATGGATAGACCGAGAGAGTCAATCAGATTTTGGAGGATATGCTGAGAGCTTGTGTGCTAGATTATGGATCTAGTTGGGATGACAATTTTCCATATGCAGAGTTCTCTTACAACAACAGTTATTAATCCAGTTTGAAGATGGCCCCTTTCGAAGCCTTGTACGGAAGGAGGTGCAGGACACCGTTGTTGTGGGACGAAGTTGGAGACTGCTAGTTGTTTGGACCGGATTTGATTAAGGAGTCTGAACAGAAGGTGAAGTTGATTCGCGATAGACTCAAAGTAGCCCAGTCCAGGCAGAAGAGCTACACGGATTCTAAACGTAAGGAGACTGTTTACGAAATCGGAGACAGAGTTTATCTTCGTGTATCTCCACTTCGAGGAGTTAAGCGCTTTGGAGTTAAGGGGAAATTAGCGCCACGTTTTGTGGGACCATACAAAGTTTTGGAGCGTATGGGAGAAGTTGCTTACAAGTTGGAATTGCTCGAAGGATTGTCAGGAGTTCACGATGTGTTCCATGTTTCCCATTTGAAGAAGTGCCACACAGAGATGGTGGATATACCGCTGAGAGATACAGTGCCGCTGGAAGCGATTCAGTTGGATAGTGATTTGATCTACGAAGAGAAGCCAGTCAAGATTCTCGAGTATGCCAGCCGAGTCACCCGGAGCAAGGTTATCAAGTATTGCAAAGTTCAGTGGAGCCACCATACCGAGGACGAAGCCACCTGGGAGCGAGAGGAAGATCTACTGAAGGACCACCCTCACCTATTTTCTAGCCAACCCGAATCTCGAGGGCGAGATTCATCTTAAGGGGGGTAGGTTTGTAACATCCCAAAATTTCAATTTGGAATGTTATACATTAGATCATCATTGCATATCATATTTATTGCATTTTGGCTCGATCCTAGAAATTCTACGCAACTCAAGGACCCACAGAGAGAGTTGGGGATTTTGTTATTTTCATATTTGAGTTTTCTCAAATTTTGAAAATAGGATCATTTGGTTTTATTTATTTTTTCTTCAATTATTTCTATTATAAAAATATGAGAGAGGGAATAAAATGACTTTCCCAAAATAAAGAAATATTGAGGATTTTATAATAAAATCAAATAAGATTTTATTTTGGAGTTTATTGCTATTTTATTTGAATTTAGAAAAAAAAATGCGTGTTTTTAAAAATTGCATTTAGGCCCCAAATAAATGTTCATCTTGTCCGGCTTGATTTCATAAGCCGGGGAAAATTTATTTCGGAATTTTTGGAGTCCGTTTAGTATTTCTTTTATTTGTTTTTCTGTGCGATAGTATTTTAAAAAAACGTGAACCGACTTTGGGCCGTGTTTGGCCAGGACTCCGTCTGGCCGGGCCTTTATAAGGTGCCGCCCCGAGCCCGTCAGCCCAGCCGCCCCGCGCCGAAACCCTAGCCCCGAGGCCGCCGTCGCCCGCGTCGCCGCTGCCGACC
>NC_041381.1:455322948-455328738 GCF_002162155.2 Triticum dicoccoides | reverse complement strand
CGCCGGACCCCGCCGCCTCGTCGCCGGACCGCCGCCGCCCCACCCGCCGAACCCCGTCTCCCCCTCGCCGGAGGTAGCCACCACCCCGCCGCCGGTGGTTTTCCTCAGAAAACCGTTTGGTTTTTCCGCCGGTTTTTCGTTCGGTTTTGTTAAAAAAAACTAGATATGTTTTTTCGGTTTAGTTTATTTAGCGGATGTTCGTCCGTACGTTTGTTTCACGAACGGTTTTCATTATTTTTTTTCGCAGACAGCGAACATTCGTTCGTTAGCCTGTTCCTCCGTTTTTCTTTTTCTCAGATTTTCCGTGATTATATCTGATCATGATTTCCGATCTGTTTTTCGTTGTAGTATAACTTTTCGCTCGTTTATCGGAATCAGGCGATTCAAGCGCCTAGAGTTTCGTCTCAAAACCCTCTTTCCGTTTAACCAACTCAAACAAGTTTTTGCTATTGTAAAATTTGACTTAGGTCCATATTAGTAAACGAAGCTTGTTTCTTTCGTTGTTTGAGTTTCGTTGCTTCGTTTGATTTGATTCTTTTTTGCAAACCGGAGTTCTTAAGTTGAACTTTCTGGTTAGATCTCTTATTTGAGTTTTACCTGTGCATTAGATGAGTGCTTATTGTATGCTTGTTTGTTTGCGATAGAGTACCCGGAGTGCGCCGCGTGCTACTTCGAATCTCTAGGTTTCACGGATCATCAGCAAGGCAAGTAACACTTTGATCATACCTCTTTATTACCCAGTTTGCATTAGATCAATCCTTAAACAATTGCATGAATAGGATCTGATTAACATGTGGGTTTTGGGAAGTAGATGAGGTATACCCGGAGTAGAGAGTTAATGCTTCTGAAAGACTGTGTCTTGGTCATTCGTTTCTCAAACACCATGTAGTGCGAGAAATCAAGCGGAGGAGATCGAGTCTTGCGGGAAAAGTGCGCAAACCTCTGCAGAGTGTATAAACTAATCATGGTTAGCCGTGTCCCTGGTTATGGATGTTTTGAGTATCTAGTACTTGGATTATCATGTGAATCTCATCATGTTACTTAATTAAATTTTGTTGGGTTTAATGATGATGCTAAATTGGGATTGAGTTGGAGTACCCTTCTCAATTTTTAACAACCACCATGATAGTTAAATAAAAATTTATTCCTTTGCAGTAGGGAAAAATTGGCTTTACGCAAAACTGTAACCATAGAGCTTTTCCACCAGCCATATATGCATGTAGTATAGCATTATTCTGTTCATTACTCTCTATGTGTTACATTGCCAGCATATTCCATGTGTTGACCCATTTTCGGGCTGCAGCGTTCATGTTGCAGACTTTTCAGACAACGAGTAAGGTGCCTTAGGTCGTGATCTTATACTCAGTGATGTCGTTGGAGTTGATGGACTCGCTTATCTTCCGAGCCTTCCGTTGTTATCGTTATTAGATGGCCTTAAGCCATATTTATTGTAATAAGTTCTCTTTTGAGACATTCGATGTAATAAGTGTGTGATTGCTACTCTGTTATAAATCCTTCAAGTACTGTGCGTGTCAGCATTACCGATCCAGGGATGACACTGATGCACAGAGATCACACTGTTTGAGGTCTGGTCGCTACATGAATTATGTGATGCATGTGACCGTAGTCACTTAACTGAAGAAAATAATCATTCGTTGTTGCTTAATGGATAGAACGCAGCGCCAACCTAAGAAAATTGTTAGCCACTTATCGGGTGTTAATGCTAAATCCAAAGGTACAAATTGCTTTTATCTATGGGCTCTCAGCTGCCATTATTTTGTGCCTTTTCTACCTCTTTTTTATGCAAATAGTGTTGTAGAAAAGCTACTATGTGACTTTCAATCCTGGTCATCCCAACTGCTAGCTTGGGCCGTAGTTGAACTTAAGATCCTTGAACCTCTTCTTAGCTAAACCATGCCCTTCTCATATTTTAAAACTTCTAATTAGGGTTGCAAAAATTCAGCTAAGTGAATATGGTTATATGGTATTGTCATAAACAGATGAAAATGAAGCCTTTGGGGATATACTGCAAGTAGTATACGGGATTGGTGATTCTCACTTCTTGACGCGGATTATAAATCTTTGTTCTTACCATTTCCGTTGGTGTGAAATTAAGCTATGGTAATAAAGAGTTTTGGGTGACCCCTATATGTGAAACAAGGTCAATATATTTTTAGTAAAAATGATATCGTGCATGGTACCATTGACTTCAATGAGCCTTTATGTCTATCATCGTTCAATATAGTTTTCAGTTAAATTTACAGGTTCCATGAACTTCTACCTTATAGAAGTATGTTTATAAAATCCCTAAAAAAGAAGAAGTATATTTATAATTGAAGTCTTGGATTCAGACGTAGCTAAGTGTGTTTTCGCCGACTTCGAAACATTTCAGTTGTAGCATGCTTAGATATTAGTACAAGCTTAATGGATGTTCTACTGTTACATCATGCATTTAGTTTTAAAGTTATCCAAATGGCCATTATGCTGGAAGGGTCAGTAACCCATATTTGCTTGTTTCGTGTTTGGTTGTATGGTTTTTATAAGATCTTTGTTGTGTGATTATCAGTAACCTAACATGTTTATCAATTTTGAAATAAGAAGCATTCCATGTTTTGAGAAGGAATCTTTTTATCTTCCTAATCAGTTTTTATTATTGACATGGATGAGTTATGCATATTTAATTCCATTTTATTGCATATGTACATTTACAAACATCCTTTTATTCCATCAAATAGAAGATAGAGAAAAGATGAGTGCCATCCCCTATGCCTCAGCCATAGGGTCTATTATGTATGCCATGATGTGTACCAGACCTGATGTGAACCTTGTCGTAAGTTTGGTAGGGATGTACCAAAGTAATCCCGACATGGAACACTGGACAACGGTCAAGAATATCCTGAAGTACCTGAAAAGGACTAAGGATATGTTTCCCGTTTATGGAGGTGACGAAGAGCTCGCCATAAAGGGTTACGTCGATGCTAGCTTCGACACAAATCTGGATGACTCCAAGTCTCAAACCGGATACGTGTACATTTTGAATGGTGGGGCAGTCAGCTGGTGCAGTTGCAAGCAAAGTGTCGTGGCGGAATCTACATGTGAAGCGGAGTACATGGCAGCCTCAGAGGCATCACATGAAGCAATTTGGATGAAGGAGTTCATCACCGACCTAGGAGTTATCCCCAATGCATCGGTCCCGATTACTCTCTTCTGTGACAACATTGGAGCTATTGCCCTTGCCTAGGAGCCCAGGTTTCACAAGAAGATCAGGCATATCAAGCGTCGCTTCAACTCCATTCGTGAAAATGTTCAAGATGGAGACATAGATATTTGTAAAGTGCATACGGATCTGAATGTCGCAGATCCTTGACTAAACCTCTTCCACGAGCGAAACATGATCAACACCAGAACTCTATCGGTGTACGATTCATCACAATGTAACTAGATTATTGACTCTAGTGCAAGTGGGAGACTGTTGGAAATATGCCCTAGAGGCAATAATAAAATGGTTATTATTATATTTCCTTGTTCATGATAATTGTCTGTTGTTCATGCTATAATTGTATTAACCAGAAACTGTAATACATGTGTGAATACATAGACCGTAATATGTCCCCACTAAGCCTCTAATTGACTAGCTCGTTGATCAATAGATGGTTGTGGTTTCCTGACCATGGACATTGGATGTCATTGATAACAGGATCACATCATTAGGAGAATGATGTGATGGACAAGACCCAATCCTAAGCATAGCACAAGATCGTGTAGTTCATTTGCTAAGAGCTTTTCTAATGTCAAGTATCTCTTCCTTAGACCATGAGATTGTGCAACTCCCAGATACTGATGACCCACAAGTGTAGGGGATCTATCGTTGTCCTTTCGATAAGTAAGAGTGTCGAACCCACCAAGGAGCAGAAGGAAATGATAAGCAGTTTTCAATAAGGTATTCTCTACAAGCACTGAAATTATCGGTAGCAGATAGTTTTGAGATAAGGTAATTCATAACGGGTAACAAGCAATGAAAGTAAATAAGGTGCAGTAAGGTGGCCCAATCCTTTTTGTAGTAAAGGACAAGCCTGGACAAGTTCTTATATAGAGAAAAGCACTCCCAGGACACATGGGAATTATCGTCAAGCTAGTTTTCATCACACTCATATGATTCGCGTTCGTTACTTTGATAATTTGATATGTGGGTGGACCGGTGCTTGGGTACTGCCCTTTCTTGGACAAGCATCCCACTTATGATTAACCCCTGTTGCAAGCATCCACAACTACAAAATAACTATTAAGGTAAACCTAACCATAGCATGAAACATATGGATCCAAATCAGCCCCTTACGAAGCAACGCATAAACTAGGGTTTAAGCTTCTGTCACTCTAGCAACCCATCATCTACTTATTACTTCCCAATACCTTCCTCTAGGCCCAAATAATGATGAAGTGTCATTTAGTCGATGTTCACATAACACCACTAGAGGAGATACAACATACATCTCATCAAAATATCGAACGAATACCAAATTCACATGACTACTTATAGCAAGACTTCACCCATGTCCTCAGGAACAAATGTAACTACTCACAAATCATATTCATGTTCATAATTAGAGGGGTATTAAGGATCTGAACATATGATCTTCCACCGAATAAACAAACTAGCATCAACTACAAGGAGTAATTAACACTACTAGCAACCCACAGGTACCAATCTGAGGCTTTGGGATAAAGATTGGATACAAGAGATGAACTAGGGTTTGAGAGGAGATGGTGCTGGTGAAGATGTTGATGGAGATTGACCCCCTCCCGATGAGAGGATCGATGGTGATGACGATGATGATGATCTCCCCGTCTCGGAGGGAAGTTTCCCCGGCGGAACAGCTCCGCCGGAGCCCTACATTGGTTCCTCCAAGGTTTCGCCTCGTGGCGGCGGTGTTTCGTCCCGAAATCTTGCTTATGATTTTTTTCACCGTAAAAGACTTCATATAGCAGAAGATGGTCACCGGAAGGCTGTCGGGGGGCCCACGAGGTAGGGGCGTGCCCGAGGGTAGGGCACGCCCCCCACCCTCGTGGACGATGGGTGGCCCCCCTCTGGTATTTCTTCCGCTTAGTATTTTTGATTAATTCCAAAAATGACTTTCATGGAGTTTCAAGAATTTTGGAGTTGTGCAGAATAGGTCTCTAATATTTGCTCCTTTTCCAGCCCAGAATTCCAGCTGCCGGCATTCTCCCTCTTTATGTAAACCTTGTAAAATAAGAGAGAATAGGCATAAGTATTGTGACACAATGTGTTATAACAGCCCATAATGCAATAAATATCGATATAAAAGCATGATGCAAACTGGACATATCAACTCCCCCAAGCTTAGACCTCGCTTGTCCTCAAGCGGAACCCGAAATCAAAAAATATGTCCACATTTTTAGAGATAGATGTTTCGATAAAATAAAATACGGACATGAGGGCATCATGATGATTCTTATAACAGCAACATATATGTATTTTGTCATATGATCTCTTATGCTCAAGTAACAATCTATTCACAATTTCAAGTATGAATCAGAAACTTCATTGAAAACTAACAAACTATGATCTCGGTCACTGAAGCAATTGCAATTTATCATTGCATCGGAAAGAGTCAACATAAGAGCTTTTCAGCAAGTCCACATACTCAACTATCATTTAGTCTTTCATGATTGCTAACACTCATGCAATACTTATGGGTACAGAGTTTTAATCGGACACAGAGAAAGATAGGGGCTTATAGTGTTGCCTCCCAACCTTTTACCTCAAGGGTA
>NC_041381.1:455278494-455322437 GCF_002162155.2 Triticum dicoccoides | reverse complement strand
AAAGGAAAGGTGAAGATCACCATGACTCTTGCATAATGTATAAGACAAAAGGTAAAAGATAGTCCCTTCGCAGAGGGAAGCAGAGGTTGTCATGTGCTTTTATGGTTGGATGCATGAAATCTTAATGCAAAAGAACGTCACTTTATATTGCCACGTGTGATATGGACCTTTGTTATGCAGTCCATCGCTTTTATTACTTCCATATCACTAGATTGTATAAAGCTTATTTTCCCAACACTAATAAGTCATACATATTTAGAAAGCAATTTTTATTGCATGCAACATGACAACTTACTTGAAGGATCTTACTCAATCCATAGGTAGATATGGTGGACTCTCATGGCAAAACTGGGTTTAAGGATGTTTGGAAGCACAAGTAGTATCTCTACTTGGTGCAAGGAATTTGGCTAGCATGAGGGGGAAAGGCAAGCTCAACATATTGGATTATCCATAACAATATACTTTATTTCGAATATAAGAGAACATAACCCATTATGTTGTCTTCTTTGTCCAACGTCAACTCTTTAGCATGTCGTATTTCAATGAGTGCTCATAATCATAAAAGTTGTCCAAGATAGTATATTTATATGTAAGAACCTCTCTTTCTTTATTACTTCCTATTAATTGCAAAAATGACCAAAACTATGTTTGCCAATTCTCAACAACTTTTATTCATCATACCCTTTATATGTGAAATCATTACTCTCCATAAGATCAATATGATCTCTTTTATTTAACTTTATTCTTTTATTTTTATTCCCTCAAGATCATAGCAAGATAGCAAAGCCCTTGAGTCAACACTATTCTTTATTATATATAGCTCACGGACTCGATTACATAAAAGGATCATAAGGCAAAACTCAAAACTAAATCATACCAAAACTTTATTCTACTAGATCAAGATATTACTAAAAGGATCGAACTAAGTAAAACGGTAAAGATAGGAGTGTGATGGTGATACGATACCGGGGCACCTCCCCCAAGCTTGGCAGTTGCCAAGGGGAGTGCCCATACCCATGTGATTATGTCTCTTTCTTCGGAGGTGGTGATGATGGAGTTGTTGATGATGTAGGCTTCTTCCTTAATTTGCGCTTGAGAATGGAATTTTGTGCCCTTAGATCATCGATATCCTGCTCAAGGCTTAATATCCTTTGCATAGTTCCTGTTTGTTCTCCTGCAAGAGATGAAAAGGGATAAACTCAATCTTAGGTTCTTTGCTCTATCAGGGAGACTTGACTTTTTAAACTCCACATGCATGTCCCCAGGTTGAGATAATGGGACTTCATCTTCATCTGAGCTCACCTCCTCCTTTCCTTAGGCTCGCAGTCTTCTTCTTCCTCAGTGGTCCAACCATAATGCTCCAAGTCCTCATAGACCCTAGGGTCTGCAAGGTAATCAGCCACATAGCTTTCTCCCTCCGAATCCTGGGAAGACATATTGCTCTAATCTGCGACAGAAATAGCTTGAGACAAAGACAGAAGATATTTGCGTGATACGGTGGTCAAAACCTTTGGGAGATTATATAATGATTTTTTACCGACCAAAAGAAGTATCATGCAAGAAAACGGAGTCTGAAGTGCACACGAGGTGCCCACGAGGCAGGGGGCGCACCCAGGGGGTAGGGCACGCCCTCCACCCTCGTGGAAGCCTCATGTCCTTCCCGTACTACTACTTATTTTCCTATTTTCTTAAATATTCCAAAACAGAGAAAAATTGCTATTAGAATTGTTTTGGAGTCAGTTTACTTACCGTACCACATACCTATTCCTTTTCGGAGTCTGAAACACTCTGGAAAGTATCCCATATGTATTCCTTCGGGGTCACGGTTTCAATAACATTAGTTAATGTTTATAGGATTACCTGAGATATAATGTTTGATTCTTTGATCGTTCACCACCCTCGGACTTGTGCCTTCGAAGTTGTTGATTTTTATGGCACCAGAACGATAGACCTCCTTGATAACGTAAGGTCCTTCCCATTTAGAGAGAAGTTTTCCTGCAAAATATCTTAAATGAGAGTTGAAAAGCAACACATAATCACCTACATTGCACTCACGCTTTTGTATCCTTTTTTCATGCCATCTTTTAACTTTTTCTTTAAACAGTTTGGCATTCTCATAGGCTTGGGTTCTCCATTCATCAAGTGAGCTAATGTCAAATAATCTCTTCTCACCGGCAAGTTTGAAATCATGATTGAGCTCTTTAATGGCCCAATATGCCTTATGTTCTAGTTCGAGAGGTAAGTGACATGCTTTTCCATAAACCATTTTATATGGAGACATGCCCATAGGATTTTTATATGCAGTTCTATAAGCCCATAATGCATCATCAAGTTTCTTGGACCAATTCTTTCTAGACCTATTAACAGTCTTTTGCAAAATTAACTTGAGCTCTCTATTGCTAAGTTCTACTTGGCCACTAGACTATGGGTGATATGGAGATTCAATTCTATGATTAACATCATACTTAGCAAGCATTTTACGGAAAGCACCATGAATAAAATGTGAACCACCATCAGTCATTAAGTATGTAGGGACTCCAAACCTCGGAAAAATAACTTCTTTCAGCATCTTAATAGAGGTGTTATGATCAACACTACTAGTTGGAATAGCTTCTACCCACTTAATAACATAATCAACAACAACTAAAATATGTGTATACCCATTAGAGGAAGGAAACGGTCCCATATAATCAAAGCCCCAAACATCAAATGGTTCAATAACAAGAGAATAATTCATAGGCATTTCTTGATGTCTACTAATATTACCAATTCTTTGACATTCATCACAAGATAAGACAAACTTGCGGGCATCCTTGAAGAGAGTAGGCCGATAAAAACCGGATTGCAATACCTTGTATGCAGTTCTATCTCCAGCGTGGTGTCCTCCATAAGCCTCGGAGTGACACTTGTGTAGGATCTGTTATGTTCATGCTCAGGTACACAACGTCTAATAACACCATCTGCTCCTTCTTTATAAAGGTGTGGGTCATCTCAGAAGTAATGTCTTAAATCATAGAAAAACTTTTTCTTTTGCTGGTATGTGAAACTAGGTGGTATAAATTTAGCAACAATGTAATTAGCATAATCAACATCCCATGGAGCAGCACGAGAAGCATTTATGACAGCTAATTGTTCATCAGGGAAGCTATCATCAATAGGTAGTGGGTCATCAAGAACACTCTCTAACCTACACAAGTTGTCTGCAACGGGGTTCTCAGCTCCCTTTCTATCAATAATATGCAAATCAAATTCTTGTAGCAAGAGAACCCATCTAATAAGTCTAGGTTTAGCATCTTTCTTTTCCATAAGATATTTAATAGCAACATGATCAGTGTGAACAGTTACTTTAGAGTCAACGATATAAGGTCTGAACTTATCACAAGCAAATACAACTGCTAAAAATTCTTTTTCAGTAGTAGCATAATTTCTCTAGGCACTGTCTAGAGTTTTACTAGCATATTGAATAACATTTAGTTCCTTATCAACTCTTTGTCCTAGAACATCACCTACATCATAATCACTAGCTCACACATAATTTCAAAGGGTAAATTCCAATCAGGCGACTGAACAATAGGTGCAGAGATAAAAGCTTTCTTAAGTATTTCAAATGCTTCTACACAATCATCTTCGAAGACAAAAGGAATATCTTTTTGTAAGAGATTGGTCATAGGCCTAGAAATTGTAGAGAAGTCCTTAATGAACCTCCTATAAAAACCGGCATGACCAAGGAAACTTCTTATACGTTTAATGTCCTTCGAACATGGCATCTTTTCAATAGCATCAACCTTAGCTTTATCAACTTCAATACCTCTTTTAGAAATTGTATGCCCCAAGACAATGCCTTCATTAACCATAAAGTGGCACTTCTCCCAATTCAAGACAAGACTAGTATCTTTGCATCTCTGCAAAACTCGATCAAGCTTGCTCAAGCAATCATCAAACGAAGACCCATAAATGAAGAAATCATCCATGAAAACCTCAACAATCTTTTCACAAAAGTCAGAGAATATAGCCATCATGCATCTTTGAAAGGTAGCAAGTGCATTACATAAAACAGAAGGCATATGTCTATAAACAAAAGTACTGAAAGGGCAAGTAAAAGTGGTCTTTTCTTGATCCTCTGCTGACACAGGTATTGGAGAGAAACCAGAGTAACCATCTAGAAAGCAAAAATGTGTATGTTTGGATAATCTTTCTAGCATTTGATCAATAAAAGGTAAAGGGTAATGATCCTTTTTAGTAGCTTTATTTAATTTGCGGAAATCAATTACCATCCTATAACCTGTAACAACTCTTTTGCGGGATCAATTCATCTTTATCATTAGGAAGACAGTAATACCTCCCTTCTTAGGGACACAATGGACAAGACTTACCCACTAACTATCCGCAACGGGATAAATTATACCTGCCTCCAGGAGCCTTAGTATTTCTTTTCTTACCACTTCTTTCATCTTAGGATTTAACCATCGCTGGTGATCAATAACTGGTTTGGCGACTTTCTCCAATTTTATTTTGTGTTGGCATAGAGTGGGACTAATGCCCTTAAGATCATCAAGAGTATATCCAATAGCAGCACGGTGCTTCTTCAGAGATTTCAATAATTTCTCCTCTTCCTGCTCTGAAAGGTTAGCACTAATAATAACAAGATATATCTTCTTTTCATCTAGATAAGCATATTTAAGAGTATCCAGTAACGGTTTAAGCTCAAACACGGGATCACCCTTGGGTGGTGGAGGATCCCCTAGGATTTCAACAGGCAAGTTGTGTTTCAAAATAGGTCCTTGTTTAAAGATTCTTCATCTATCTCCCTTCTTCCATTCATAAACATATCATTTTCATGGTCTAGCAAATATTGTTCTAAAGGATCATTAGGAGGCACGTCAATAGAAGCAATACCAATAACTTCATCCTTACTACGTAATTCTTTATCATGGGGTTGTCTACGAAATTTAGCAAAATTAAACTCATGAGACATATCCCCCAAACCAATAGTAACATCCTTTTTGCAGTCTATCTTAGCATTAATAGTATTCAAGAAGGGTCTAGCAAATATAATGGGACATAAGTCATCTTGTGGGGAACCAAGAACAAGAAAATCATCAGGATATTTAACTTTCCCACACAAGACTTCAGCATCTCTAACACCCAACTGGTGAAATAATATCTCCATTGGCAAGCTTAATGGTAACATCAATTTCTTCTATCTCAGCAGGTGCAATATCATGCATAATTTCTTTGTATAAGGAATGAGGTATTGCACTAGCACTAGCACCCATATCACATAATCCATGATAACAATGATCCCCTATTTTAACAGAAATAGCAGGCATGCCTACAATAGGTTTATGTTTATTCTTAGTATCAGGTCTAGCAATTCTAGCAGCTTCATCACAGAAGTAAAAACATGCCCATCAATATCATCAACCAAGAGATATTTAACCATAGCAATACTAGGTTCAACTTTAATTTTCTCATGTGGTGTAGGTGTTTTAGTATTACTCTTACAAACCACAGTTGAAGCTTTAGCATGATCCTAACAGGGAAAGGGGGTTTCTCAATATAAGTAGTAGGAACAATAGGATCATTATAAGTGATAGTCTTCTCTTCAACTTTAATAGGTGCAACTACTTTTACTTCACTTGGAGGATTATATTTAAACCACTTCTCCTTAGGGAGGTCAACATGAGTAGCAAATGATTCACAAAAAGAAGCTACTATCTCAGAATCAAGTCCATATTTAGTGCTAAATTCACGAAAAGCATCGGTATCCATAAAAGATTTAACACAATCGAACTTAGGTGTCATACATAACTCCTTACCTTCGTCAAGATCCCAATCTTCAGAGTTGCTTTTAATTCTTTCCAATAAATCCCATCTTAATTCAATAGTCTTCGTCATAAAAGAACCAGTACAAGAAGTATCGAGCATGGAGCGATTGTGCAGAGAAAGTCGAGCATAATTTTTTTGAATAATCATCTCTCTTGAGAGCTCATGATTGGGGCATGAGTATAACATTGACTTAAGCCTCCCCCAAGCTTGAGCGATGTTTTCTCCTTCGTGAGGCCAAAAATTATATATATAATTACGATCATGATGAACAAGATTCATAGGATAAAACTTCTGATGAAATTCTAATTTCAATCGTTTGTAGTTCCATGATCCCATATCATCACATAGCCTAAACCATGTCAATGCCTCTCCCTTCAAAGATAAAGGGAAGACCTTCTTCTTGACAACATAATCGGGCATACCTGCAAGCTTAAATAATCCACAAACTTCATCCACATAGATTAGGTGTAAATCGGGATGCAATGTTCCATCTCCTGCAAAAGGATTAGCTAGCAGTTTCTCTATCATACCCTAAGGGATTTCAAAGTAAACATTTTCAGTAGGTTCAGTAGGTTGAGGAGCAACTCTTTGCTCTACTGGTCGGGGTGAAGATACCCTGAACAAGCCCCTCAAAGGATTATGTTCCATAGTAACAAGTGACAGTAAATTTCAGCACACTATATAAATTTTTCCTTAGCAAGTTCCACTTACCAAAGGCGCTTCACTCCCCGAAAACGGCGCCAGAAAAGAGTCTTGATGACCCACAAGTGTAGGGGATCTATCGTAGTCCTTTCGATAAGTAAGAGTGTCGAACCCAACGAGGAGCAGAAGGAAATGACAAGCGGTTTTCAGTAAGGTATTCTCTGCAAGCACTGAAATTATCGGTAACAGATAGTTTTGTGATAAGGTAATTCATAACGGGTAACAAGTAACAAAAGTAAATAAGGTGCAGCAAGGTGGCCCAATCCTTTTTGTAGCAAAGGACAAGCCTGGACAAATTCTTATATGGAGAAAAGCGCTCCCGAGGACACATGGGAATTATCGTCAAGCTAGTTTTCATCATGCTCATATGATTCGCGTTCGTTACTTTGATAATTTGATATATGGGTGGACCTTTGCAAATATTTTATGTCTACAATGTTCTGCATGGAGCTACTCTAGCTAATTGCTCGCACTTTCAATATGTATCTAGATTGAGACTTAGAGTCATCTGGATCGGTGTAAAAGCTTGCATCAATGTAACCCTTTACGACAAACTCTTTATCACCCCCATCACCGAGAAACATTTCCTTAGTCCTTACTAAGGATAATTTTTACCGTTGTCCAGTGATCTACTCCTAGATCACTATTGTACTCCCTTGCCAAACTCAGTGTAGGGTATACAATAGATCTGGTACACAACATGGCATACTTTATAGAACCTATGGCTGAGGCATAGGGAATGACTTTCATTCTCTTTCTATATTCTGCCATGGTCGGGCTTTGAGTCTTACTCAATTTCACACCTTGTAACACAGGCAAGAACTCTTTCTTTGATTGTTCCATTTTGAACTACTTCAAAATCTTGTCAAGGTATGTACTCAATGAAAAAGCTTATCAAGCGCCTTGATCTATCTCTATAGATCTTGATGCTCAATATGTAAGCAGCTTTACCAAGGTCTTTCTTTGAAAAACTCCTTTTAAATACTCCTTTATGCTTTCCAGAAAATTCTACATTATTTCCGATCAACAATATGTCATTCACATATACTTATCAGAAATGATGTAGTGCTCCCACTCACTTTCTTGTAAATACAGGTTTCATCGCAAGTCTGTATAAAACTATATGTTTTGATCAACTCATCAAAGCGTATATTCCAACTCCGAGATGCTTGTACCAGTCCATAGATGGATCGTTGGAGCTTGCACAGTTTGTTAGCACCTTTAGGATCGACAAAACCTTCTGGTTGCATCATATACAACTCTTTAAAAAATCCATTAAGGAATGTAGTTTTGACATCCATTTGCCAGATTTCATAAAATGTGGCAATTTCCTAACATGATTCGGACAACTTAAGCATCGCTATGAGTGAGAAAATCTCATCGTAGTCAACACCTTGAACTTTGTCAAAAACCTTTTTCAACAAGTCGAGCTTTGTAGATAGTAACACTACTATCAGTGTCCGTCTTCCTCTTGAAAATCCATTTATTCTCAATGGCTTGCCGATCATTGGGCAAGTCAACTAAAGTCCACACTTTGTTCTCATACATGGATCCTATCTCAGATTTCATGGCCTCAAGCCATTTCGTCGAATCTGGGCTCATCATCGCTTCCTCATGGTTCATAGATTCATTATGGTCTAGTAACATGACTTCTATAATAGGATTACCGTACCACTCTGGTGTGGACCCTACTCTGGAAGACCTACGAGGTTCTGTAATAACTTGATCTAAAGTTTCATGATCATCATCATTAACTTCCTCACTAATTGGTGTAGGAATCACTGGAACTGATTTCTGTGATGAACTACTTTCCAATTTGGGAGAAGGTACAATTACCCCATCAAGTTCTACTTTCCTCCCACTCACTTCTTTCGAGAGAAACTCCTTCTCTATAAAGGATTCATTCTTAGCAACAAATATCTTGCCTTCGGATCTAGTGATAGAAGGTGTACCTAATAGTTTCCTTTGGGTATTATATGAAGACGCACTTCTCCGATTTGGGTTCGAGCTTATCAGGTTGAAGCTTTTTCATATAAGCATCACAGCCCCAAATTCTAAGAAACAACAACTTTGGTTTCTTGCCAAACCACAGTTCATAAGGCGTCGTCTCAACGGATTTTGATGGTGCCCTATTTAAAGTGAATGCAGTTGTCTCTAATGCATAACCCCAAAACGATAGTGGTAAATCGGTAAGATACATCATAGATTGCACCATATCCAATAAAGTGCGGTTACGACGTTCGGACACACCATTACGTTGTGGTGTTCCATGTGGCGTGAGCTGTGAAACTATTCCACATTGTTTTTAAATGAAGGCCAAACTCGTAACTCAAATATTCTCCTCTACGATCAGATTGTAGAAGCTTTATTTCTTTGTTACGATGATTCTCCACTTCACTCTGAAATTCTTTGAACTTTTCAAATGTTTCAGACTTGTGCTTCATTAAGTAGATATACTCATATCCGCTCAAATCATCTGTGAAGGTTAGAAAATAATGATACCCGCCACGAGCATCAACACTCATTGGACCACATACATCGATATGTATTATTTCCAACAAGTCAGTAGCTTGTTCCATTGTTCCGGAGAACGGAGTTTTAGTCATCTTGCCCAAAAGGCACGGTTCGCAAGCATCAAATGATTCATAACCAAGTGATTCCAAAAATCCATCTTTATGGAGTTTCTTCATGCGCTTTACACCGATATGACCCAAATGGCAGTGCCACAAATAAGTTGCGCTATCATTATCAACTTTGCATATTTTGGCATCAATATTATGAATATGTGTATCACTATGATCGAGATCCAACAAACTATTTTCATTGGGTGTATGACCATCGAAGGTTTTATTCATGTAAACAGAACAACAATTATTCTCTGACATTAAATGAATAACCGTATTGCAATAAACATGATCAAATCATATTCATACTCAACGCAAATGCCAAATAACATTTATTTAGGTTTAACACTAATCTCGAAAGTATAGGGAGTGTGATATGATGATCATATCAATCTTGGAACCACTTCCAACACACATCGTCACTTCACCCTCAACTAGTCTGTGTTTATTCTGTAAATCCTGTTTCAAGTTACTAATTTTTAGCTTATCAAATACCCAGGGGCTACTATAAACACTAGTAAGGTACATATCAATAACATGTATATCAAATATACCCTTGTTCACTTTGGCATCCTTCTTATCCACCAAATATTCAGGGCATTTCCGCTTCCAGTGACCATTTCCTTTGAAGTAGAAGCACTCAGTTTCAGGCTTTAGTATAGCTTTGGGCTTCTTCACGGAAGTGACAACTTACTTGCTATTCTACATGAAGTTCCCTTTCTTTTCCTTTGCCCTTTTCTTGAAACTAGTGGTCTTGTTAATCATCAACACTTGATGCTCTTTCTTGACTTATACCTTCATTGATTTCATCATCATGAAAAGCTCGGGAATCGTTTTCGTCATCCCTTGCTTACTATAGTTCATCACGAAGTTCTACTAACTTGGTGATGGTGACTAGAGAACTTTGTCAATCACTATCTTATCTGGAAGATTAACTCCCACTTGATTCAAGCGACTGTAATACCCAGACAATCTGAGCACATGCTCACTGCTTGAGCTATTCTCCTCCATCTTTTAGCTATAGAACTTGTTGGAGACTTCATATCTCTCAACTCGGGTATTTGCTTGAAATATTAACTTCAACTCCTGGAACATCTCATATGGTCCATGATGTTCAAAACGTCTTTGAAGTCCCGATTCTAAGCCGTTAAGCATGGTGCACTAAACTATCAAGTAGTCATCATATTGAGCTAGCTAGACGTTCATAACGTCTGCATCTGCTCCTGCAATAGGTCTGTCACCTAGCGGTGCATCAAGGACATAATTCTTCTGTGCAGCAATGAGGATAAACCTCAGATCACGGACCTAGTCCGCATCATTGCAACTATAATCTTTCAACTTAGTTTTCTCTAGGAACACATATAAAACATAGGGAAGCAACAACGTGAGCTATTGATCTACACCATTATTTGCAAAATACTATCAGGACTAAGTTCATGATAAATTAAAGTTCAATTAATCATATTACTTAAGAACTCCCACTTAGATAGACATCCCTCTAGTCATCTAAATGATCACGTGATCCAAATCAACTAAACCATGTCCGATCATCACGTGAAATGGAGTAGTTTTCAATGGTGAACATCACTATGTTGATCATATCTACTATATGATTCACGCTCGACCTTTCGGTCTCAGTGTTCTGAGGCCATATCTACATATGCTAGGCTCATCAAGTTTAACCCGAGTATTTCTGCGTGTGCAAAACTAGCTTGCACCCGTTGTATGTGAACGTAGAGCTTAGCACACCCGATCATCACGTGGTGTCTCGGCACGACGAACTTTGGCAACGGTGCATACTCAGGGAGAACACTTGTACCTAGAAATTTAGTAAGGGATCATCTTATAAATCTACCACCGAGCTAAGCAAAATAAGATGTATAAAAGATAAACATCACATGCAATCAAAATATGTGACATGATATGGCCACCATCATCTGAAAGTGCAACTATCCCTAGGTGGTTTTGGTAATTCATAACAACATATAGCTCATTGAGCTAATGCTATTCCAAGACCATTATTTCAGGAAAGCTCAATGAATGGCATGGCATGGATGATGAAAGTGGATCCCTCAAAATACTAAGGACAAAGGATTGGCTCAAGCTCAAAGGCTCAAGACTCTTCATTTTATATTTTAGTGATCCAAGGTCACATTGAGTCTATAGGAAAAGCCAATACTATCAAGGAGAGATGAGGTGTTGCTTAATGAGCCTCTTGCTTCATGTGCTTTGTGATATGCTCCAAAACCCTCAGCTACTTTCCCACATCCACAAATGACCTAAACCCAAAGCCAAAATCGGTCACACCGATTCTTCCAATCTGGCGCCACCGATTCCAAATGTCATAGCCACTGCCACAAACCCTAAGCAAATCGGTCCTACCGATAGGGATCTCGGTCTCACCGAGATGGGATTGTAATCTCTCTGTTTCCCTTCGTAACGTTTCGGTCTAACCAAAGTGAGCGATCGGTCCCACCGAGATTGCAATGTAAACTCTCTGTTTCCCTTCTGTAACATTTCGGTCTCACCGAAAAGAGCAAATCGGTCCCACCGAGTTTACCTGACCAACTCTCTGGAAAGCTTGTTATCAAAATCGGTCTTACCGAGTTTGTGTAATCGGTCTTACCGAGATTATGTTATGCCCTAACCCTAACCGAATCGGTCTCACCGAGTTGCATGTCGGTCCCACCGAAAATCACTAACGGTCACTAGGTTTACTAAATCGGTCCGACCGAGTCTGTTGAATCGGTCCCACCGAGTTTGGTAAATTGTGTGTAACGGTTAGATTTTGTGTGGAGGCTATATATACCCCTCCACCTCCTCTTCATTCGTGGAGAGAGCCATCACTAAACCTACACTTCCAACTTACCATTTTTGAGAGAGAACCACCTACTCATGTGTTGAGGCCAAGATATTCCATTCCTACCATATGAATCTTGATCTCTAGCCTTCCCCAAGTTGCTTTCCACTCAATTCCTCTTTCCACCAGATCCAAATCCTATGAGAGAGAGTTGAGTGTTGGGGAGACTATCATTTGAAGCACAAGATCAAGGAGTTCATCATCAACGCACCATTTGTTACTTCTTGGAGAGTGGTGTCTCCTAGATTGGCTAGGTGTCACTTGGGAGCCTCCGACAAGATTGTGGAGTTGAACCAAAGAGTTTGTAAGGGCAAGGAGATCGCCTACTTCGTGAAGATCTACCGCTAGTGAGGCAAGTCCTTCGTGGGCGACGGCCATGGTGGGATAGACAAGGTTGCTTCTTCGTGGACCCTTCATGGGTGGAGCCCTCCGTGGACTCGCGCAACCGTTACCCTTCATGGGTTGAAGTGTCCATCAACGTGGATGTACGATAGCACCACCTATCGGAACCACGCCAAAAACATCCGTGTCTCCAATTGCGTTTGAATCTTCCAAACCCTTCCCTTTACTTTCTTGCAAGTTGCATGCTTTAATTTCTGCTGCCTATATACTCTTTGCATGCTTGCTTGAATTGTGTGGTGATTTCTTGACTTGTCCTAAGATAGCTAAATTCTGCCAAACTCTAAAATTGGGAAAAGGTTAAGTTTTTAATTGGTCAAGTAGTCTAATCACCCCCCCTCTAGACATACTTCAAGGTCCTACAAGTGGTATCAGAGCTTTGGTCTCCATTTGCTTTGATTTCCATAGCTTTTGGTGGTCATAGCCTTGGTTTCACAACCTAGGAGAGTATGGCGTCTAGCGAGGGATATTATCACCGTAGAGGTCCTTACTTTGATGGTACTAATTTTGCTAGTTGGAAGCATAAGATGAAAATGCATATTCTCGGACATAACCCCGCCGTTTGGGCAATTATTTGTATTGGCTTGCAAGGTGAATTATTTGATGGGAGAGAACCGAACCGTGAAGTGAATGCGGAAGAATTGAATATGCTGCAATACAACGCTCAAGCTTGTGATATCATCTTCAACGGATTGTGCCCTGAAGAATTCAACAAAATCAGTAGTCTTGAGAATGCAAAGGAAATTTGGGATACTTTGATTGATATGCACGAAGGTACCAAATCCGTCAAGGAATCCAAGTTGGATGTGCTCCAAAGTCAGCTTGACAAGTTCAAAATGAAGGATGGTGAAGGTGTCGCTGAAATGTACTCTAGGCTTGCACTTATCACAAATGAGATTGCCGGCTTAGGGAGTGAAGAGATGACCGACAAATTCATCATCAAGAAGATCCTAAGAGCATTGGATGGAAAGTATGATACCGTGTGCACATTGATCCAAATGATGCCAAACTACAAAAATCTCAAGCCAACGAAAGTCATTGGAAGAATTGTTGCTGATGAGATGTCACTCAAGGATAAGGAGGAACTTCACAACAAGTCAAGTGGTGCTTACAAAGCCTCAAGTGAAGCCCCCACAACAAACCTTCAATGAAGAATTGAGCTTAATGGTGAAGAACTTCAACAAATTATACAAGAGTAGAAGCAAAGAAAGAAGCTCCAAGTCAAGGTCTTATCATGACAAAAGATCTTCCAGTCGAGAGTGCAATTGCTACAATTGTGGGAGGCCTGGACACTACTCCAATGAGTGTATGGCACCCTACAAAAGAAGAGAAGATTCTCCAAAAAGAAGAAGCAAAAGAGAAGAATCAACACCAAGAGAGAGGAGGAGTAGAGATGATCGTTATGAACGAAGACCCTCACTGAGAAGCAAGGATTCGGAAAGGAAGGACAAGTCATCAAGGAGCTACACAAAACGAAGACATCAAGCTCATGTTGGTGAATGGATTTTCGGCTCCGACTCCGACAATCACTCCGAGAGAAGCTATCACTCCGACTCCGAACATACTCAAGATGAAGGTGTTGCCGGTCTAGCACTTGTGTCAACCAACTCCTACGACATATTTGATTCACCAAATGAAGGAATTCGAAGATGCTTCATGGCCAAAGGACCAAAGGTAACACATCCTGAGTATGTTGATTTCAATAGTGATGAAGATGACTTGCTTGTGGATGATGATTTACTTGTTGACAACTCTAGTGATGAATACTATGATGAAACATCAATTAATCATGCTAATCAAACGAATGACAATGAAAAGGAGAAAATTGAGCTTCTAACTAAAGAACTAAACACTCTAAATTTGGCTCATGAAACTATCTTCGAAGATCATCGAGAACTTTTAAGGGCTCATGAGAAGTTACGCTTTGAAAAGCTCAATCTTGAGCAAGAGCATGAGTTCTTAAAGGCAATCAATGATGATCTCCGTAAGAAAAGTTCTTCTTACATTGCCAAGCGTTTACCCTTATCTACTTACATGCCTCAAGTCAAGTCTAGTAACAAGTACAAGAAAGATACTTCCTCTAGTAGTAACAATAATAATGTTAAATCCAATATTGTTGCTTCTAGTAGTTCTCTTGATTCCACTAATGATTCTCTTAGCCAAGTTACACTTGAGCAAGAAAATAGCTTATTGAAGGGAATTATAGAGAAAGGTGTTTACAAGAGCCTTGCCGGGAGTAAGCAATTCGAGGAAATTGTACGCAAGCAAGGAAGAGACCGGAAGAATCAAGGTGCTGGTTTTGAACGAAAGTTCAATGCCAATGGAGTTGAGTGGGAAGAAGATCAATACCCCAAGACGAAGTTTGTTCCTCAACAAGAGAAGTATGATCCTACTTCCTTCAAGGGAACACAAGCTCAAGATGATCTTCCTCCACAAGACCACAAGAACAAAGGCAAGGATAAGCTTCAAGAAGAGATTGATGCATTTGAAGAAGCACCTAAGGTCTCGGTCAAGTGGATTCCCAAGACTACGTCAAGTTCTACTTCATCAAGTACAACTACAACTCCAAGGATTCCCATCAAGATGATGTGGATCCCGAAGAAGAAGAACTAGAGAGTTCTTGAGGGTGACTCCGCCAACATTCTTCACTCATATCTTTATGGCAAGGACAAGTGCAATCAACTTCCACATCTTGCACTAGTTCAAGGAGTCACAAACCCTCATGTTGGTAAGGCAAGGGACAAGGTAACCTAATGTTTTCATGGACATCATCATGTGTGTGCATCACTCTATGTCTATGGATATTCTTGTTTGTTCCTTGTGGGACTAACCCATGTAGGGAAGTTGAAAGTGCAACTCACTCCAAAGGATTGCTCCAAATGATCTACTTCAACATTGAGCATCCACATCTTCAACACCTACATGAAGTCATCATCGACAAAACCCAAGGTTAGTTCATCCCTCTAAAGGGGGGATCTCACATCTAGTGGGAGCTTAACTCAAAAATAGAGTCAAAGCAACTCTAATGGTGTGAACACATCAATGCATTATGTAAAAGTGGTAACCCCACTTGAGCTTAAACGATGAGTATAACCTATGATCAAATGTTCTCATTTGACTCCTAAGTAAATATACTCATATATAGATGACCTAGTCATCGCCAATTGTTTGATAGATGCTAGAATTGGTTGTGCATGCTTTGCCACATATTTCATTTGCCATTTTATTGTGTGAGCATGTTGGTGCATATTTTACTCATTCAAGGACATCCACTTGTTGATTTGATTGTTTGGTTCATTCTTCTTTTGTCCAAGTGGATGGACAAGAATGCCTAAGAACCCTCTCTAGCTATCTATGCTTTTCTCGTCTCAAACTCTATTCATGCTACATCACAAAATTTGATCAAGTCAGATTCGAACCACTCTGTGTGAGGAGCACTTGGAGTCCCCGATTCGTCATAGACTTAAACTTCCAAAACCTCTTTGTGATTCTCGGTCTGACCGGTTCCTCCATTTCGGTCCTACCGAGATCATTAAGTTGATCTGAGTTTTCAATCTCGGTGCAACCGATTTGAACTTTTCGGTCACACCGAGTTGCTGTAACTGAACACAGTTATGCATCTCGGTGTCACCGAGTTGTTCCACTCGGTCACACCGACAAGGTCGGGCTATATATAGACACGGGCAAAATTTTGGAAATTTCTCCGAACCTCTTCGCCCGCGCAATAGCTCGCTCTGCCATCGAAGGTCTCCGGGTCTCCTCGTCGCCAGCCGCCTCCTGTCGCTGGTCTCCGTCGCCGTCAACGGAATTCAACCCCACTGTTGCCGCCGTAGCGAGTTCATCGCCGCACTAGGGTATGGACTCGATCTTTGTGCTATCCACATCTGATTCCTAGCACATTGTACTCTTATTGATTCTTGCCAAGATTGAAACAATCCTATCCAGCCAAAGTAGTCCGTAGAGTAGATTAGATTCAAATTTTTAGGGTTAGGTTTCCGCCGAAACCATCTCGGACCCACCAGTTGAAAAACTCGGTCTCACTGATTTGGCATATGCCATTGCACTAGTGACTCTCGGTCTGACCGAGAATTACTAATCGGTGCGACCGATTTTAGGATTCTGTGAAACCCTAGCAGTCTCGGTGCCACCGAACTGTGACTCGGTCCAACCGAGTTCATCAGTTTAGGTTCCAAAAACTGCTTCGGTATCACTGAGTTTGAAAATCGGTTGATCCGAAATGCTTTCTGTGGAAAATTAAAACTGAATTTTTGAATCATTCTTTTGAAAAAAAGTATCTGCATTTTGTGATGCTCATCCACTCTATCTCATCTATAACTCTTCACAGGGTCAGCAGTCAACTTTTGCAGCATGTCAGACCAGAGTGACAATCAGAACAGGTCAGCAGAGCAGATTCACTTGAGTGAGGGCACTAGTCCCTCAAGCACTTCAGATGAAGGAAGCAGAAGCACTCCTAGCAACCTGCCTAAGGCTGCTACCAGGCAAAGGAGAAAGAGAACCTCAGACTCAGAAGATGAGGACTACAAAGATGAGGAAGATGAGGCTACTTCCAAGAAAGTGGTACTCAAGAAGGAATATGGATCAGCAAAGGATATAAAGCCAGGCATGAAGATTAAAAGGCCTGCAGGAACAGCAGGACTTCTATGAGACAATCTTATTGGACAAGAAGCCCATAGTTTGTGATATGATGTGGGTCAACTCGACCTACATGAAGGAGAATGAAGAGCACTATCCTGGAGTGCAAGACAGCTTTGTTGCTTGTGAAGTTGCAGATTTTGTTGGGCAAAAGCTCACAAACTGGAATGATGAACTTATCATGCAATTCTACTCCACAACACATTTTTACCCAGATGGAAGAATTGTTTGGATGTCTGAAGGTACAAGGTACCAATCCATTATTGAAGAATGGGCAAAACTGATAAATTCCCCAAAGGAAAATGATGATGATCTGGATGTATATGCCAAGAAGAAAATGGGACACAATACCATGGCACACATGTACAAGGAGATCCCAGACAAAGCCCTAGAGACTTTATCTTTTGGATCAGTCCATTTTCTGTTGTCAGGGCTGCCTACTATCAATTGGATTCTGAGGCACACTCTGTTGCCCAAGTCAGGTGACCACAACATGATCAGAGGGCATGCCATAAATATGTTGCATTTATTTGATGTGCCATAGAAATTCAAAGTCATGAGCCTTATAGTTGAAACCATTAAGAGGACTGCAGCAGATCATAAGAGGAGTTGTGGATATGCCCCTCAGATTCAGGAATTGATCAACTCAAAGATGGGAACTGGCAAATATCTATTGGATAGGGAACATTTTCCACTCTATCCAGACTTTGAAAACAATGAGGTTGTCATGAATGAGGATGATCCATCATCAGTTCAAGCTCAAGAGAAGAAGGAGAAGGCAAGGAAGGAGAAGGCTGCCAAGATGCCAACTCAAGAGGAGGCATATGAGTATTTCTTGAAAAACAAGCAGGAGCAGCTTGGTTACTGTTGGAAATATTCCCTAGAGGCAATAATAAAATGATTATTATTATATTTCCTTGTTCATGATAATTATCTTTTATTCATGCTATAATTGTATTATCCGGAAATCGTAATACACGTGTGAATACTAAGACCAAAACATGTCCCTAGTGAGCCTCTAGTTGACTAGCAAGTTAATCAACAGATAGTCATGGTTTCCTGACTATGGACATTGGATGTCGTTGATAATGGGATCACATCATTAGGAGAATGATGTGATGGACAAGACCCAATCCTAAGCATAGCACAAGATCGTGTAGTTCGTTTTGCTAGAGCTTTTCCAATGTCAAGTATCTCTTCCTTAGACCATGAGATCGTGTAACTCCCGGATACCGTAGGAGTGCTTTGGGTGTACCAAACGTCACAACATAACTGGGTGACTATAAAGGTGCACTACAGGTATCTCCGAAAGTGTCTGTTGGGTTGACACGGATCGAGACTGGGATTTGTCACTCCGTATTACGGAGAGGTGTCACTGGGCCCACTCGGTAGTGCATCATCATAATGAGCTCAAAGTGACCAAGTGTCTGGTCACGGGATCATGCATTACGGTACGAGTAAAGTGACTTGCCGATAACGAGATTGAACGAGGTATTGGGATACCGACGATCGAATCTCGGGCAAGTAACATACCGATTGACAAAGGGAATAGTATACGGGGTTCCTTGAATCCTCGACATCGTGGTTCATCCGATGAGATCATAGAGGAGTATGTGGGAGCCAACATGGGTATCCAGATCCCGCTGTTGGTTGTTGACCGGAGAGCCGTCTCGGTCATGTCTGCATGTCTCCCGAACCCGTAGGGTCTACACACTTAAGGTTCGGTGACGCTAGGGTTGTATGAATATGAGTATGTAGCAAACCGAAAGTTGTTCGGAGTCCCGGATGGGATCCCCGACATCATGAGGAGTTCCGGAATGGTCCAGAGGTAAAGAATTATATATAGGAAGTGCTGTTTCGGCCATCGGGAAAGTTTCGGGGTCACCCGGTATTGTACCGGGACCACCGGAAGGGCCCCGGGGGTCCACCGGGTGGGGCCACCTATCTCGGAGGGCCCCGTGGGCTGAAGTGGGGAGGGAACCAGCCCCTGGTGGGCTCGTGCGCCTCCCCCTTGGGCCCCCCTGCGCCTAGGGTTGGAAACCATAGGTGGGGGGCGCACTACTTGCCTTGGGGGGCACTCCACCCCCCTGGCCGCCGCCCCCTTGGGAGATTGGATCTCCAGGGCCGGAGCCCCCCCTGGGGGCCTATACAAAGGAGGGGGGAGGGAGGGCAGCCACACCTGAAGCTTTGGCACCTCCCTCCCCCTGCTACACCTCTTCCTCCTCCCGTAGTTGCTTGGCGAAGCCCTGCCGGAGTCCTGCTGCATCCACCACCACGCCGTCGTGCTGCTGGATCTTCATCAACCTCTCCTTCCCCCTTGTTGGATCAAGACTGAGGAGACATCATGCTGACCGTACGTGTGTTGAACACGGAGGTGCCGTCCGTTCGGCGCTAGGATCTCCGGTGATAGGATCACGACGAGAACGACTACCTCAACCCCATTCACTTGAACGCTCCCGCTCGCGATCTACAAAGGTATGTAGATGCATTAATATCACTCGTTGCTAGATGAACTCATAGATGGATCTTGGTGAAACCGTAGGAAATTTTTTATTTTCTGCAACATTACCCAACAGTGGCATCATGAGCTAGGTCTATGCGTAGTTCTCTATTGCACGAGTAGAACACAAATCTGTTGTGGGCGTAGATCTTGTCAACTTGCTTGCCACTACTAGTCTTTTCTTGCTTCAGCGGTATTGTGGGATGAAGCGGCCTGGACCGACCTTACACGTACGCTTACGTGAGACAGGTTCCACCGACTGACATGCACTGGTTGCATAAGGTGGCTAGCGGGTGTCTGTCTCTCCTACTTTAGTTGGAGCGGATTCGATGAAAAGGGTCCTTATGAAGGGTAAATAGAAGTTGACAAAATCACGTTGTGGTTATTCGTAGGTAAGATAACGTTCTTGCTAGAACCCAATTGCAGCCACGTAAAAGATGTAACAACAATTAGAGGACGTCTAACTTGTTTTTGCAGCAATTGTCATGTGACGTGATATGGCCAGAAGTTGTGATGAATGATGAATGATATATTGTGATGTATGAGATCATGTTCTTGTAATAGGAATCATGACTTGCATGTCGATGAGTATGACAACCGACAGGAGCCATATGAGTTGTCTTAATTATTGTATGACCTGCGCGTCAATGATTTAACGCCATGTAATTACTTTACTTTATTGCTAAACCGTTAGCTATAGTAGTAGAAGTAATAGTTGGCGAGCAACTTCATGGAGGCACGATGATGGAGATCATGATGATGGAGATCATGGTGTCATGCCGGTGACGAAGATGATCATGGAGCCTCGAAGATGGAGATCGAAGGAGCTATATGATATTGGCCATATCATGTCACTACTTTATATAATTGCATGTGATGTTTATTATATTTTATGCATCTTGTTTACTTAGAACGGCGGTAGTAAATAAGATGATCCCTTATAATAATTTCAAGAAAGTGTTCCCCCTAACTGTGCACCGTTGCTAAAGTTCGTGGTTTCGAAGCACCACGTGATGATCGGGTGTGATAGATCCTTACGTTCACATAGAACGGGTGTAAGACAGTTTTACACATGCAAAAACACTTAGGGTTAACTTGACGAGCCTAGCATGTACGGACATGGCCTCGGAACACAAGAGACCGAAAGGTCGAACATGAGTCGTATGGAAGATACGATCAACATGGAGATGTTCACCGATGTTGACTAGTCCGTCTCACGTGATGATCGGACACGGCCTAATCGACTCGAATCGTGTAACACTTAGATGACTAGAGGGATGTCAATCTGAGTGGGAGTTCATTAAATAATTTGATTAGACGAACTTAATTATCATGAACTTAGTCTAAAATCTTTGCAAAATATGTCTTGTAGATCAAATGGCCAACACTCATGTCAACATGAACTTCAACGCGTTCCTAGAGAAAACCAAGCTGAAAGATGATGGCAGCAACTATTCGGACTAGGTCCGAAACCTGAGGATCATCCTCATAGCAGCCAAGAAAGCATATGTCCTAAAAGGACCGCTAGGTGAAGCACCCATCCCAAAGAACCAAGACGTTATGAACGCTTGGCAGTCACGTGCTGATGATTACTCCCTCGTTCAGTGCGGCATGCTTTACAGCTTAGAATCGGGGCTCCAAAAGCGTTTTGAGCAACACGGAGCATATGCGATGTTTGAGGAGCTGAAAATGGTTTTTCAAGCTCATGCCCGGGTCGAGAGATATGACGTCTCCGACAAGTTCTATAGTTGCAAGATGGAGGAAAATAGTTCTGTCAGTGAGCACATACTCAAAATGTCTGGGTTGCACAACCGCCTGTCCCAGCTGGACATTAACCTCCCGGACGAGGCGGTCATTGACAGAATCCTTCAGTCGCTCCCACCGAGCTACAAGAGCTTTGTGATGAACTACAATATGCAGGGGATGGTAAAGACCATTCCTGAAGTATTTTCAATGCTGAAGTCAGCAGAGGTTGAAATCAAGAAAGAACATCAAGTGTTGATGGTCAATAAGACCACTAAGTTCAAGAAGGGCAAGGGTACGAAGAACTTCAAGAAGGACGTCAAAGATGTTGCTGCGCCCGGTAAGCCAGTTGCCGGGAAGAAGTCAAAGAATGGACCCAAGCCTGAGACTGAGTGCTTTTATTGCAAAGGGAAGGGGCACTAGAAGCGGAACTGCCCCAAATACTTAGCGGACAAGTAGGCCGGAAACACTAAAGGTATATGTGATATACATGTAATTGATGTGTACCTTACCAGTACTCGTAGTAACTCCTGGGTATTTGATACCGGTGTCGTTGCTCACATTTGTAACTCACAGCAGGAGCTGCGGAATAAGCGGAGACTGGCGAAGGACGAGGTGACGATGTGCGTCGGGAATGGTTCCAAGGTCGATGTGATCGCCGTCGGCACGCTACCTCTACATTTACCTACGGGATTAGTTTTAAACCTCAATAATTGTTATTTAGTGCCAAGTTTGAGCATGAACATTGTATCTGGATCTCGTTTAATACGAGATGGCTACTCATTTAAATCCGAGAATAATGGTTGTTCTATTTATATGAGAGATATGTTTTATGGTCATGCCCCGATGGTCAATGGTTTATTCTTAATGAATCTCGAACGTAATGTTACACATATTCATAGTGTGAATACCAAAAGATGTAAAGTTGATAACGATAGTCCCACATACTTGTGGCACTGCCGCCTTGGTCACATTGGTTTCAAGCGCATGAAGAAGCTCCATGCTGATGGACTTTTAGAGTCTCTCGATTATGAATCATTTGACACATGCGAACCATGCCTCATGGGCAAAATGACCAAGACTCCGTTCTCCGGAACAATGGAGCGAGCAACCAACTTATTGGAAATCATACATATTGATGTGTGTGGTCCAACGAGCGTTGAGGCTCGCAGAGGATATCGTTATGTTCTCACTCTCACTGATGACTTAAGTAGATATGGGTATGTCTACTTGATGAAACACAAGTCTGAAACCTTTGAAAAGTTCAAGGAATTTCAGAATGAAGTAGAGAATCAACGTGACCGAAAGATAAAATTCTTACAATCGGATCGTGGAGGTGAATATTTAAGTCACGAATTTGGTACGCACTTAAAGAAATGTGGAATCGTTTCACAACTCACGCCGCCTGGAACACCTCAGCATAACGGTGTGTCCAAACGTTGTAATCGCACTCTATTGGATATGGTGCGGTCTATGATGTCTCTTACTGATTTACCGCTATCATTTTGGGGATACGCTCTAGAGACGGCTACATTCACTTTAAATAGGGCACCGTCTAAATCCGTTGAGACGACACCATATGAATTATGGTTTGGGAAGAAACCTAAGTTGTCGTTTCTAAAAGTTTGGGGATGTGATGCTTATGTCAAGAAACTTCAACCTGAAAAGCTCGAACCCAAGTCGGGAAAATGCGTCTTCATAGGATACCCTAAGGAAACCATTGGGTATACCTTCTACCTTAGATCCGAAGGCAAGATCTTTGTTGCCAAGAACGGATCCTTTCTGGGAAAAGAGTTTCTCTCGAAAGGAGTAAGTGGGAGGAAAGTAGAACTCGATGAAGTACTACCTCTTGAACCGAAAAGTAGTGCAGCTCAGGAAAATGTTCCTGTGGTGCCTACACCGACTGGAGAGGAAATTAATGATGATCAAGGTACTTCGGATGAAGTTGCTACTAAACTTCGTAGGTCCACAAGGACATGTTCCACACCAGAGTGGTATGGCAACCCTGTCGTGGAAATCATGTTGTTAGACAACGGTGAACCTTCGAACTATGAAGAAGTGATGGCGGGCCCAGATTCCAACAAATGGCTAGAAGCCATGCAATCCGAGATAGAATCCATGTATGAAAACAAAGTATGGACTTTGACTGACTTGCCCGATGATCGGCGAGTGATAGAAAATAAATGGATCTTTAAGAAGAAGACGGACGCGGATGGTAATATTACCATCTATAAAGCTCGACTTGTCACTAAGGGTTATCGGCAAGTTCAAGGGGTTGACTACGATGAGACTTTCTCTCCCGTAGTGAAGCTTAAGTCCGTCCGAATCATGTTAGCAATTGCCGCATACTATGATTATGAGATATGGCAGATGGACGTCAAAACGGCATTCCTTAACGGCTATCTTAAGGAAGAGTTGTATATGATGCAGCCGGAAGGTTTTGTTGATCCTAAGAATGCTAACAAAGTATGCAAGCTCCAGCGATCCATTTATGGGCTGGTGCAAGCATCTCGGAGTTGGAACATTCGCTTTGATGAGATGATCAAAGCGTTTGGGTTTATGCAGACTTATGGAGAAGCCTGCGTTTACAAGAAAGTGAGTGGGAGCTCTATAGCATTTCTCATATTATATGTAGATGACATACTTCTGATGGGAAATGATATAGAACTTTTGGACAGCATTAAGGCCTACTTCAATAAGTGTTTTTTAATGAAGGACCTTGGAGAAGCTGCTTACATATTAGGCATCAAGATCTATAGGGATAGATCGAGATGCCTCATAGGTCTTTCACAAAGCACATACCTTGATAAGATTTTGAAGAAGTTCAAAATGGATCAGTCCAAGAAAGGGTTCTTGCCTGTATTACAAGGTGTGAAATTGAGCTCGGCTCAATGTCCGACCACGGCAAAAGATAAAGAAGAGATGAGTGTCACCCCCTATGCCTCAGCCATAGGATCTATTATGTATGCCATGCTGTGTACCAGACCTGATGTAAACCTTGCCGTAAGTTTGGTAGGAAGGTACCAAAGTAATCCCGGCAAGGAACACTGGACAGCGGTCAAGAATATCCTGAAGTACCTGACAAGGACAAAGGACATGTTTCTCATTTATGGAGGTGACGAAGAGCTCGTCGTAAAGGGTTACGTCGACACTAGCTTCGACACAGATCTGGATGACTCAAAGTCACAAACCGGATACGTGTATATGTTGAATGGTGGAGCAGTAAGTTGGTGCAGCTGCAAGCAGAGTGTCATGGCGGGATCTACATGTGAAGCGGAGTACATGGCAGCCTCGGAGGCAGCACATGAAGCAATTTGGGTGAAGGAGTTCATCACCGACCTAGGAGTCATACCCAATGCGTCGGGGCCGATCAAACTCTTCTGTGACAACACTGGAGCTATTGCACTTGCCAAGGAGCCCAGGTTTCACAAGAAGACCAGGCACATCAAGCGTCGCTTCAACTCCATTCGTGAAAATGTTCAAGATGGAGACATAGAAATTTGCAAAGTGCATACGGATCTGAATGTCGCAGATCCGTTGACTAAACCTCTTCCGCGAGCAAAACATGATCAGCACCAGAACTCTATGGGTGTTCGATTCATCACAATGTAACTAGATTATTGACTCTAGTGCAAGTGGGAGACTGTTGGAAATATGCCCTAGAGGCAATAATAAAATGATTATTATTATATTTCCTTGTTCATGATAATTGTCTTTTATTCATGCTATAATTGTATTATCCGGAAATCGTAATACACGTGTGAATACTAAGACCAAAACATGTCCCTAGTGAGCCTCTAGTTGACTAGCTCGTTAATCAACAGATAGTCATGGTTTCCTGATTATGGACATTGGATGTCATTGATAACGGGATCACATCATTAGGAGAATGATGTGATGGACAAGACCCAATCCTAAGCATAGCACAAGATCGTGTAGTTCGTTTTGCTAGAGCTTTTACAATGTCAAGTATCTCTTCCTTAGACCATGAGATCGTGTAACTCCCAGATACCGTAGGAGTGCTTTGGGTGTACCAAACGTCACAACGTAACTGGGTGACTATAAAGGTGCACTACAGGTATCTCCGAAAGTGTCTGTTGGGTTGACATGGATCGAGACTGGGATTTGTCACTCCGTATTACGGAGAGGTATCACTGGGCCCACTCGGTAGTGCATCATCATAATGAGCTCAAAGTGACCAAGTGTCTGGTCACGGGATCATGCATTACGGTACGAGTAAAGTGACTTGCCGATAACGAGATTGAACGAGGTATTGGGATACCGACGATCGAATCTCGGGCAAGTAACATACCGATTGACAAAGGGAATAGTATACGGGGTTCCTTGAATCCTCGACATCGTGGTTCATCCGATGAGATCATCGAGGAGTATGTGGGAGCCAACATGGGTATCCAGATCCTGCTGTTGGTTATTGACCGGAGAGCCGTCTCGGTCATGTCTGCATGTCTCCCGAACCCGTAGGGTCTACACACTTAAGGTTCGGTGACGCTAGGGTTGTATGAATATGAGTATGCAGCAAACCGAAAGTTGTTCGGAGTCCCGGATGAGATCCCGGACATCACGAGGAGTTCCGAAATGGTCCGGAGGTAAAGAATTATATATAGGAAGTGCTGTTTCGGCCATCGGAAAGTTTCGGGGTCACCCGGTATTGTACTGGGACCACCGGAAGGGTCCCGGGGGTCCACCGGGTGGGGCCACCTATCCCGGAGGGCCCCGTGCGCTAAAGTGGGGAGGGAACCAGCCCCTGGTGGGCTGGTGCGCCTCCCCCTTGGGCCCCTCCTGCGCCTAGGGTTGGAAACCCTAGGTGGGGGAGCGCACCACTTGCCTTGGGGGGCACTCTACCCCCTGGCCGCCGCCCCCTTGGGAGATTGGATCTCCAGGGCCGGCGCCCCCCCTGGGGGCCTATATAAAGGAGGGGGGAGGGAGGGCAGCCGCACCTGAAGCTTTGGCGCCTCCCTCCCCCTGCTACACCTCTTCCTCCTCCCGTAGTTGCTTGGCGAAGCCCTGCCAGAGTCCTGCTGCATCCACCACCACGCTGTCGTGCTGCTGGATCTTCATCAACCTCTCCTTCCCCCTTGCTGGATCAAGACGGAGGAAACGTCACGCTGACCGTACGTGTGTTGAACGCGGAGGTGCCGTCCGTTCGGCGCTAGGATCTCCGGTGATAGGATCACGACGAGAACGACTACCTCAACCCCGTTCTCTTGAACGCTTCCGCATGCGATCTACAAGTGGTATGTAGATGCATCTCTCTCTCTCTCGTTGCTAGATGAACTCATAGATGGATCTTGGTGAAACCGTAGGAACATTTTATTTTCTGCAACGTTCCCCAACAGTTACTTGATAGCATCATCTCTGAGGATTGAGAAGGGGTTGGCCACCTTAACTCGGAATCAGGAGAGCTTGGAAAGAATCATGGAACAAAAATTCTATGATCTAGATGTCAAAGTAACTGAGATTCAGTCAGTTGTGGAGCAACTGCAGGATGACATGCAGGAGAGGAAGGGCAAGACAACCACAAATGTCTTTGCCAGAGTGCCTAAAGCTTAGAGGTCAGCTGTTGTGCCAGTGCCAGACACTAGAGCAACATCTTCAGCACCAGCTACTGCCCCTTCAGCTCCAGTGCAACCAGCTTCAGCATCAACTCCAGCACCCTCTACATCAACTGAAGCCTTCGTCCTTGGAGTTATCCGGACACCACCAACTGAAGATCAAGCCTGAGAGTCGATCTAGCACTATGCATTTTCTATGAACTTTTTGGTAACTTGTTGCCAAAGGGGGAGAAAAATATATAGATCATAGGCTTCGAGAGAGAGAGAGTGTGTTGCTTTTGTTCTCTCTTGCTTTGTTGGTTTAAAATTGTTTGCTTTTTGATTGGTTGAGATACTATGCTTGTGAGACATTGATGATCATGTGTTTGATCATAAGCTACACTTATGCATGTTTGATGATATTATCCTATCTATCTTATGTGATCATTCACTTTGCTTGGTGATGAGTGCATGAATTCAGTACTTATCATTTTGAGCGCTCCACCAAGGTGTATGTGACATGGAAGAGTAACCCATGAGCCTAATTCCTTGTGCATTTGCAGTCCAAAGCAAATTTCAAACTATGCACAAATTTAGGGGGAGCTCTTGCTTATCACATACTTCTCAAAGCGACGATGTTTTTATTCTTATTATCTTTTGTTGAAGCTTTGATCTATATGTTGTCATCAATTACCAAAAAGGGGGAGATTGAAAGTGTAACTATCCCTAGGTGGTTTTGGTAATTCATAACAACATATAGCTCATTGAGCTAATGCTATTCCAAGACCATTATTTCAGGAAAGCTCAATGAATGGCATGGCATGGATGATGAAAGTGGATCCCTCAAAATACTAAGGACAAAGGATTGGCTCAAGCTCAAAGGCTCAAGACTCTTCATTTTATATTTTAGTGATCCAAGATCACATTGAGTCTATAGGAAAAGCCAATACTATCAAGGAGGGATGAGGTGTTGCTTAATGAGCCTCTTGCTTCATGTGCTTTGTGATATGCTCCAAAACCCTCAGCTACTTTCCCACATCCACAAATGACCTAAACCCAAAGCCAAAATCGGTCACACCGATTCTTCCAATCCGGCGCCACCGATTCCAAATGTCATAGCCACTACCACAAACCCTAAGCAAATCGGTCCTACCGATAGGGATCTCGGTCTCACCGAGATGGGATTGTAATCTCTCTGTTTTCCTTCGTAACGTTTCGGTCTAACCGAAGTGAGCGATCGGTCCCACCGAGATTGCAATGTAAACTCTCTGTTTCCCTTTTGTAACATTTCGGTCTCACCGAAAAGAGCAAATCGGTCCCACCGAGTTTACCTGACCAACTCTCTGGAAAGCTTGTTACCAAAATTGGTCTTACCGAGTTTGTGTAATCGGTCTTACCGACATTACGTTATGCCCTAACCCTAACCGAATCGGTCTCACCGAGTTGCATGTCGGTCCCACCGAAAATCACTAACGGTCACTAGGTTTACTAAATCGGTCCGACCGAGTCTGTTGAATCGGTCCCACCGAGTTTGGTAAATTGTGTGTAACGGTTAGATTTTGTGTGGAGGCTATATATACCCCTCCACCTCCTCTTCATTCGTGGAGAGAGCCATCAGACTAAACCTACACTTCCAACTGACCATTTCTGAGAGAGAACCACCTACTCATGTGTTGAGGCCAAGATATTCCATTCCTACCATATAAATCTTGATCTCTAGCCTTCCCCAAGATGCTTTCCACTCAATTCCTCTTTCCACCAGATCCAAATCCTATGAGAGAGAGTTGAGTGTTGGGGAGACTATCATTTGAAGCACAAGAGCAAGGAGTTCATCATCAACGCACCATTTGTTACTTCTTGGAGAGTGGTGTCTCCTAGATTGGCTAGGTGTCACTTGGGAGCCTCCGACAAGATTGTGGAGTTGAACCAAGGAGTTTGTAAGGGCAAGGAGATCGCCTACTTCGTGAAGATCTACCGCTAGTGAGGCAAGTCCTTCGTGGGCGATGGCCATGGTGGGATAGACAAGGTTGCTTCTTCGTGGACCCTTCGTGGGTGGAGCCCTCCGTGGACTCGCGCAACTATTACCCTTCGTGGGTTGAAGTCTCCATCAACGTGGATGTACGATAGCACCACCTATCGGAACCACGCCAAAAACATCCGTGTCTCCAATTGTGTTTGAATCCTCCAAACCCTTCCCTTTACTTTCTTGCAAGTTGCATGCTTTAATTTTCGCTGCCTATATACTCTTTGCATGCTTGCTTGAATTGTGTGATGATTGCTTGACTTGTCCTAAGATAGCTAAAATCAGCCAAACTCTAAAATTGGGAAAAGGTTAAGTTTTTAATTGGTCAAGTAGTCTAATCACCCCCCCCCCTCTAGACATACTTCAAGGTCCTACATCATCTTGTGCCTTTAATCTCCATCTCCAAAGCATCGTCATGATCTCCATCGTCACCGGCATGACACCATGATCTCCATCATCTTGATCTATATCAATGTGTCGTCTCATGGTCGTCTCACCAACTATTGCTCTTGCAACTATTGCTATCACATAGCGACAAAGTAAAGCAATTATTTGGCGCTTGCATCTTATGCAATAAAGAGACAACCATAAGGCTTCTGCCAGTTGTCGATAACTTCAACAAAACATGATCATCTCATACAATAACTTATATCTCATCACGTCTTGACCATATCACATCACAACAAGCCCTGCAAAAACAAGTTAGACGTCCTCTACTTTGTTGTTGCAATTTTTACTTGGCTGCTACGGGATGAGCAAGAACCGTTCTTACCTACGCATCAAAACCACAACAATTTTTCGTCAAGTATGTGTTGTTTTAACCTTCAACAAGGACCGGGCGTAGCCACACTCGATTCAACTAAAGTTGGAGAAATTGACACCCGCCAGCCACCTATGTGCAAAGCACGTCAATAGAACCAGTCTCGCGTAAGCGTACGCGTAATGTCTGTCTGGGTCGCTTCATCCAACAATACCACCGAATCAAAGTATGACATGCTGGTAAGCAGTATGACTTGTATCGCCCACAACTCACTTATGTTCTACTCGTGCATATAACATCAACGCATAAACCTGGCTCTGATGCCACTGTTGGGGAACATAGTAATTTCAAAAAAAATCCTATGCACACACAAGATCATGGTGATGCATAGCAACGAGAGGGGAGAGTGTTGTCCATGTACCCTCATAGACCGTAAGCGGAAGCGTTATGACAACGCGGTTGATGTAGTCATACGTCTTCACGATCGATCGATCCTAGTACGGAACGTACGGCACCTCCGCGATCTGCACACGTTCAGCTCGGTGACGTCCCACGAACTCATGATCCAGTAGAGCTTCGAGGGAGAGTTCCATCAGCACGACGGCATGATGACGGTGTTGATGAAGCTACCGACGCAGGGCTTCGCCTAAGCACCTCTACGATATGACCGAGGTGGATTATGGTGGAGGGGGGCACCGCACATGGCTAAAGATCAATGATCAACTTGTGTGTCCATGGGGTGTCCCCCTCCCCCGTATATAAAGGAGTGGAGGAGGGGAGGGGCCGACCCTCTCTATGGCGCGCCCTGGGGAGTCCTACTCCCACCGGGAGTAGGATTCCCCCCCTTCCAAGTAGTAGGAGTAGGAGAGAAGGAAGGGGAAGAGAGAAGAGAAGGAAGGAGGGGGCGCCGCCCCTCCCCCTAGTACAATTCGGACTAGGCCTTGGGGGGCACGTGGCCTGTCCTAGGAAGCCCCTCTCTCTCTCCCCTAAAGCCCAATAAGGCTCATATACTCCCCAACGAATTCCCATAACTCTCCGGTACTCCGATAAATACCCGAATCACTCGGAACCTTTCCGATGTCCGAATATAGTTGTCCAATATATCGATCTTTACGTCTCAACCATTTCGAGACTCTTCGTCATGTCCCCGATCTCATCCGGGACTCCGAACTACCTTCGGTACATCAAAATACATAAACTCATATTATTGATCATCACCGAACGTTAAGCGTCCGGACCCTACGGGTTCGAGAACTATGTAGATATGACCGAGACACATCTCCAGTCAATAACCAATAGCGGAACCTGGATGCTCATATTGGCTCCCACATATTCTACAAAGATCTTTATCGGTTAAACCGCATAACAACATACGTTGATCCCTTTGTCATCGGTATGTTACTTGCCCGAGATTTGATCGTCGGTATCTCAATACCTAGCTCAATCTCGTTACCGCAAGTCTCTTTACTCGTTCCGTAATGCATCATCCCGCAACTAACACATTAGTCACATTGCTTGCAAGGCTTATAGTGATGTGCATTACCGAGAGGGCCCAGGGATACCTCTCCGACAATCGGAGTGACAAATCCTAATCTCAATCTATGCCAACTCAACAAACACCATCGGAGACACCTGTAGAGCACCTTTATAATCACCCAGTTACGTTGTGACATTTGGTAGCACACAAAGTGTTCCTCCGATATTTGGAGTTGCATAATCTCATAGTCATAGGGACATGTATAAGTCATGAAGAAAGCAATAACAACATTCTAAACAATCAAGTGCTAAGCTAATGGAATGGGTCAAGACAATCACATCATTCTCTAATGATGTGATCCCGTTAATCAAATGACAACTCATGTCTATGGCTAGGAAATTTAACCATCTTTGATTCAACGAGCTAGTCAAGTAGAGGCATACTAGTGACATTCTATTTGTCTATGTATTTACACATGTACTAAGTTTCTGGTTAATACAATTCTAGCATGAATAATAAATATTTATCATGATATAAGGAAATATAAATAACAACTTTATTATTGCCTCTAGGGCATATTTCCTTCACCCCCTCGACTTTTAAATAGTACATTATACTAATTTTGTATCCATGGATTGCGCCATGGAGCAAAGCCTCAAGAAATGGCGGTACACATGTATGGAGTATACAACACGCCCGACGCGTTTGCGTCGCACCCCAGACGGTCGGTTGGTCTGGCACGCCGCTCTCCGAATGAAACGCGCATCATATTGCGTTTGCACACACATGTGGGACCACAATTGAGAACCAACCATAGGCACACTCTCCGGCCCCGCAAGTCAGGTGAGTTAATAGAAGAGAGAGATGAGCGATAGTACTAGAGAAGTGTTGTACTCCCTCCGTTCCAAAATATTTGTCTTTCTAGGCATTTCAAATGGACACAACATATAGATGTATGTAGACATATTTTAGAGTGTAGATTCACTCATTTTGCTTCGTATGTAGTCACTTATTGAAATTTCTAGAAAGACAAATATTTGGGAACGGAGGGAGTACATACGTTGGTGCCTGGATGATCTCTGCAAGATATGGAAGATCAGTTCGTCCATGCATGTGAATAGACTCCAGCAGACACGCCTGGAATGGCTATCGTCTACATATTGTGCAGGTTGTGTTGTACAGGGCTGTAGTTCTGGTGAGAAATCTAAACAAAGGTTTCTTGTCATCTTGCAAAATTAGGTGTCATGTTCTTCGGATCACTGCGAGGGTTAAACATCGACAACTGAGTTGGGCTAGTCATTGGGGGCACATGGACGAAGACTACTCGGCTGCCATCTAGGTCAAGCCGGCTATGTTAATTGGGACATCTATCGACAGACCCCTTTTCTATGAGTTTATCTTTAATTTGAGCTTTAATCCTCATCTAGTTTGTCCGTCGAGATTCATCTTGTCTCCTTTGGGCAGTGAGGTTATGATTTCAGATCAAAATGACGACAACTGCGCCTCCGGGGCATGTGCATGAAGACTTCTCGATAGTCATTGACGAGGTCAAGCCAACTCCGGTAGACAAAAGAAAACTAGTACTCCACTATATAGGTAGGAGCCTCCGCGCTTGCTTGCTAGTGCTGCTCTCTTCACACTATCTCGTCCTCTCCAGATCTAAACACGACAGTGGTGGCCACACTCTCTCTCTGCTCACCGCTGGTCACAGATCCAGCCGGACCCTCTCTGCCAGGGAAGGTGAGAAGGTGCAACATTCATGCAGTCGTCCTCGGCGACGGCTCTTACCCACTGTCGGTGCACCCCGATCAGCGTGCCTTAACATTCTCTCCCAAGCATCATTGGAGAGGGAGGGCCTCCGACCCCTTCTTCCTCGCTGCCGTAGTGTGGGCAGATCCGGCCTCCCGCCGCCCACCTAGCAACATCTCGAGCTCCTGATGTCGCTGCATTTGTATCTAATACATTTCTCAGGCCACCTCGTAGATAGGATCGATCGACTGTTCGAAAACCACCTAATTTTTTTACCGTTAAGAGGTAAAATTAGTTCATGCACTCGAATCTAGTACTACTTGGTTCAAACAAGGAAGAAAGGGGTGGGGGTGGGGGAAGATTTGTTACCTGAATCTAGGACTTGGTTGAAAGAGGAAATAATGGGGGCAAAAAGTAACAGAGACTGGCTATATCCAACTGGTCTCTAGGTCTAATAGGGAAATAAAGGGAATGCAGTACAAACTCAATATAAACCCGATCTATTGGTTGAAAAAGGAAAGAAAGTGGGGACTGGGGGACAAGTCAACAGAGTAAGTCCAGCACTAGATTTGCTAGCCTCACACAGTATAAGGTGGCTATACCGAACAAAAATGGGACCAACGCAGATATCCTCTTCTGATGTTTGTTGCCCCGAGCCACTCTTATGTAATGCCACTGGTAAAATGTAGAGCAGTCGCACTGTTAAAAGTAAGGACACGTTAAACCAATGTTGTTTTCAATGTAATGCCTCCAGTAATATGAATCAATGGCACTTTTTTTCATGTCCTGCTAGATTTCCCATTAAGATAAGTTGCTTCTTTTCGTTAGAAATGCAATTGTCCTGGTCCGCCTACTCTCCCGTGCCCAAATACCGACTCTGTAGCAGCTGTTAATGTAATGTTACTGGTAAAATGAAGCAATTGCACCATTAAAGTAATGTCGTATTTAACGGTTGTCATAGTTAATCCTAATGCCCACACTAATATCTAGCAATGTTGCTGCTTTAGAAATTGCTACTGTCCTTTTAGGATTGCCATTCAGATAAGGAACATGCTTATTTTCATTTGATGCATGTTTCATCACTTGTTAGTCACCCTCCTTTCCACCTTTTTTGTGCAAACAGAGATATACATTTCATGCTTGATCTTAGTTGAACTGCACAAATGATATCCAACTTATAGTTGAACATTCCAGGAGCTTCACGACCAACCTTGATGTTGCTCAATTTTATAGCAACTAATGAAGAAGAAGCTCTATGGGTTTCGTTTTCTGATGGAAATTGAATCGGGGCTGGAGCCCTTCTCTTTAAAAAAAAGAAGAAGAAGCTGCTAGCTCATGGGACATTGCTTCATTTTAGGTGAACTGCACCAAAAGGTCCCATGAATTGAATCATCCATGTTGGTGACTGGTGTCATCCCTTCTACGATGGCGTTGACTGCAGATGTGGTTCCCATCACGAGGTATGTTCCTTTTTGGTCTGACCATTTGCCAAAGATCCTGCATGTTGATCCTGCTCTTGTGCTATTGTTTTGGAACTGCCATGATAAAGCAGTAATGTTATTATTTTGCACCTTAATCTAGTGGCACTATTAATTTGAGGCAATGTTTTGGCACTTCTAGTGCCACCGTTTTTTATATATCGAAAGAGGGGGTTCCCTCCTATTTCATTAAACAAACCCAACCATAGAGAACCATTATCCGACAACATCTCAGTGTAAACGGGCAGTTATGCAACTACTAGTAGAACGGACTGAGTACAAGCATGAGACAAGTTTGCCACATAAGCTAGGCAGGTTAGGGGGCGCAGCACCAACTCGGCCAAGTTTGTATTACAACCCAAATGCTACCACAGAAACATCAGGGGGAAGATAGGGACTGAAAGAGCCAGCTTCAGCATCCCATTCTAAGCACCCCCGGCCTCCATCCTTGTGATGCACGGTACACCTCGTTTGCCACCTGCTCGACCCTAGTGTCACTGATAAAATGAAGTAATAATACAGTTAAACTAGAGCGAGTGTCCTCTCTATCATTTCATTTCCATTGTAGATAAAGAAAGTGCTTCTCTTTGTTAATGTATGTTTCATCAACTAGTCCCATTGTTAATGTTTAAGTGTTTCTGCAAACTGGGGTGCTTAATTTTAGTTAATCTACACAAAAATAGAGATTTGAATGTCTCAAGGCCCTTCCTTGTACTACCGTTGTACACTGATGTTCATCACTGGCAGAAGGTGTATCGGAGAGACTTGCGATGATTTCCAGTATGAGGCATACCGTATGAGGCATCGCAGGGCCCATCTCGCCCTCGCGGCATGGCATACTATGATACTATCGCAATATTTTCTTCTATTTATTAGTGTATGTTTCATCAACTAGTGCCACTATAATGTAATCATGCTTTTTCATTATCTGTGCAAATAGGGTTATTCAGCTGCATTTTGGTGGAACTGCACAAATGTACGGATGGAACCGACATATATGCAGAGTGTGAGGTGTGCCAAGTAAAAATTACCGACACCAACCATGCTCCATGCACGCATTGGCATCCACCACCACTAGTGGGATGTGTGGCACTCTCTGTGGATGGATCTTTCTCGGCAGCAAATCCTCTAACCAAATACTAGTAGCTTATATTGGCAGTTTTCTAGGGAGTACTCTTTTCTAAAAGAAGCACAAATCTATTTCTTTATTTGTACACAGTGTCACAACTTTGACCCAAAGGTCCAGAGCTATTTTAGAGTGATTGGTGTAGTACTCGGAGACTGATTGTAAGCATGATTTTCATTAGCTGTCACACTGATTGTAAGCATGAGCAGATGGAAGATTAGGTTAGTGCGAAGCTTACCTTAAACCCTACCGCCGCCATTGAAACGAGGCGAGCGTCGAGGGAACCGTGGAGAACGGAGGGGAAGCGATGTCGCGCCATCCGGCCTTCTCTTGCAGTGGGAGAATGAATACTCATGTGGCTCCGGCTGGCTCTGCACCCTCACGAAAGGCACACCGTACTCGATCGATTTGTTATCCTCTGGGTGCTCGACCTTCGACCTGTACGCCCACCACATACGCCTGACTTTCGCCTCGGGCGAATCTGATTGCTCCATCGCCCAGAGGAGAACTCGATGAACTCGAAGGACTGCGGCATCACTACCGCCGAGGAGTACATTGTCGCCCTCATCGCCATCGTCTTGCTCTTTCGCATACATTGCCACATGGCCCTCACCATCCTCAAAATCTCCCACTCATTGTCAAACCAAGTAAGGATCTCCTTCAACCTAGCTAACTTTTCCTGGTTGCTACCGGCAATCTGCCTGATTCACTGCTTCATCCTCTCCATAGATGTCCTTCTGAGTGGTCCGGTGCTAGCTTTGGAAGATGGGTGGAGAGACGGTGGTCTTGCAAAAGAGAAGAGGGAGAGGCAAGACGATGGTTTTGGAATGGAGAGGAGAGGAGGTGGTTTTGCAATGGAGAAGAGGGAGAGGCGAGACGGTGGTTTTGGAACGGAGATGATGGAGAGGAGAGGAGGTGGTTTTGCAATGGAGAAGAGGGAGAGGCGAGATGGTGGTTTTGGAATGGAGATGATGGAGAGGAGAGGAGGTGGTTTTGCAATGGAGAAGAGGGAGAGGAGCATGCGGCAGCGATTTAGGATTGGACGAGAGGGCCGACGCGCTGTGACTGGATCAAAATCAAAATAAATTTACCCTTCAATTAAGAAAGCGACCCCACATTAACTAGTCTCCCTTTTATTCTGGGTCATAACTGACCATGATTTTTGCAAATAAAATATATGTTATACGTTGCAAAAATAATATAATTTGAAAGTACAATCAGATACGAACCAAACGATATAATTTTTGGTGACATGCATTCACATTTTGCTTGTCAAATATAGTACGTGGTCAAACTTTGACCCAAAATACGCAAAACAAAAAAAAATACTTCAAAGACCAGCGCCGCTCTTCCGCTCTTCTCCTCTTAAACCACCGCCGCTCCTCTCCTATTCCAATCTAAATCCAGAGCCGCTCCTCTCCTATTCCATTTCAAAACCACCGCCCCTCCTCTCCTGTTCAAATCCAAAACCAGCATCGCTCCTCTCCCATTCTAATCCAAAACCAGCGGTGCTCCTCTCCTCTTCCATTCAAAAACAACCGCCGGTGAGTGAAGGTGCTGTGAAGAAGTAGATCGATGGAGGAGTACAACAGATATGTGAGGATCGCAGATGGCAACCCTGGGAAGCTAGCTAGGATGTTGGAGATACAGTCCTGGTTTGACAACAAGGACCAACTAGCGGCGACGGCGACATTCATGGCCAAATATCTGCAACAGAGCAAAAAGGCGGCGATACTCCCGGAGGGAGTCGCGCGGGAGTACATGGAGTTGCTCCTCTGGGCCATGGAGCAAACAGATTCACCGAATCCGATCGTGAGGGAGCGGTGGTGGGAGTATCGATCCCAGATGGAGCATCCACCAGAGGTTGAAGGATCGAGCATCTACAGGGTGCCGTTTGTGAGGGTGTCATGCCAGAGCGAGCCAGTGGAGTCTTCGTCGACCGAACCCAATTGCATGAGGAGAAAAGCAGTTGGCCCGACGATGCTTCCCCGCCATCCTCTCCCTCGATGTTCACATCGTCTCATGGGGCGGTTGTCTGCCACCGAGGAATAGGAGGAGACTGCCCCCCAGCCCAATAGTCGGGCAGGTTGTGAATTGTTAGGAGGAGCTTAGGGTTGTCAGTATTTGCAGGTTGTGAATTGTGTTTTGTGTTGTGTATTTTGAGAGTACTTTCAGATATGAATGTCTTTTGAATTTCAGATTTGCAGTATTGAGCATATGAAGTATTTTATGAATTCTAGAGATCTATTTTTAGCACTTAAAAAATGTAGTTTCGTAGGAGTATAAAAGTGCAGACAATGTGATTCTCAGAGTAGAAACTGCAAGTTTCAGTTTCAGATAAGAAACTGCAAGTTCAATTTTAGATAAGAAACTGCAACTTTCAGAGGCAGAGCATTTATATTAACATGGCCTTTTCAAACAATGTTAACATCATATTGGAAGTTTTATTCATGGTCGAAAATGGAACTACCAGCCAGTTAACATCATGCTGATCAACATTCTTGCATAGCACATCTTTATATGATGCACAGTCAAAAAGATATGCTATTTTCAAAATGCCCACACAATGTTGAGTGTGCGAAAAACAGAGAAAACGAGGAACGAAGCTTTGGCAAGTGTTGGACGTGGTGTGCGTAGATGACAATGGGGACCCACATGTCAATAAAGGCAGAGGCAAAAAATTTGGAGATATTTTCCCTGCATCAGGTGGAATCGAACCCGGGCGGAACAGCTGTCGGATAGTGTCACTTGGCCACTAGGCTAATTCAGTAGTTCCGTTACTAATAAGGCACTTCCTCAGGTGGTCGGATATCCTCCTACGCCTTTGTGCGCTTGCCGCAGCGCCGCTGTCTACCGCTGTGAACATGCTGAACAAACAAAAGGAATCTGAAGAGGACTTTACGTGGAGAGGCGCACAGTCGGAACCCACCAGGTCTATGGCCGTACGCAAGCAAGTGCCTCATAAAAAAATACTTTCTCCTAATGCTATACTGACGTTGGGGCCCACGGGTTTGTCAAGATAGTTACATTTTTTAGGTGCTCCAACGTAGTTACTATAGGAGATAAATTCACAACGAAGCCGGGGAGCTGGCATGTATCATTTATTATCACTGGGGCAACAAGTATCAGCTGGGCTTTGGGCTGCCCCGTCTAGGCTTTTTTTAACATGCGCAATCCACGACATACCGGTTTGTATTTTCTTGAGGGTCATCATGTATCGACCGGCCTATGAACCTCCCATCCGAAGTTTTATTTAAACATCGGTAGCCCAATTTATGTATTTTTTGAAGAACACGCAGAGGTCCGTTCTATTTTTCTATATAAGTATACGAACGCCTGATCCAACTTATGCTTCCTTCTAACTACATTATATATAATTAAATTATTTTATATCTTATTATACATTATTGTTATTGTCATCATATATTCAACAGATACTTACATATGTAAGAAAACAATATCCTACATTTTATTAACTTATAAAAATAATTTCTTAACAATAAAATCCTGGATTTTTTGGCAACGAAAATCCTGGTGATTGTGTACAAAAGCTTGGTAAGATTTAAGGACAAATGTAATAATAAAATACTTATTATTTAAATATATTTATAACAAAATGTTTAGCCCCTGTTTATTTTTTGATAACATTGTTGCGCTCAACCCAACATTATAATTAGAATCAGCCCAGCAAAATCGTGTATTTCGATAAAGTGCAAATGGCCTGTATTTTTTAGGAAAAAATAAATGGGCCGCATGGAAGCTACATTATTTGTTCACCCAGCCCAGCTAATGGACTGTAATTCTAAAAAAAGAGATCAAATTGACTGTAAATTCTACCCCATAAAAAAAGACTGTAAATTCCGAAAAAATGGGTTGAATACGTGCCACATTTTTGGAGGCTGAAATGTGGGCCAATAGGTCGAGGCCAGCGCAAGTCGTTGTCAACTTAGTCAACAAATGATTCTGACATCGTTAGCCATTGGATTTACATCCAACGACCGGCATCCATCTTCAATCTCTCGTCTTCTTCCTCCAGCGCTGTCAGGACCACCTGCTCTCACCTGCTGCTGCTAGCAACTCTGCTTAGCACGCTTCACTATGAAGCGCTACTTCACCGTTGGCCAAGCCATCCCTCCACCCCTCTCGTTCTTCTCCATCGACTGTCAAACCACACAGCATCAGAACCAGTTAACCCTCGTACACCTCTCTGTCTACGACTCTACTCCCGCGTCTTCCCATCTCCGGCTCGTTGCTGTCCATGGCCTCGTCGTCGTCCACCACCTTGGATGCACTCAGCGCGGAGTGGTCAACGTGGTCAACGAACGACACCATCGGAAGTAGACTACATGGAGAGGCTGACAGCTGGGTCCATGGCCGCACACAAGGAAATGCCTCATTATTATGCGCAAAATAATGATTCCTCCACCTCACAGCTGGGACCCACCAGAAGGGCCTTTGTATTTCACGAAAAAAACGTTTCCCATGCTGACAGGTCGGACCCACCAGCTATATCTTCGCACGCAAGGAAGTGCCTCTCTATTACGCGCAAAAAAATGAATACCCCCTACTAGCTGGGACCCATCATAGTGGGAGGCTGACTTGTGGGCCAACTAAGTTGACAAGGACGGATGGCTTTGTCAATTTAGTTAATATGAACGTCTCTAGCTCCAGTGACCATACGATGTCCATCCAACGGCCGTAGTGCTTCTTCAACCTCTGGCCTTCTTGCTCCATCCGCCCAAACCAGCGTCGGTCATGCCGCGTGCTCCTGCCTCCCGTGGCCGGCTGTGATGCCGCGGAGGCCTCACCGCCCCTACTACTCTCAGCGCTGGCCAGGCCATCCCTCTACTCACCCACACCCCTTGTTATTCTGCGGTGACGGCAGCCTCACACCGCAGCCGAACCAGTGAACCCTAGTACTCCTCTCCGCGTGGGCATCCACTGCCGCGTCTTCCTCGGCTCCGTGTCGTCCCCTTCCTAGGCCTCGCCGTCATCCACCGCCCTGGTGCTCTCGGCATGGCGTGGTCAACGTGGTCAAGGAACGACTTCCATCGGGAGAGTACTGTACATGGAGAGGCTGACAGCTGGGTCCACGACAGCCGCAAGGAATTGGCTCCTTATTATGCGCAAAATAATTATTCCTCCAGTTGACAGCAGGGACCCACCCGACGGGCCACTGTATTTCATGAAAAAAAGTTTCCCCCTGACTGCTGGGACCCACCAGCTACATCTTCGCATGCAAGGAAGTGCGTCCATATTATCGGAAAAAATGATTCGCCCCCTGACTGCTGGGACTCACCAGCTACATCTTCGCATGCAAGAAAGTGTCTGACAGTCGGGACCCACCTGGTCGAAGCGTACGTAGCGTTGTCATTCTGGTCGCGAACGTGTATGTACATACGATCGGTCCGTCTGCGGGCTGCAGTGATGAACCGTGGTCGTGTAAGGAAGGGCACGTGTCGTAGTAGAGGCGTGCACGTAGCATGTACACGTACGTACATCGGCCAGGGTGCAAGAAAGAAAATATGGCCATGTACGTACATACGGGCGGGGTCTCGAACGCCTACTCGCGCATACGTACGGCCAGGGCTCGTGTACATGGCTGGGTCAGAACAGAGAAACTGCGTCATTGTCGTGTTCATGTGGAGCCAACCGGCTGGGTCGGAACGAAATGCGTCGTCGTGTTCATCGGGAGGGCTTGGACGGAACAGCCAATGGAAATGAGGTCTGGCGTACCGCACCACAGAGGAAACGGCCTTGTGTTCGACCAACCATGATCGAAACGGGATCCTGTTCATCGGGAGAGGTCCGGCGTACCGCAAAACAGAGGAAACGGACTTCTGTTGGACCTCCTACAATCGAAACAGGGTCCTGTTAATCGGGAGGGGTGTGGCGTACCGCAAAACAGAGGAAACGGACTTGTGTTGGAGCGATACGGTCAAAACAGGGGTCCTGTTCATCGGGAGGGGTGTGGCGTACCACAAAACGGGACTCCACATGGTACTGTTCATCTCCACCATCGACCTCCTCCAGCCTCCACGGGCTACTGTTCATCCACCGTCGACCTCCTCCAGCCTCCACCTGCGACTGTTCATCCAACCTCCATCGCGCGCTTCTCCACCGACTATTGTTCAACCAGCCCTCTCCACGGGGTCCTGTTCAACCACCCCTCCACGGGCTACTGTTCATCTAGCCCTCCACCGGCTACTGTTCATCCAGCCCTCCACCGACTACTGTTCATCCAGCCCTCCACGGGGTCCTATTCATCCAGCCCTCCACGGGGGCCTGTTCATCCACGCCCAACCGGCTCGATCGATCGGGGTCCTGTTCATCCAGCGACAACACCACGGGGTCCTGTTCATCCAACCCCCATCGAGAACTGTTCATCCAAACCCCCCAACAACGTTCACTGTTTATCCAGAGGCAGCATCGATCGGCTTTAGTTAGCAGCAGTAGCGAAGGAGTCGCTCGATCGGGTTCAGTTAACAGCCATCAATCGATCGCTCGGTTTCAGTAACGCTTAGCTTGCAGTGTAATCGCTCGGGTTCAGTAGGCCAACGCCTCGCTCGGGTTCAGTTAGAGCCTAACGCCTCGCACCCACGCGGGTGTGCATGTATGAGAGAAACGCGCAAACCTTCGTGCATCGCTTGGCCCCGACCACCCACCGTAACCGGAACACCCTGATATTTTCCTCGCCCTCGCTTCTACCATGGTTTTTTCCGTCATGGACGGCCCAAAGAATGTCATGCAGCTGTGTCTCCGGCCCGCCCAGGACGAAAAGCCCATTTTCTGTCATGATTTTTTGTCATAGAAGTAGGAGCCCACCACATCTATGATTATACCGGGTCTTATCACAATTATCGTCATAAAAGTGTGATAAGTATGACAGGAAAAAAATGTGTTCGGCCCAAAATGTCATGGATGTGTCTTTTTTTGTAGTGTTTACTCTTTCTGCTGCTCATACTCTTGATATGCTTGTGTAAAATGTATTGTGTGCCCTTTAACATGTGCTAAACTCAACCTTAACTTGAAAAAACTAAAAATTGCCACTTTTACTTGTTAAGGGTCTAATCACCCCCCTCTAGACGCCTCTTCTCGATCCTTTCAATTATCATCATAACATTGGTCTCCATTGCTTGGTTTAATCACCTTTGGAGGAAGATGGATGAGTCTACGTTCGGGAGTCTTAGACATAGAGTGCCTATTCTTGATGGGGAGTTTTATGGTTCACGGAAAAATGAAATGCTTGAGATCTTCAATTAATATAATTTGAGCAAGTATACTCTTAGCCCTTATGTACCTCCTAGTGATACTTTGCATCATACCCCCGATGAATATCTTGATGATGAGGACATCAATACCATTGTTACATCCACAGCCCCTGCTACTATACATACTGGACCAATTACTAGAGCTCGCGCACGCCAACTAAATTATCAGGTACTTTTGCTTCTTGGTAATGATTCTAATGTTCATGAAATATGATGCTGCCTAAATTGGATACATTTGTTTTGCTTACAAATGAAGGGCCTAGCTTGGAGAAGGATGAACATTGGAGCAGGAACAAGCATGAAGATGATGGCATGCGCAAGGGGAACAAGAACGGAGTTACAAGTGATGATTTCAGGGCTTTGAAGCCACCATACCGAGTGCATGAAGCCTTGGACGAAATATACAAGATGCCACTTCATAAATTTCGTCCAGAGACTATTCTAGGTGTTGCGTTACCTTTTTATTGGGCCAGGCCCATGTAATTTCGAAATACATAAGTATAGGCTATTTTTAGAGTCTGTATGTGTGGGGAAACAAGAGATAGGGTTGGTTTCGGACCCCTCCACCAAGGGCCAAAAAATTCCCCCTCTTCCTCCATATATACAGCCCTTAGGGCACCGTTTAGACTTTGGGTTTTATTTAGTTAAAAGTTAGCCATCGCTGCAACTTTGTGTACTTCGTTTGTGTCCAATGACCAGACCAAGACCACTTATGAAACCCCACTTCTATCAATACTTCATCCATATTCGCAATATTCATATTGCTTAATCATATTCTTGCTTGTTCTTCGATTGCTTGCAGGAATAGACCTTCGTGGTCAGGTTTATCATGCTCCGGCGTGGCCCGCTCTCTCGGTTGCGATTCAACGCCGGAAGGTGGCCCGGAATGGAGCCACAGAACAACGGCCGTTGGCTGTTGAGGTGGTGATGGACCAACACGGCAACCAATATCTCCTCCTCGTCATCAGACGGCGAATCGTCAGAGTCGCAAAGGAAATTGTGAAAAAAGAACTCGTCGGCGAAGTCCATTTTGTACCTTGCCAAACTGTCGAACAACTCGCGGGCGTCGATGAAGGAGACGACGGTGAAGGGAGTCGCGGCGCGCACGGACCAGCTAGCTGCCATGCCGGTGTCCGACGAGCGTGCCGGTGAGGACCTGGCCGGGCGGCGAGGCGACTTCTTGGTCGGGGGCGGCTG
>NC_041381.1:455257287-455278148 GCF_002162155.2 Triticum dicoccoides | reverse complement strand
GAAGTAGTTGGCTCCCCGGCGGCAAGACAACGGTGGCGGGCGACGTGGGAGTGGGCGGCGTTGCTGGGCGGATGTGGAGGCGCCAACAGCTGGCAGAGTCGCCGGCAAAAATGGGCGGCAGCGTCGACGACGAAGGAGGCGGGCGAGGGTTGTTGTTGGATGGGGGAGGCCAATACCGACCAGCAGGCCCGCGGAAGGAGAAGGCGGGCGTGCGCGCGTCCATCGTGTGTCCACGCCGACGCAAATCCTGCTCAAAAATGGGCCGGGAATGAGTCACCCGCGACGAAAAGCGGACGTGCATCCGTTTTGGGTCGGCACATTGGGCCACCTTTTGTGTTCGCGCCGATCCAAACGGACGACGGCGGACGAAATGGGTCGCCCCGTTGGAGTTACTTTAAGTCAGAGAAACCTATCCCGTAGATCCCAATATATTCTGAACACGTGCACACAATCTAGATAGCAATCAGATGAGCAACCTTTTCATGGTGTACAGGAACAGGTGTTTTTGGTGTGCGCCACATCGCCACACGTCATCGATGGCTCCAAAAGGTTTTACGATGGTGCATCGTCTCATGTTTGGTGGCTGGTCTGGTTGCCACGAGTCGGACACAAATATGGCAAAATCGACCCCCATCGCGTGGCGCATCAGCGCTGGATGCTCCCACGGTCTCACCAACACCAATCGCCTCACGTTTCCTTTCCAAGCATGTGTTGTTTCGCGCACACAAGCGACGATGCGACGTGCCCTGCGCCGCATTTCCCTCCCCACCCACGCCAAACAAAGTATTCCACTTCTGCTCCCCCGAGCCCCCATCCCGGCCGTCAGACGGAGATCCCGCGGCAGCCAGGCTTGCGCACGCGCACGAGGCAATATCTGGACCGCACAGGGGCCGATCGGGGAAAGAGCTAATCGCTGGTTGGATTCTGCTCCGGACTAGCAGCGCAGGTGACTAGCATCGTCCGTGCGCGTTAACAATATTTTCCTGTCGCAAAATATTTTCCTCTTTCTCCTCCCCGCTTCCTCCGAGAAGAACACACCCAAGGCGACGAGCGAGAAAACACAGAAAAATAAAATAAAGATCTAAATAAAAAACGACGCAGGATACCCTAGGCGGCGGCGGCGGCGGCGGCGGTGATCTCGGCGGCGCGGCGCGTCCGCGGTTGCCGGAGAAGCTGTTGGGGCGATCGCCGGGGATCGCGCCGCGCCGATGTGAGATGCTGGGCGGCGGGGCGCGGAGGGAGGCGGGCCACGAGGAGGGGGAGCTCGAGCTCGAGGACGGCCAGGCGTTGGGCGGCGGCCCGGACGCGGGCGGCCACGAGCTCCTTGATCCCGACTCGCTCACATACATCGTAAGCGACGCTCTCTTGCTTCGTGTTTTTTTCCTTCTCTCCGTGCGGGTGGATTGGATTGGATGGTTGATGAGCTGGTGGCACCCTGGTGTACTGTACTTGCCTTATTGTTTCGTGCACTAGTAATTGTGCTAGCTCGCTTGCAGCATTACGATTTTTCGCGTGAATTCTGCTGCGTATCAGCTGCCGGGTTTTTTATTTCTGGTTCATAATGGAGGTGATTACTAACCGGTATGGTTGTTTGTATAATCCAGAACAGTTATCATGGCTGTTGTGCCCATGGGGGTTTCTGAGGTAATTGCCAGCCCCCCTGGTCAGACGAAATGTGGTTAATGTGTTGGCTTTAGCTGATTTCCTGGGAATTATGTGTTGGCTTTGGAGCTGATGCTGGGGAATCCAGTTAGTTCCTAAGTTTTTATTCTGCCACCCCATTTTTGTTTACTGTGATTTCTGGTACATCTTTTAAGTGAATTCAGGAGCTTTCATAATTTAACACACAAACAGGTTTTTGTCACTTGCATCGGTTTAACCCATGATGATACTTTAACAGTTCACAGAATTGATTATATGGCTGCTTTCAGTTACATTTGCTCTTGGTCAAAACTGTCTTGAGATGACCGCTGACTGTGTATAAATAGAATGAAGTAAATGGCGTGGGAGATGGGCAGATGCAGGGTGTTTTTGAGCCATGGATATGTTTTCGCGCAAAGTTCGTGCTTATCAAATAAGAGATGAATATTTATCTCGTGATGCTAGATTCTGTTGTGATAGGTAACAGAACTGCTATGTGAAGAAGTTGTGCCAGTCGAGCCAAACCATTTGCTATTGTCTTGTAGTTGCTTTTGATATGCTTGCTCTGGTTCTAATCTAGAGGCTCACTAAACCTGCCAAGACATAACCCATAATTGTTTTCTCGTAGAAGTCTGTCTTGTATGATCTGAAAGTATAGAAGTTTTTATAGGCGAGCGATCTGATTCTATTAATTAAGGGAACATGTTACATCATAAAGTATAAAACTATCTATAAGAAGCTCCACATTTATTTGCCAACTAAAGGATTGACCTATATTTTTGTTGTATTAGTTGACTACCTGTCTATTCACATGGACTCCTTTGTCAAACAAGGTACCAACCAGTAGTAGCATAATCAAAAACCATAGGTGATGCAAATTTCTGTACGATTAGATGACATCTAGTTGTATTTGACTAAAACTCTCTCTATTGGCATCCTACACTTTATCATTATTTTTTTATTTCACATGTAAACATGTGTGCTGGTAGGGTTGGTAGAATGTACAGAAATAAGAACACTGTTTTGTGCATCAGGAATTTCAGTATTAGAATGCATACAGAAAGTTTTGACAAAAGTATAGTCTTCTAAAAATGGATCAACTTGCCATGTACAATTAATTGGTGCTCCTGCTTGTACCGTATAATCACCATTACTCTGCATAATCACTACTAGGTGGGTGATGAGACAGATAATAGTTGCATTTTTTTGGAACCTTGCAGAAATATATTATGGAATAGTTACATAGGAAGGTAGTATCATATGAGATTCTCTGTGTTTTAGAAATTTCATTTGATGTTGCATGATATGCCTGTTCCTATGCAATGGCATATTGTGGCTATGGTCTAAAAGGACATATGTACATACCATGTTCCATATATCTATTCATGGTTTGCATTCTTGATCCTGCTTTCATTACTGAACAGTGAGGTACGTGATGATGTTGCCTCTGGCATATGGAGGACGTAACTCATATGAGTTTGTTTGGATTGAGGGGATCCAATCTATCTGTGACATGGAGGTCTCAAACCTATAGGGTTCTTACCCCCTGGTTAATATTTGAATTCTTGGGAAATGTTAGAGCATGAACAATTTTGGTAGACTATATTTAACTACTGCTAATGAGGCGTAGATATTAGGTCTTCAACTTTAGTTGGCGTATATACATATATATTCTTAATAAATAGCAGCTTTCTCCCATGCATGCTCCTTATTTTATATGAACTGAACTTTTAAACAAGTACTTCTTTCTTTGTAAAGATTTCTAACTTCTAAATGAAATATGATGTACAGGATGAAAGACTTCAAAATGTGTTGGGTCATTTCCAGAAGGACTTTGAAGGTGGGGTACTTGCTGAGAACTTGGGTAAGGGGAATAAAAGCTGCACCCTGTTTGCCCTGTAGGGTTATTATTCTTGTACTGATGTATGTGAAAAATCGTTCACACTACATAGGGTCACGATATGGGGGTTATGGTTCATTCTTGCCTCCGAACCAGCATTCCCCTTCTGTCGCAACTCAATCTAGAAGCCCTGCAGTTCCACCAAACCGTGGCAGTGCCTCTAGATCACCTTATGTTCCAGTGGAGGTATACTTATGCAAATTTCACCATTGCATGTTTACTTAGTAGGATCCATGTGGTACATAAACATTAGCATCCTATTAAATTGTTCTGATGTGATTCCAGAGTGCACAGAAGAGTCATTTTGTTAAGAATGGATTAGATAGCAGGGGAAAGGATGATTATTGTCAAAGAACATCCAATGGGACCAATGGTAATCCTCAGCAACGGATGTTGAACAGAGTAGTCAATGGTCCTGAACAAAAGGCGCCGAAAATACGTATCAAGGTGAACAACAATAGACACTTGGCAAGAAATACTGCTGCTATCTACAGTGGTCTGGGCCTCGACATTTCCCCTTCCTCTTCTATGGATGACAGCCTTGATGGGTGCGCCGGGGCTCCTGAGCCAAAAAATCTGCCCGACGAATCTCCGCATACCATTTTGCAGGTTACATTTTCCCCATCAGTTTATTTGCCTTGGTAAAACCCTTTGTTGATTGATTTTAAAGAGTTAATCATTGTGTTGTTTGAACAGATAATGACCTGCCATCCTATTCCTGGAGGACTCTTGCTTTCACCCCTTGCAGAAAATATTCTGGCACTGAGAAAGAAGTCAGCATCTGCAAGAAAGAAACATGAAGCACCTGCAGTTGATGATGACAAAACAGAATTAAACAGAGACTGGTGTCATACGACCTCTGCTGCACAAGGTGACAAAGATCAGATGGTGCATAAATATAATTATGATGAAAAGAAGGATCACCTTCTGAATATTAAGAGTTCAAAAAGCAAGCATGACAATTCAACGATTATGAATAATGGGACTATGCCTGATTTATTGGATATCTCAGATGATAAAGATTCAATTGTACCTGGAAGTATGCAGACAGAACAACATTCACTTGAGGCATCAGCAAAATTGGTGACTGATGTTTCAAATCATCTGAAGGAAACAAAGAATGTTCCACTGAAAGGACGAATTAGGGACAAGATCCCTTTGAAAGATATTCAGTCAGTACATGTAAAAGCTGTTAATTTAGCAAATGATGATAATTATCCAAAGGGTAAAGCAAATTCAGAAGCATGTACAGCGAGAAATAGCTTTGACAACTTGAGCAAGGACAGTAAGACAGAACCTACACTTGGTCAAGGACTTGTTGATAAAATCAAATATGATTCTGATGGATATGATCATCGACTTTCTACAACTTCAAGTCAACCAAACAATCTTCCTCCTAGTGATACTGCTACATCAGTTGACAGAGACAAAAGAAAAGTGGTGCATGTAAAAGATGAACCATCACAGTGCAAAAGGGAGGAATCGGGGGGTCTAGTTAATGCAGATTCCATGGATATTATCACCGAAAATGTAGGTGGAAATCCTTCTGGAATGCCGAAACGAAAAATGAAAATTTCCTCATTGCAAACTGTTCCATCCGGGAAGAAGCTCAAGGTTAAAGCACACAAGCAATTGAGCAATGGCATCACTCGAAAATCTCATGGTGAAGATAAGAGTGTGAAGCCTGAGAAGGAGACTGTTTCATCCGGAGAAACTGATAATGGCAGGTCAGATGGTGTAAATGATGGTGACCACAAGATATCTCCCTTGAATTTTGACAGATCAGCTCCTGTGCCATCAGCATGCATGACTGGAGCTATGGAATCATCTGTGGCAGTGCCTGTGGAACCTATTTTAATAAACGAACAGTGGGTATGTTGTGATAAGTGTGAGAAATGGCGCCTTTTACCCTATTGGATGAATCCAGATGTACTTCCCAAAAAATGGCGGTGTAGCATGCAGAGTTGGTTGTAAGTTTCTGCAAGAGACATTTTCTTCAGTTTTAGTTATTTTTATGCATTTTCGTAGTATCTATATCCTCTAATTTCTCTGAATTGCAATAACTCTGGAGTAGTTTTCCTTCCATTCTATTTTTAGATTTTATTTGTGCAATATTTTCAAACCGTTACCTTAGAAGCTCCTGCACATATCTCTAGTTATGTGGTCATGTATAAATTTTCAGTGTGCAAGTGTTGCTTGAATATCTTGTTTACTATCTGCATGATATAATGGATAGGTATTTGTAACTTGTAGGCATGGAATGAATAACTGCAAAGTAAGCGAGGATGAGACCACAAAAGCCCTTCGTGCAATGCCCCCTGCACCTGAAAATAATATTAGTGTGGATGTTCGCCATGATATTGCTACCTCAGGCATATGCGCAGCTACGATTCCACCAACTATTCAGGGCGATATAAAATCCATCGCTACATCAGGGACACTGAAAGTTGATTCCAGTGCAAATACATCAAATAATTTAAAGATGGGTGAGATGTCAAAATCTTCGAAGAAGCTAGAGGCTCCTACAAGTAGAAATCCTGATGATGTTGACTGCTTCCCTAAACAGAAGGGAAAACGGAAGCACATAGGATCGTCAGATGATGGTGCAAGTCTTGAGCATTTTCTCTCTTCCTAATTTCAGTCATTTGATTCTAATGGTTCAATTTATGCAGGTGAAACTGTTGCAGTAGACCGGCTGCATCCAGAATCGAAGAGCAGCAGTGTAGGATTTGATCATGATAGTCTTAGGACATCAAAGAAAATGAAGAAAGAACCTAATGAGCCAGCCAAGCATCATCCCTCTGAGTTTGAGATTAGCAAAAGCAGTCCTTCAATCAAGGGAACTCCAAAAAGCTTACATCGGTATAGTGGTGTTTCACCTAGCATGGGAAAGTATGGTTCATCTTCATTAGTTAAGTGCAATGATGATAAAATTATCTCAAATGGGGGCATCAGGACTTCAGATGTAGGACGATCCGATGTTCCAGAATTGTCCATTAAGAATAGAAAATCGAAACAAAGGCAACTAAGCAAGCGTGGTCCGGACCCTGTAGTTAGCAATGCCTTTCCAAAGCATACTGTGGAAGAAGCTTTAAGTGAAAGTAATCATGCCAAGGAAAACCCTATGCCAGAGCTGAATTTTTTGAAGGCAGATGATAGGAAAGTTGCCCATGCCAGAGGCCCCATTGCTGGAACTGATAGTGACAAAGAGTGTTTAAGTGAGCAACACCAAGAGAATACTCATCTCCAGCAGCATTCACTGCTCTCTCAAAACTCCATGAAGAAAAATATGTGTTATGCACAGGCATCTGCAGCTGCTACCTCCAGTTCATCTAAGGTGTCTAGCTCCCACAAGAGTAAAGTTGATTTTCAAGAAACAAGGGCCTCTCCTGTAGAGTCAGTTTCTTCTTCACCCTTGAGAACTTCCGATAAGAATCTTGTGGATCAGCATAAAAGGTATCCAAGTGCAGTTGCAGAAAAAGTACTTTCTCAAGAATCAGGAAAAAGCTGTTTGTCATTTTCCAAGGAAAAAAATGATTTTGGATCTGGTTCCGATCATGCTAAGGCTCATGGTTCTGGCTGCCTCAGTGGAGATATGCAGAAGGATAAACAAGACAATGAATGCTCAAAAAATGAAGATTCTGGACTTGGTACAAGGAATGGTCTGTTGAATCCAGTGAAGGTACAGAAAGTTAATTCACACGTCCTTTCAATACGTGGCAATGGTGATGACAAACTGCCACCATCCCTTCAAAACGGGAAAACACCACCTCATCTTAGTTCAAACCAATGTGACCATGCAAAGTTGACTTCTGGGAAACATCCAGTACAGGTTAAGCCTGATAAAGGGGATGCAGAACAGAAGGATATGAAAACAAATCCATCAACTGTTAAAGGAAGCAAGCAGCAGCCAGCATTAAATGATTCATCAAATGGCGATCTCTCGTACAAGGCAAAGCAACTAAAGAAGGCTGTTCTCGAAAATACAAAACAAGCAACTCTTAGTCGTGATGCTTTGAATCCAGTAAACACATCTGTGCTACTGAAGGAGGCTCGGGATTTGAAGCACTTGTCTAAACGTTTAAAGGTTTGAATATTTAGTAAATTACTCGAAACCTTTGTGTCTATGTTTTCATCCAGAGTGTTTCCCTTCATGTGCATCCCTTGTTGCAGGAAAAGGGAGATGACCTTGAGAGTGCTAACATGTGCTTTGAGGCTGGCCTGAAATTTCTCCATGTTGCATCTCTGTTGGAAGCTCCGAGTATTGATAGCTCCAAGCAAGGGGATTCTATACAAGCTATGAGACTATATTCCGAAACAGGAAACCTCTGTGGGTAAGCAACAATGCCTTCTCTTTAAGATTCAGACAGTATGTCTATCTGTTAATAGTATTTGGTTTGATATACCCTATCTTCATTGCTACTTATTCCTGTAGCTAGTATTTTAGAGCTTCCATCCTTTGTAATCACATGTTGCTTTCTTGCGGACAAGCCTTCATATTTACTCCCTCCGTTCCTAAATATAAGTCTTTTTAGAGATTCCAATATGGACTACATACGGAGCAAAATGAGTGAATCTACACTCTAAACTATGTCTATATACATCCATATGTAGTCTATATTGAAATCTCTAAAAAGACTTTTATTCAGGAACGGAGGGAGTAGTTGCTAATTGATGGCAGTTCTACTTATTTCCTCAACTCTTACTGTCTTACATACATATTTTAATGCCATATGATGCCCACCTGCAATGAGCTATACTAATGTCTCACTGTTGATTTGTTTCATTAGATTTTGTGCCCGTGAATTTGAGCGACTTAAGAAAATGGCAAGTGCTGCTTTGGCCTATAAATGTGTGGAAGTGGCATATATGAAGGCTGCCTTCTACAAACATCCTGGTGCTATTAAAGACAAACATGCATTGCAAGCAACATCTTTGATGGTTCCTCCAGGTTTTCCCTCAAGTTGCGTAGTTATTTAAATAATTCTTGCAACCTGTCATAATAAGGGCCTGCTTGAGTGTTTGGTTTGAGAAATAGATTGGTCTATCATGAGGCAAGTGATCCAAATTTTTTTTCGGTTAACCTTATTCCTCAACTTTTATAGAATTGCATGGTGATGAACTAATACACCTTATTTTCCGATCACACATAAAGTCCACTTTAAGGGTTATTAACGGATGATCCTAGGACTGACACATTCCTCAAACCAAATATACCTCCAAATTAGGCACACTTAGTGTCTGGTCGATATTAATAAAGCGGAAGTGTGTCAGCTTTTATTTGGAAGTTATCTTTCCCGTGAGATTTATTAGACAAAGGCAACCTTCATTTTATCTTTGTCATATCAATGCGAATAAGTTCGCCATTCATCTTTATTGAAACGATTGGCCTTCTGATTGTTTAATTTCTTCTTTTTGGGCTAGCTGAGTCACCGTCATCTTCTGCCTCAGATGTTGATAATCTGAATAACCAGAGTACAGCTGCTAAGGCTATTTCAAGAGCTTTGTACTCTCCTAAAATTGGTGGCAATTCCATACCCCGGAACAATCATCACTTGATGGGGTTGCTTGCTTATGTAAGTTACTGTTTTTGACATTCAATATCAGTATCATGAGTCCTATTAGATTTGTTGGAGCTAAGGCTTTTGATAAATGTGAATGACTGTTGGTTGATAACTTATAAAAACTTAGCATTGCGCAAGCTAGTAATTCTCTATTCGGTGATTCATCATTCGGTTTACTGCAAAACGATGCACTTTTTGCTGTAGAAACATGATATTCTCATGGATCTTAATGATTGCAAAAAAAATCATCTCGCTTCCTGTTCTGGCAGAATGTTTTCCCGTGATCTCCAGTTTGCTAGATAAGGTGAAGTATGGCACCTGATGGTACTGAAGAGTGGATATATAATTAGAAAAACTAACTGTCTGCTGAAAATTAATGATGAAGGGCATCCAACTTCTCCTTTTGTTTCTCTATCTAAGTATGTGACAGGCCACTAACTACCAAAAATATGTCCCTCATATATGGTGAAAACTAGAATATTACTTCCTTCTATTCCACATCAGATTAGTTTGACTTCATTCTCGCACAGACGGTGTAGTCATTTGCTCTTATTGTGCAGATGCACTTGTTTTACAACTGCAGTGGCATTGCCTGCGCTAATTTCTAGTAGTTTAGAATAATTAGGTCTTGTAATGGAAACAAATTGAAAGATGCTACTGGATACTTTATATTCCAGGTAATTCAAATTTAGAGAATACTAATAATCTTCAACTATTTGGTTTGATGTTACAAGTTATCTTGTTAGTTCAGGCTGACTAGTTATCTAATTCACGGTAACTAAAAGACAACATATATCCCGGTCACTGAAGTACTGAACTACTCTAATACACTGCAATGCATCACAAAATTTCTTTATGATCATTCAGTAAAATGTCTGTTCAATTTGCTAATAGAGTATTTTATTTCTTGACTGTTCTTTGCAGGCAGATGACATAAATTATGCATTTGACGGAACCAGAAAATCACAAAGTTCATTAGCTGCTTATGTTACTGATATTGGAAAGGGTCAGGTTGATGGTAGTGCTCTTGTTAGGGAAGTCCTTGAATTCAGTTTTCACAATGTCAAGGGCCTGCTACAACTGATTCGCCATTCATTGGAATCCATCAACCATGAAAGTGTTAAATAATAGAACAAACATTTTTCCTGTGAATAGTGATATATGATGGCAGGTTGCTTCGGCATTTCTGTTATAATGGTACCACCAAATGGGTGTAAGCGTGAACCGGGATGAATCAGTATATTAGTGTGAATGAAGGGAGAAGGGGTCACATTGCCATCGTTATTACCTGGAAATATTCTTTTAGGGTGATCATTTTGACCTCTGCCAAATGGGTTTTAAACCAAGAGTTAGCCTGCAGATGTAAATTGCTACATTCCAAGTTCTCAGTTTTGATGTATGTTGAGTTACGGAATTCAAGTTATTGAAGGCAACCCGACTGTTAACTGTTGTACCGGTAAGAAATATTTGTGAAATTTCCCTTTTTTCTTTTCTTTGGAACATTGCGTCCTTCTCATGCCTGAGTGCCCTCTACTGCCTTGCATCTATGTTTATTTGTCACGGATATAATGATTTGTTAAACAGGGAGAAAATTGCAGTAGGAGCATGTTAAACCTACAAACTTTTAAATGAGTGGCCACAGAAGCTTAGGTGAGGGCTCAGGAGAGCGGTCTAATTCCCCCTTCTGCAATTGGTCTATTTATGAAGGTTCCAACAGGCAAGAATCTCCACCATCCCTCAATATCTATTTGTTTAATCATGCATTTTTAATTGATAATTACAAGGAAAAAGTTTTGCATGATTGCATCTTGTTGGTGTTTCTGCACTAGATATGTTTGATAGTCCATCGAGTAACAACGGTGGCAAACTAAATGTATGTGATTCCTTTTTCTGATTATCATGGAGAAAAGGGGAATATTTACTTTAATGGGTGTTAACCAACTAGCATGCAATGATTAATTGTGATTACTTGTTCGAGAAAAACTAATTTGTGCTTCCTATTTGAATTTGTTTGAAGCCTTTTTTGTAAAAGCCATGGTAACTTTAGTAAACTCTGGCCAGGTCTGGTGGAAATTTATGTACCAAAGTCTATTTGCATGCTTATAGCTTTACTGATGTAGGAAGAAGCACATTGACCTCTGTGCTGTGTTTCAGTTTGGGAGGCACACCGGGAGATGAAACCGCTAATGAGCAAACTCGCAGAGGCTGGACGAGGACGTCGGCAACCACCTGACTCTTAAACTTGTGTACATATGCATCACCTTAAGCTAATTGCTGCCCATTTTTGCCCCATACCTGTGTACATTTACATAGAACATCACAGTAAACAAATGTAATTATTTTACCGATTTTGGTTGACATGTGTTGTTCTTGTTACCTGACAAAGTTCATTGTTTTGCTTAGAATTAACTGATTATCAAGGCGCCATGTAACCAAATGTTTTTTTTCTTTCTTTTTTTTGCTGCTGGAAGCACAATTTTTGGGCTGACCTAACAACAAATGATGACGGCAGTGTGTGCTTGTCTGACTGTTGTTCGGGGTCCTGCTTCAGCGATGCCGTTGTAATGACGTATGAGTGATGTAAATGCTCCTGCTGTTATTAAGAAAGAAAGGCATTTTTTGTTTCCTTTTTTTAAAACTGCTCTTCTTTGGGTTGCTTTTGTTGTTGGTGCTGCATTAAGAGGATTGGGAATAACGCGTAGGCCAACATTCGAGTAACTGAAATGCCATGCTTTGTGGACGGATCCTTACTGCATAAATTGAAAAGTCGATTTGTTTTGTACCGAGCAAATCAAGTCATATACATCAACCTATCACAGGTTCTAGAATTTAAAAACTGCAAACAAAAAAGAAGTTCTGTCCCGGTGAAGCTTGATTAGACATCGGGTGGTGGCGAATGTGTGTAGATTGAGCACCATGGTTACCACTCCAAGCGCTGAGCCGAGAGAACAATATACCATGACACCGTCGCAAATTTTACGAAGACAAGATATCAACGTCATTAACATCTCGTCGTGTCATAAAAATACAGCACGATAACCAAATTGGAAATATCCGCTATGAACTATGCCAAACTCATGTCTACGAAAATCCATCTCTGTACCTGAGCTCATGTGCACCCGCGCTGAGGAAAAATTCAAAACAAATACTAGAAGAATTCAAAGAATTCCTTGAATTTGTTTTGAATTGTTACGAATTTTTTCCTAACCGGGTGCGGATGAGCCTGGGCACCGAAACGCCCTACTCTATTTAGTACTACCTCCGTCCGGGATTACTAGGTCGGAGAGCAGCTTCGCAGTGTCCGTTTTTTTAAAGCCCTGCATTGAGTTGTTGCATGCATGCAGATGTTTCATTGGTTGCATGAAAAATAATCATTGCTGGCCACATTGCTTTGCTCCGTGAATAGAACCCGCACCCTCCATGTGCGCTGCTTGATTTGTTGCATGCAAGAGTTAGCAGGAGAGAGAATATGCGAGGTATGGGGTCCAAGGATTAAAGTGAGCCAAATAGTAATTAATCCCACAGCGTCTTGGTCCATGCAAACCTGCCATCCGGCCCTGTAAACCCGGACGGAGGTAGTACTTCCTATATATACTACTTAAAACAAGGACGCGGAGAAATTGATCCCGAGCACCAGTGATCCCGGATGAACAGTAAAATTCAAAAAATAGTAAAAAAATTCAACAAAATCTGAAATTTCTTGTCAAGAAACTTTGATGTTTTTTCTACACGCGTGCCAATTTTCGTGATGAAATGACATTTGTGAAGGTCTCAACAAAAAAAATAATCATGCTCCAAAAAAACTGTTTTTGGAAGCATTTTGGAGCATCAATTTTGTTTTTTGGCCGAGACCTACATGAATGTCATTTTGTCATGAAATTTTGCACGCATGTGAAAAAGATATCAATGTTTGTTGTCAAAAAAAATCAGATTTTTTTAACTTTTTAAATATATTTTTGTTCGTACCGTAGTAAAGGTGCCCATGAACTTGAGCTCACAATAGCACTTTCGTTAAAACAAAGAGTAGCGTTCCTTTTTCTGTCGGCAGAACGCTTCTTCAACCAGTTCTCTCCCTTCCCACCATGTCTCTCTGTAAGTGCATCTAGTGCCACCCCTAGTTGGTTTTGGAGTATTGACGACAAAGTTGGTTGAGGGACTAATGCGTTTGTGAGAATTGCAGGATAACGCAGGTAGTGTCCCTCATTGATTCGGTTTACCTACCGGAGATGATCCCCTAAAAATGTATGAAGACATTGAAGACAATGGTGGTGTGTGAAGATATTCACACTAAAGTCTATGACATGAGAAGACAATGAGTGGAGACTATGGAGCGCGAAGACAGCGTTGTTTCGTTGTTTCCTTTTCTTCTTTGTTGAGTCATAGGAACCACCGTACTGTTAAGTGGGGTCCAAGTGAACAAAGCCAGAGCGACTGAAGTGATGCTCAACCCAAATCCTATGTCTTCGAGCGAAGACAATGAGAGCAAATCTTATCCAGAGCTGGATGAGTCAGCTTTGCTTGTAGCCCAAGTAAAGTTGCCGTGTGTGTTTGAAATCTGACCGTTGGAACACGTGTCAGTTCCTTAGTGACCCAGGGTCATTTCGAACATATCAGGCCGGGTTGCCTTGTGGCTATAAATAGCCCACCCCCTACACCATAAATTGGTGGTTGCTCGGAGTTAGTTTACGGCTTTTGTCGTTTTGAGAGCAACCCACCTCGAATCCTTTGAGAGAGAAATCCTTGGACAAAGCCCAAACACCTAGAGCCAAAGAGTGTTAGGCATCACTGAAGTCTTTCTGTCTATGTGACTTGAAGACTTATTACACTTGAGGACTGTGTATCCTCCAGCCGGTTAGGCGTCGCATTCTGAGCATCCAAGAGTCATTGTGGATTGCCGGTGAACAAAGTCTGTGAAGGTTCGGAAGTCTACCTTGAAGACTTACCAGAGTGATGGCGAGGACTGTGTGTCCTTAGCTCAAGGGGTATAAGGTGAAGACGCAGTCTTCTGAGTTGAATCTCAGCCTCCCTAACCAGACGTATAGTTGTCACAGCAACTGGAACTGGTCCAACAAATCTTGTGTCTTCAACAAGTGACTGGTTCTATCTCTTCCCTCCTTTACTTTGAGTTTGTCTTCGTGAAGTCATTGCTTAACTATCTTATCTGTTTGACTTCATTGCTCGACTATTATCATTGATTGGCTTCATACTATCTTCCATCATGATCCTTACTACCTTGCTGCTATTAGTCTTTGTACGTTCACAATTATTGCATACTTGACTATGGCTTGCTTGTTGTAGTTTATCTTCCGCTGCATATTAATTAGGTCATTTCTATTGTTTGTCTTCGAAACTTCCACGTTTTGAAGACTTGGCTAAAAATCGCCTATTCACCCCCCCCTCTAGTCGATAACTAGCACTTTCAATTGGTATCAGAGCAAGGTACTCCCTTGTTCTGTGTGATTCGGTTTAACCACCTGGAGTTTAGCTATGTCGACTGCAGGGATAATCAAAGTCTCCGCTGCTTGCCCCGTGTTCGATGGAACTGAATATCCCTACTGGAAGAATAAGATGCGCATGCATCTTGAAGCCATTGATGTCGACCTCTGGTATGTCGTCAAGAACGGCGTTCCAAAAACTGGTGAAGGTGTCACCCCTGCTGATGTCAAGAAGTTCATTCAACTGGACTCGACTGCAAAGAACATCATCCGTGGTCATCTGACCAAAGGACAGTATGGCCGTGTGAGTGCTCTGGAAACGTCAAAGCTAGTCTGGGACTGGCTATCCAAGGTCAACGAAGGCGTCTCTACACAGAGAGACCAGAGGATCAGTGTTCTTCGCAATCTCTTCAACCGCTTCAAGAGAAACGACAATGAAAATGTCCAGCTCACGTTTGATCGCCTCACCGACATCACAAATGAGCTTCAGGCTCTCGGCGCCACTGAGATCACTAAGCATGAAAATCGTCAAGACGCTGCTGAGATCTCTTGAAAGCTCCTTTGACACTCTTGCCCTCATGATACAAGAACGTCCTGACTTCAAGACTCTCGATCCGTCTGATATACTTGAGAGGCTCAACACACATGAGTTCCAGCTTTCTGAGAAAAGAGATATCTATGGCCCCAACTATGGCCGAACTCGTGCTTTGAAGGCAAAAGTTGTTTCCTCATCTGAAGAAGAAGAATCTGACTGTGGTTCTGATGATCCTGAAGACATTGAAAGGGAACTTGCTATGCTTGTGAAGAAGTTCCAGAAATTCACCTAGAAGAAGGGCTTCAGAAAGTCTTCACGATCCAGTTCAAGAAATAATGAAGCTTCCACTTAAGACAACAAGAAGAGAACATGTCACAAGTGTAAGAAGCCTGGGCACTACATCTCTGAGTGTCCTCAGTGGGACAACGAGAAGAAGAAGAAGAAGAGCAAGGAATATGACTCTGATGACAAGAAGAAGAAGAAATCATCAAAGTCTTCTTCCAAGTCCTCATCAAAGTTTTCATCTCATAAGAAGAGCTCATCTGGCAAGGCTCGTGCTTTTGTTGGCAAGGAAATGGATTCAGAGGAGGAGTCTGCTTCTGAGGAGGCGGAGGTGGAATCTGAAGTTGAGTCCGACTCTGGCGTTGCAAGTCTAGCTCTAGCCACAACCTACGTTACCAAGTCCATCTTCAACTCTGAAGACAATGACTCCCACACCAACGCTGATGATGACAAGGACGATCCTGCTCCCACCTACTGCTTCATGGCACGCAGTGCCAAGGTAAAATCACGCGATGCTTACTTTCAAACATCAAGTGAAGATGACTCTGATTGTGAATCTAAACCCAGCTACAAAACACTTGCTAAAATTGCTACTGAACAACAAAGGGCTATGGAACATACTAAAAAACTGTTAGACAAAAGCGATGACCTGTTGGACGCGGAAATGACACGTTCACAGTCCTTAGTTGAAGACATAAAAAATCTTCATGCTAAGTATCAAGAACTTGAAAGTCTTCATGAGACGCTCTCAACCACTTATGAAAAGCTCTCCTATGATTATCTTCAAAGGAAGCAAGAGCTTGATAAATTGAAAGCGACTCATGAAGATCTTCAAAAGGAGAATGAGTCATTTCGCGCTCAACAGATCAGTTCCGCTCAGGATGGATTTGAACCACCATGTTTAAAATGCATTGAGCGTGATAACGCTGCCTCCGTTACTGAATGTTCCAATGTTGATACTGTTGCTTTGTCTTCAACTACTGATGTGGAAACTAACCCCTCTACTGAGGATACCACTACTATTGGTGATGAAAATGCTAGGTTGAAGACATTGCTTGAAATAGGGATGTATAAAAGTCTGAAAGGGCATCAGACACTTTGTGATGTCCTCAAAAAGCAGATTCTGAACTGAAACCCTAGGAAAGAGGGTGTTGGGTTCAAGAGGAAAATGAATGCTAATGGTTCCTACTGGAAGCCTGAGCAGTATCCCAAAACCACATGGGTTGCTGCAAAAGAACCTTTAGTGGATCCATCCACTTTATCTGGCTTTACCTGTGCTAATCCTATTATCATTGATAAATCCTTTGATGCAAACTATAAACTGTTCAAAAATCAGAATGGTGAAGTGTTTGCTAGGTATATTGGTACTAACTGCAGGAATGGACCACCTATGAAGAAGATCTGGGTTCCCAAAAGCTGTCTTGAGAATCTTCTAGTGAATGTCATCATGACACCACTTGGGAAGAAGACAAACCCCAGACCAAAGGCATCATATGGTTCAACGGCTTCATATGAATACAGGACTCACTTGAGTCACCCTAACGCCAATGTTTTGCAGGGAAATAGTACTCCAACTTATGAATATGAACGTGTGTCCTCAAACTGCCATGTTCATAGGACTAAGAACTTTTCTGCTTATTCATATGAGTATCGTTCATCTCCTGCAAGGCTATTTGCTAGGGCTTCAAAGCCAAAATTCTCAGATGCTGCACTTAGACTCATTGCTTCTAAGCCACCCCTGAAGATGTGGGTGGTGAAGAAGAATTAACTCTCTTTTGCAGAATATGGTCTCCAGCCAGCAATCAAAGGCGTCCGATATTATTGCTGGGGACCTAAAACACAAAGGGACGCATGATAAAATGACTTACTATGTATTCCACATATGAATCGCTTACCTGTCATACTGTGTGTTCTAACCTTTATCTAAGCTGTGATAATCCTAGTGTGCGCCAAAATGCTTATGCTTCACAACATACCTTGTGAAGCCTATCCTCCTAACTACATTGTAGGGTATGACACCTCGTGCTTCAGATTGGATTATGGACAGCGGATGCACTAATCATATGACTGGTGATCGAAGTCTTCTCATGGACTCAACCTTATGTCCATCCGACAAGAGTCAAATCACATTTGCTGACACTGGTAAAGGCAAGGTATTGGGTCTAGGTAGAGTTGCAATCTCAAAGTATCAACACATGGATAAATTGATGCTTGTTGAATCCCTTGGGTTCAACTTAATGTCTGTCTCAATGCTTTGTGACTTGAACATGATTGTGCTATTCAGAAAATATCGTTGCCTTGTACTAATGGAATTTGACAAGTCTCTAGTCTTTGAAGGGTATAGGAAAGATGATCTATACATGGTAGATTTCTCAGCAGGTCCACAGCTTGCCGTATGTCTTCTTGCAAAAGCTTCAGAATGCTGGCTCTGGCATCGGAGGCTGGGGCATGCTGGCATGAGGAACTTACACACACTCGTCAAGAAGAAGCATGTCATAGGCATCGAAGGTGTCAAGTTCAAGAAAGATCATTTGTGTGGTGCCTGCGAAGTTGGAAAGATGACTAGGGTGAAGCACCCCTCGAAGACAATCATGACGACATCTCAACCCTTTGAGCTGTTGCACATGGACTTATTTGGCCCTACTCACTACTCTACCCTCACAACAACATCGTGCCTCTATGGCTTCATCATTGTTGATGACTACTCAAGATATACATGGGTGCACATAATTCTCTACAAGACTGAAGTACAAGATGTCTTCAGACGATTCGCCAATCGAGCAATGAACAACTATGGTGTCAAGATCAAGCATATAAGAAGTGATAACGGCATTGAATTCAAGAACACCGGGCTTGATCTCTATCTGGATACAATGGGAATCACTCATGAGTTTTCTGCTCCATACACACCTCAGCAAAATGGCATTGTTGAGCGCAAGAACAGAACCCTCATTGAGATGGCTCGAACAATGCTCGACGAGTACAAGACACCAAGAAAGTTCTGGCCTGAAGCTATTGATACTGCATGTCACATCATCAACCGTGTTTACATCCACAAGCTTCTGGGCAAAACATCCTATGAGCTCCTTACTGGCAAGAAGCCAAATGTCAGCTACTTCAGAGTCTTTGGTGCTAGGTGCTGGATCAAGGATCCCCATCACAAGTCAAAATTTGAACCCAAAGCTCACGAAGGCTTCATGCTCGGTTATGGAAAGGATTAACACTCTTACAGAGTCTTCAACCTCTTCCACTACAAAATCGTTGAAACTGTGGACGTGCGATTTGATGAAACCAATGGTTCACAACGAGAGCTCCTGCCAAGCACATTAGATGAAGCTCCTTCCAGCGAATCTATCAAGCTAATGGGAACTGGTGAAATCATGCCCTCTGAAGCACAACCTGAAGAGGAACTTATCATTTCTGCACCAAACCAACCTGAAGACAATGCTCAGACCGAAGACAATCCTCCCAATGATGACAATGATCAGCATGAGCAAGGGCTTCGTCCAGTTCATCCTCGTGTTGCAAATGAAGTACAAATTGAGAAGATAATTGATAGCATCAATGCACCTGGTCCACTTACTCGCTCAAAAGCAACACAGTTAGCAAATTTCTGTGGCACTTTTCATTTGTATCAATAACTGAACCCAAGAAAGTTGCTGAAGCCTTTATGGAACCTGAATGGATTCAAGCCATGCAAGAAGAACTTCAACAGTTCAAGCTGAATAATGTTTGGGAACTTGTCAAGCGACCTGACCCTCGCAAACATAACATTATTGGCACTAAATGGATATATCGGAACAAACAAGATGAGCATGAAGTCGTCAGAAACAAAGCACGTCTTGTGGCTCAAGGATATACTCAAGTTGAAGAAATCGACTTCGATGAAACATTTGCTCCTGTAGCAAGTCTTGAAGCTATTCGCATACTGCTAGCCTATGCTAATCACCACAACATCTTGCTATATCAAATGGATGTGAAGAGTGCTTTCCTCAATGGCAAGATTGAAGAAGAAGTGTATGTTGCTCAACCACCTGGTTTTGAAGATCCAAAACATCCTGATATGGTGTACAAACTAAACAAAGCACTGTATGGCCTCAAACAAGCTCCCCGCGCCTGGTATGATACGATCAAATACTTCCCGAAGAGCAAAGGCTTCAAACCTGGATCCCTCGACCCCACACTCTTCACGAAGACATATGATGGTGAACTGTTTGTGTGCCAAATATATGTGGATGACATTATCTTCGGCTGCACCAACCAGAAGTATAGTGATGAGTTTGGATACATGATGCAAGAGCAATATCAGATGTCCATGATGGGTGAGCTGAAGTTCTTCCTTGGTCTTCAAATTCGTCAGCAAAGAAATGGCATCTTCATTTCTCAAGAAAAATATCTCAAAGACTGTCTGAAGAAGTTCGGCATGCAAGATTGCAAAGGTTACACGATGCCAATGCCAGCCAAACACCATCTTGGGCCCGACGATAATGGTAAAGAGTTCGATCAAAAGTTATATCGCTCCATGATTGGTTCTTTACTTTACCTATGTGCATCTAGGCCAGATATTATGCTTAGTGTTTGTATGTGTGCTCGATTCTAAGCGGCACCAAAGGAATCGCATCACTTAGCTGTGAAGCGAATTCTTCGATATTTGGCTTACACCCCAACACTCGGATTATGGTATCCAAAGGGCTCAAGATTTGATCTGGTTGGATTCTCGGATGCTGATTATGCTGGTGACAAGGTCGATCGCAAGTCTACATCAGGCACATGTCACTTTCTGGGACGATCACTTGTCTGTTGGTCTTCAAAGAAGCAAAACTGTGTATCACTCTCAACTGCTGAATCTAAATACATTGCTGCTGGATCTTGTTGTGCTCAGCTTCTGTGGATGAAGCAAACTCTCAAGGACTATGGCATCAATCTGAAGCAAGTACCTCTCTTCTGCGACAACGAAAGCGCCATCAAGATTGCCAACAATCCAGTCCAACACTCGAAGACAAAGCACATTGAAATTCGTCATCATTTTCTCAGAGGTCATGTCATGAAGAAAGATATTGACATTATTCACGTCAACACTGAAGAGCAACTGGCAGATATCTTCACAAAGCCCTTGGATGAGAAAAAGCTTTTGCAAGTTACGGTGTGAGCTAAATATCTTGGAATCCTCAAATGTCCTGTGATCAGGCACACATCCTAACACTTATGCATGTTGATGACTTAGATGTGCAACACACGAAGTAAAGTATATCTTCAATCAACGAAGACTTACATTCTGAGTGTGAATACATTAACATGAAATTTGACTTCGGAGCGCCACGATAATGTGCGCCGTGTCTGGGTCTAATACTTCCTATACGATGGGTAACGCCACCATCAAATTTCTTGGTTTGAAGTATTTCACTCATGGCGTTATTGTTGAATACATTCACATTTGATTTGTCTTCAACTTTCAACTTATCTTCATGATTTACTTCACAATGTTGAGTTGATTGCTTTCTTTT
>NC_041381.1:454936947-454941070 GCF_002162155.2 Triticum dicoccoides | reverse complement strand
TTGATTCAGTCGACTGAAGTGTAGCTAAATTGGAGCAGCATCGCAAGCAAGAGCAAGAGCGAGAGCAACAATGCGAGCAAGAGAAATAGCAAGAGCAGACCAGGTAGGGGACCAAGAACAAGAGCAGAGTAGCAGCGTGAGTGAGAGCTAAAGCAGCAGCAGCTCCTACTAATGTGGACGTCGCCGCCGAGGGAGCGACGATGTGGAGGAAGTGGCCGGCGATGCCGCCGCAGATGGAGCCGCGCCGTGTCGGCTCGGGACCGAGCGCCGGCAGCACCGTGAGATCGAATCAAGAAGAAAATACGGCGATTAGTGTACAACCTCTTTGGTGGCGCCAATTAGGCCGCAGCTTCATCCGAGGAAACGGTGATGATGATGCTCTTCCGGTGGTGCAGGTGAAGACGGCGGTGTAGGAATGGAGGTGGCGCCAAAGACGAGGGGAATATTGGGGCAGCTCCTTGGAGGTGGAGAATGGGGTGGCTGAACCGGCGGGACGACCAAATCGACGACGGATCCTCATCTGGTATGGTGTAGGAGGGACGTCGAGGTGTTGCTGTGGACAACGTCGTCGGGGAAGAGGCTCCGGCTGGGTGGCGGATGGAGGAGGGTGTGGGGCTTCACGGATTTTTGCGACCTCGGTGTACGAATGGGTGGACGGATGGGATGGGAGTGGGGAACCATGTCTTAGGGACGCGCTTGTCCGAAATGTGGGGTAAGTTATGAAAGTACCCCCCACCGATTTGAGGCGGTTCTTTCGGTTCAAGGCTATGACGGGCATTTTGCGTGTCGGGATTTCACAGGAGGTGGGAGTTTTCGCGCGCGTTGTAATTTTGGAATAGCAAGGCGCGGGTTGAGATGGAGGGAGTTGTCGGAGCACAACGAGACAAATATATATCTTAAATATTTCGGGCTAACAAGGCGCGGGTTGAAATTTTCGGACAAGCCTAACGTGTACTGTACCAAATCAATTCGCACTAGGAATGTCATTCAAAACTTTGAATTCATGTTATTTTCAATTAAAATATTTCACTACATGTATAATGCATGCAACCTACTACTCAAATGAATGTTTTAGTGCATTCCAAACGTATATACTACCGCTTCAATATGAACTAAATTTGAATTCGTTTTTCTATTTGAATAAGATCTACAATAATGATTGTTGTGAAGTCAAACCATTTGAATTCGTTTCTCTATTTTAATAAGATCTACAATCATCATTATTGTCAAGTTAAACCATCGTTTGTGTATTATCTTCACAGCACACCACATGATTAGTCTCGAGTACATATGAACTATGTGTACTATATGAACTCGAACTCGGTTTTTGGAATCCACTTTATGTTGATTTCAAATCACAGTACATTTCAGGCTCTAGCTAGATCTTCATAATCTAAACCATGTCTCATATGTATAATGTGTTTATCACATAATGTATGGTGCCCCGCCCCCTACGCCTACAAGTATTTAGATGTGAGTTGCAAACACAACACATTACCACAAATTCAAATAAAATGTGAGAATGTTCGATATATAGTATTGTTTAGATTGTTCGATATTTAGTTGTAAGCTGCAAACGCCACACATTATCACAAATTCAAATAAAATGTGAGATTGTTCGATGTATAGTATGGTTTAGATTGTTTGACATTTAGCTGTGAGTTGCAAACGCCATGCATTATCACATTATAGTATAATCTGTGCAAAACCACAACACGCGTATCACCGCTATATTCATGCATGCATATGTTTATAACACTATGATCTCCTATTCAAATATATGAATCCACTTTCATATCAAATTAGCCCCCACGTCGTCCTCCCCCTAGGGTGACTCGGGCGGCCAGAAACCAAGCCGCCGCCACCGCAAACTCCCTCCTCCCTCCGCAGCCGCTGGATGACGCCGCCGGGCTAAGCCCGGGGGCCGATGGCGGTGGCGGGGGATATCCTCTCTCGCGCGTCTCCGGGGTGGGGCGGACCCCAAGGCGTGTGGTGGCGTGACCGATCTAGGATCTGCGGCGCGGCACGGGAGGCCAGCCCATCCTTGGACGGCGATGGCTTGGCGCGGCGGAGGCCAGGGCTGTGAGCGCTGCGGATGGCCCTTCGGGCGGCGGCGGCTGGCTTGGCTGTGGTGGAGTAAATGCTGCCTTCAGATCAGTGATGGCGGCATGGAGGGCCTGGTGGTTTTGTCGGCGGCACCTCCAATCAGATCTGTTCTGACCGGTGCAGCCGGCAGTGGTGGCCATCTCTTCCGTCAGAGGTGGTCGGTCTAAGGCTGGGTGTTCGGATCTCGGCAGCCGTCATCTGGCACCAGCTGCGAGTCCGGAAGACGTAGTTGCTGGTGAAAACTGAGCCGATGATAGGCGATGGCGGCGTTCCACGTCATTACCTTGATGAAGGCATCGTCATGTGACCACCGTCGACCCACTCGTATTGCTCCGAGGGAAACCCTAGGATCTGGCGTTCCAGACCAGACGATGGCGGCACTGCGGTGTCGTTTCTCTCTTGGGAGCATCGTTTTGTGGAGCAGCGCTGGAAGTCAGAGGCAGGAGGTGGAGCGGCTTCGTCTTGCACGGAGCTTAGGTGGAGATCTGAAGTCATGCCTGACCAACAGGTGATATGCTTGGTCATGCCTGGTCGGCAGGTGCTACGCACGACAGATCCTCCAAGGGCTTCAAGCTGTGTCGGCTAGTGGTACTTGGCAGCATGGCGCTGAGGTGTATCAGTGGTGACCGCGACGTGTTCAGCTGTTTGCGTGCAGGGAGGAGGTGCTGTTGGGCGCCGTGGTGGCGTCGATGATAGCTGGACCGAGCAAGGTTGATGCATCAGTACAGTTCTGAAGATGAGCGGTGGTAGTTGGCCGCGGCGGCCTCTGAGAGCACGCCGGACCAGTGTGTGCCCCATACCCGGCAAGTGGCTAGGTTGGGGTCTCAGGTATTAGATGTTAGGCTTGGCTGCGATGTCTATTTGGTATTAGGCCCAGGCTATCTGTGCCCCTTCATCAACTGGATAGTTGTAGCGACAGTTTGTTGCTTAGACGACGGCTTTAGTCTTAGTGTTGTATGACTTTGTAAGGTCTTGTAAGAATAATTAATAAAGTGGATGTATGTATCGCCCAGATGCAGAGGCCGGGGGTCATCCTCCTTTTCTAAAAAAAACTTTCATATCAAATTATGATCTTTGTTAGTCTCTTACACCCACACAATCCTCTAACCTTTGTAGCTACCACTAACTTTCTCTCGTGCATGCACACGCCCTCCTCGCCCTCCCCCTCCCTCGGCATTCTATCCATCGCTCACATTTTTTTTTCTTCTTTAGGTCATTCTCCCACAGTCTCCACAACTCCTTTTCGGCACATACCAATCGATAAACCTCTCCAGCGATGTCTGGTAACAACATACACACGCACCTTCAATCTCCTCTTTTATGTGTCCTTGCCTCGTGTCTCTCATACGGTCCCACACACGTGTAAACTCTCGCCCCTCTTTTCATCGATCTCACAACCGCACACTCCTCCCCCTATCTAGCTAGTAGCTGGGCCTCTCGCACCACCTCCTAGCTCCATTCTCTCTGTCTATCCATCTCGCTGGGCCTTATTTGCCTCTAACAAATTGACATACACCGACCGATCTTCCGCTATACATATAGCTAGCTAGGTCCTTATAACTCGTTTTCCCCCATGCGTCGATTGATCTACCTCATTAGTTATGTCTCTCCCTTCCTCTGACAAACAACAATTGATCTACCGATCTAGTTAGGTTTGCTTGCCAAACACATGGTCCCCCTTCATCATCCGTGGATGCGTCCCGACAGATCTATCATGCACAGGCACACACAGAAACACATCCCCACTATTATTGATAATATTGCAGTTCCACCCTCAGTTTGTCTAGTAGGCCTCTCCCACCATCTTCGAGAAGCAACTCCATCACCCATCCAGCACTCTATCCCTCTCCCTCCCTCTCTCTCTCCTCTCTCTCTCAGTCCCATCCTATTTCCCGTCCTTCAGTTATGTATGGACGTCGACTGATCTCCCTCAAGACATAGATGGGTCTCTCCTTCTCAACACATATACGAGTCGTTCTACCTCTAATGTTAGGCCTCTGCCTCCCCCTCCCCCCCC
>NC_041381.1:454917290-454936319 GCF_002162155.2 Triticum dicoccoides | reverse complement strand
CACTAGGGGTGGACTAACAAGCAGCTCAGCTCGTTAAGCTCGTGCTCGTTAAGGCTCGGCTCGTTAAGCTCGTTAAGATTAATGAGCAGAAAACCCAGCTCGGCTCGGCTCGTTTGAAGCTCGTTAAGCTCGTGAGCGCTTGCGGGCGCTCGTTAACAGATTATAATGTGTTACGATATACATGATGAATGAGTAGGTATGGTTTTCAAGATGAAATATGGTGACTACAAAAAGAAATGAAGTAGTTTGTTGCCTCATATGTCGATAACATTAAATAGATGGGCTGAGGTGCTACAAAAAGTTTGTCACGCAAGATGAAATTATGTGTTGTGTTGTTACTAACAAGCTTAACGAGCTACTCGTGAAACTCGTTAGCTTGCTCGTTAAGCTCGTTAAGCTTAACGAGCTAAAATCAATGATTGGCTCTGTTCAATAAGAAGCGAGCTACGAGCTTAACGAGCCAAACTTTCGAGCCCTCATTAAGCTCGCGACCTACGAGCTTTTGGTCCAGCCCTAACACACACACACCGATACATCGAGCGCTCTAGTCGTGTCTCCCTGCCACACACAAACTTGACATGTGCCCTCTGACGTTCCGGTAGGTCAGTCGCCCTATATCTTTGTGAAAGCACAAGTGCTCCCTAGGTGGTTTTGGTAATTAATGTCAACATATCTCTTGTTGGACTAACACTTTTATCTAGTATATTTCAGACAAGTTCAACAATGGAGTGGCATGGACTAAAAGATGTGGGAACCCCTTCAAGATGCTAAGGACAAAGGATTGGCTCAAGCTTCAAGCTCAAGACTCTTCATTTTATATTTTAGTGATCCAAGATCACATTGAGTCTATAGGAAAAGCCAATACTATCAAGAAGGGGTGAGGTGTTGCTTAATGAGTTTCTTGCTCCACAGTGCTTAGAGATATGCTCCAAAACCCTCAACTACTTTCCCACTTCCACACATATGACCTAAACCTAAAGTCAAACTCGGCCCCACCGATTCTTTCTATCCGGCGCCACCGAGTTCAGATGTCATAGTCACTGCCACAAACCCTAGGCAAATCGGTCTCACCGATAGGGATCTCGGTCTCACCGAGATGGGATTGTAATCTCTCTGTATATGTCCATTACCAAAATCGGTCTCACCGAGTTTGAACAATCGGTACTACCGAGATTACAATGCAAACTCTCTGGTTAACTTATTACCAAAATCAGTCCCACCGAGTTTGAGTAATCGGTTCCATCGAGTTTGCCTGACCAACTCTCTGGTTAGCTAATTACCAAAATCGGTCTCACCGAGTTTGTGTAATCGGTCTCACCGAGATTACGTTATGCCCTAACCCTAACCATATCGGTCCTACTGATATGCATGTCGGTCCCACCGAAATCACTAACGGTCACTAGGTTTACTGAATCGGTCCGACCGAGTTTGTTGATTCGGTCCCACTGAGTTTGGTAAATTGTGTGTAATGGTTAGATTTTGTGTGGAGGCTATATATACCCCTCCACCTCCTCTTCATTCATGGAGAGAGCCATCAGAACAAGCCTACACTTCCAGCATCCTATTTCTGAGAAAGAACTACCTACTCATGTGTTGAGGCCAAGATATTCCATTCCTACCATATGAATCTTGATCTCTAGCCTTCCCCAAGTTGCTTTCCACTCAAATCTTCTTTCCACCAAATCCAAATCATGTGAGAGAGAGTTGAGTGTTGGGGAGACTATCATTTGAAGCACAAGAGCAAGGAGTTCATCATCAACGCACCATTTGTTACTTCTTGGAGAGTGGTGTCTCCTAGATTGGCTAGGTGTCACTTGGGAGCCTCCGACAAGATTGTGGGGTTGAACCAAGGAGTTTGTAAGGGCAAGGAGATCGCCTACTTCATGAAGATCTACCGCTAGTGAGGCAAGTCCTTCATGGGCGACGGCCATGGTGGGATAGACAAGGTTGCTTCTTCGTGGACCCTTCGTGGGTGGAGCCCTCCGTGGAATCGCGCAACTGTTACCCTTTGTGGGTTGAAGTCTCCATCAACGTGGATGTACAATAGCACCACCTATCGGAACCACGACAAAAACATCCGTGTCTCCAATTGCGTTTGAATCCTCCAAAACCCTTCCCTTTACATTCGTGCAAGTTGCATGCTTTACTTTCCGCTGCTCATATACTCTTTGCATGTTTGCTTGTTATGTATTGTGAATGTTAAAGTTTTGCCTAAACTCCACTTAAACTTAAAGAAGTTAAAAACTGCAACTTTGGTACTTAGTGTCTAATCCCCCCTCTAGACACCTCTTCTCAAGGTCCTACAAGTGGTATCAGAGCCAGGTTTCCATTGCCTTGGTTTAATCACCATTGGAGGAAGATGGATGAGTCTACTTTGGGGAGTCTTAGACATAGAGTGCCTATTCTTGATGGAGAGTATTTTCATGAGTGGAAAATGAGATGCTTGTAATTCTCAATCAATATCATTTGAACAAGTACATCGCTAGCCTTTGTGCACCTCATGTTGATCCTATGCATCCTACCCTTGATGAGTCAACTGACATGATTCGCAATCTTAGAACTATTGAACTTATCATTAGAGGCTTGCCTAGAAACTTGATTAGAAACTTGCCTACTCTTACGTGTGCCTACACCATATGGAAATTTCTTGCGGAACACTTTCCAAATTATTCCTTGAAAAACCTAGATGAAATTCTCCATAAGTCTATTGCTTTGAGTAAGATGAATACTAGTGATCCTATGTTTGGTGATCGTCTATTTGAGCTTACAAACCTTATGCATGCCAAAGGTGATGTTGGAATTATTGGTGATATTATTTCCAAAGCTATAAGAATTCATAAGCAAGATCATTGTCAAACTCACTCTAATGAATTACCCTCTCTAGGACTTGATCCACCACATGATTATGTTGAACATGAATACTATGATGAGGATGATGATAGTGACTTTGATCTTGATGATGCAATGAGACATTTTGGTCTTATGGCAAATCTTCGGGGATATATGTCAGGAGGAAAGGAATGGGTTCTTGATAGTGGATGTACCGATCACATGATCGAAGATAAAGACATGTTTCGTGAGCTTGCAGAAAACGATGGTCCTCGAAAGTATGTCACTTTCGGTGACAACTCAAAGGGTAAGGTGGTTGGCCTCGGTAAGGTGGCCATCTCACATGATAGCTCCATTCAGAATGTTATGCTCGTTGAATCTCTTGGCTACAACTTACTTTCGGTATCTAGACTTGCTGATTTCGGTTTCAATGTCCTATTTACTGAAGTAGATTGCCAAGTGTTTCGTCGAGACAATCATAAAATGGTCTTTACCGGTATACGTAGAGGTGATCTTTACATTGTTGATGTCACTAAAAAGGCTCAACCTAAAACTTGCTTCATTGCTAAACCCTCAAAAGGTTGGTTATGGCATAGACGACTAAGTCACGTTGGCATGAGAAACCTTGACAAGCTTATTAAAGGGAATCATATCCTTGGTGTTAGCGATGTCATATTTGATAAGGATAGACTTTGCAGTGCTTGTCAAGAAGGTAAATAGGTTGGAGGAAGGCATCCCGTGAAAAACATCATGACCACAAGGAGGCCACTTGAGCTACTTCACATGGATCTTTTTGGTCCCAACGCTTACTAGAGTCTCGGTGGAAATTCTTTTGGTCTAGTTATAGTTGATGATTTTCAAGATTTACATGGGTGTTCTTTCTCGATGATAAATCGCAAGTCCACAAGATATTCAAAAACTTCGCCAGGAAGGCTCAAAAACATCGTGTCCCTTGTCTCATGTTACCATCCGCCTAGACGCACAGTTTAGGACCCCCTACCCGAGATCCGCCGGTTTTGACACCGACATTGGTGCTTTCATTGATAGTTCCTCTGTGTCCTCACCGTCAGGAAGGATGCCGCACCCCGTCTTTAAAGACGGCGTTGTTGCTAAAGGGGCTTTGGCTGTTGGCCAAACTCTCCGGCTAGGCAGGTTTTTAATGACCGCTTGTTCGGCCGCCGTGCCGACGATGACCTCTCGGATCATCAAAAGCAATCTCCACATCAGCTCGGAACTTGCCGAGCAGTTAGATCCGATGGAGCTATCTTCCTTAAACGAGCTCTTGGATCGCATCGCCGCCCTGGGAGTCGCTACTGATTGCGGCCAGATTGGGCTTAAACCCGATCTGAGAGAGATTGACTCTCCCCAGGTCACCCACCATGTTGAAGTGGTGGAAGAACAATGCGGCGAATCTTCACCCATCCTAAGGACCAGATGTGTCCGGATTCCTGATCCCCCCAAGCCGGACATCCGCGGAGGGGAGAACGTCACCCAATCCCTGAACCTAAAGCCAGGCAGCGGGCCTGATTCATTGGATAACATCCAAGAAAATAAGCTTCCGAGTTCGGAAATTTTTTGGCCCCTGAGTCTTAGATCGGGCGAGGTTCCGGATTTAAAACCACCCGCCCACCCAAACATAAGGGATCTATCCCAAATTCGGTAAGAGCCCAGGGAATCAGTACACCATTACTGGGCCAGATTCCTCCTGGTTATGAACAGGATAAAGGACTGCCGCGAGGGGATGCAATTTCATTCTTCTGCAACAACTGCACGGACATCAGAATCCTCAACGCCATAAGTCGCCGCGAAATTACATGCTTCGCCGACTTGACATCCATAGTACGAAAGTACTGTGCGACAGAAAGCATTCGGAAAACCGACACAAAATTCTGGGACAATCCAACCCTGAATACAATCCCAGTCCGAAACAAAAGGGTGCATTATCGCCAGGCACCTGGGCCAAACAGCAAAAAAACAAAAACCCTCTATAGGGTATGGAACCGTACTGGAGGGATGGCTCAATGGACCCTGTAAAATTCATAGTACAGAGGGCGTCACACCAACTCATAGCCTTAGAGCATGTTGGATACTCCGGCAGGTGGCTAGAAGTGGCGAGGAGCTTCTAACTCTAGAATCCGCAGAGCACCACCCCAGAAAGGCCAGTACAGTGTCAACAGTGTTTGAGACTTTCGCATCAAACAATGCGAGGAAACGAACACTCCGCAGCCTTACCGCAGTCTACCAAGTAGCAACAATAAACCCATGGAGTGACATGGCTATTACCTTTAATGCCAATGACGAACCTAAATTCCGGACAGCCCGAGCACCAGCCACACTGGTCCTCAGTCGGATAGTGGACGGCTTCCGGCTTACAACGGTACTCATGGACGGTGGCAGCGGATTGAACCTCATCTACGAGGAAACCTTGTGCAAAATGGAAGTAGACTGGAGCCGCATTGAGCGAAGCAACACAACCTTTAGAGGAATAATCCCCAGTCGGGAAGCGTGCTGTTTTGGAAAAATCACACTGGATGTGGTGTTCGGCACGCCGGATAATTACAGATCCGAGGAGGTCACATTTCAAGTGGCCCCATTCAGCAGCGGATACCACGCTCTGTTAGGACGAGAAGCATTCACAATTTTTCAAGCTATACCCCATTACGGGTACATGAAGCTCAAAATGCCCGGACGCAACGGAATCATCACTCTTGCTAGTGATCTGGACACAGCGCTCCGCGCCGAAAACAAGACAGCCGCACTGGCCCTCGAGGCATTATCCGAAGCCCTAGCGGCCGAGGAACTAACTGTGTTGTGCTCCACGGTGGACAGGGACGACGTGATACTCGACAAAAGATCAAAGTCCACCTCCTTCAAGCCGGCGGACGAAATAGTCAAGTTCCAAGTCCATCCAACGGACACTACAAAAACGGCCTCCATCGGGGCACAACTAAGCCCTGATGTAGACGCCGCACTACGAGAATTCTTACGCGAAAATTGGGACATTTTTGCCTGGCACCCCTCAGACATGCCAGGAATCCCACGCAGGCTGGCCGAGCACAGCCTGAACATCCTAAAAGGATTCAAGCCCATTAAGCAGGCTCTTCGGCATTTCTCCGAACCTAAGAGATAAGCCATGGGAGAGGAGCTAGCCAAACTACTGGAAGCCGGATTCATCAGCGATATAAAACATCTGGACTGGCTAGCAAACCTGGTAATGGTACCAAAGAAGGACAAATCCTGGCGCCTATGCATCGATTTCAAAGACCTAAATAAGGCCTGCCCAAAGGATCCCTTCCCCCTCCCCCACATTGATCAAATCATCGACGCCACTGCAGGACACGATTCATTGTGTTTCCTCAATGCATAATCTGGCTACCACCAAATCAAGATGGCAGAGTCAGACCAAGCCACCACGGCATTCATCACCCCATACGGCCCATTCTGCTTCAACACAATGCCCTTCGGGCTCAAAAACGCCGGTGCAACATATCAGCGCATGATTCAGACATGTCTGGCCAACCAAATCGGCAAAACGGTTGAAGCGTACATGGATGACATGGTCATCAAAACCAAACACGTCGAAACTCTAATAGACGAATTGAGGCTCACGTTCGATAACCTCCGAACATATGACATTAGGCTTAACCCGGAAAAATGCGTTTTTGGCATACCAGCCGGAAAGCTCTTGGGCTTCATCGTATCCGGTAGAGGAATTGAAGCAAACCCAGCCAAGATCCGAGCTCTGTCACAATTGGATATTCCAAAAGATCTCAAGCAAATACAAAAATTGACTGGATGTGTGGCGGCTCTAAGCCGCTTCATCTCCTGCTTGGGGGAAAAGGCATTACCCCTTTACCGCCTCCTCCGGCGCACTGAACACTTCGAGTGGACGGATGCCGCCACGGCCGGACTCAAAGAAATAAAAGCCATACTGGCAACAAACCCTGTCCTGGCAGCGCCAAACATCGGCGAACTAATGTAGTTATACATCGCGGCAACTCACCAAGTTGTAAGTGCAGTCCTCGTCATCGAACGAGAAACGGATGGACACAAATTCCCTGTCCAGAAACCAGTGTACTACATGTCCACTGTCCTCACTCCATGCAAGTCCCGGTACCCGCATTACCAAAAAATAGCATACGCAGTGTTCATGGCATCCCGGAAGCTACGACACTACTTTCAAGAGTGTTCGATAACAGTAGCCTCCGAAGTACCTCTTAACGATATCATAAACAACCGCGACGCAACGGGCCGGATTGCCAAATGGGCCATTGAGATCCTCCCGTTCGACATAACATATAAGCCACGGTGAGCCATCAAGTCGCAAGCCTTGGCCGACTTTGTCGCTGAATGGACTGAAGCCGAACTCCCTAAAGAGTACGGCACATATTCCAACTAGACCATGCACTTCGATGGCTCCAAAATGCTGGCGGGTCTGGGGGCTGGCATCGTCCTAAAGTCCCCAATAGGAGATACAATTCAATATGTACTCCAGATAATGTATACAGACTCCAACAATGCAGCCGAATACGAGGCCCTGCTACATGGCCTCCGGATGGCAGTCTCCATGGGCATTCAACGCCTAGAGGTGCGTGGGGATTCGAACCTCGCGATATACCAAATAAATGGGGACTTTGATGCCAAAGATCCGAAAATGGCAGCTTATCGCAACGCCGTCCTAAATATGTTAGCTCGGTTTGAAGGGCTGGAATTCCACCATATAGCCCGGGAAAATAATCAGGCAGCAGACGTCCTGGCATGCATCGGCGCAAAGCGCGATGTAGTCCCCCCTCCCCAACATTTTCTTGGAAAGGCTATTCAAGCCATCCGTACAGTGGGAAGGGGAATCCAGAAATCACAATCCGGACCTGGCCGCACCACCTGACCCCGAACACCCTGACACAATTGAAGACTCCGTTAATGAAGTCACACCCTCAGCCCACGTAATAATGGCAGTAATTGCCCCGTGGACAGAACCATTCTTAGCCTACTTAACTAGGCAGGAACTTCCCGAGGACCAAAATGAGGCACGCTGCATAGTGCGGCGATCTAAAGCCTATAAAGTCCACGAAGGAGAGCTTTATAAGAAAAGCACCATCGGAGTCCTTCAAAGGTGTATCTCCGAAGAGGGAGGGCGGAACCTTCTGGCTGAAATTCACGTCAGACTCGGCGGGCCCCACGCCGCAGCCCGAGCCCTTATGAGCAAGGCCTTCCGTACCGGATTTTATTGGCCGACGGCCCGGGCAGACGCTCAGGACTTAGTCCAGCGATGCATCGGTTGCCAATTATTCGCTAATCAAAGCCACATGCCGCCTACCGCCCTCCAAACCATACCCATTACCTGGCCTTTTGCGGTCTGGGGGCTTGACATGGTTGGACCCCTTAAAGGAGGAACACACAAGCAAAAATATCTACTGGTCATGGTGGATAAATTCACCAAATGGATAGAGGCCAAGCCTGTTAAGATGGTCGAATCCGGACCGGTGATAGACTTCATATCCGGGGTTGTACACCATTACGGCGTCCCCCACAGCATCATTACTGACAATGGCACAAACTTTACGGCCGATGAAGTTAAACTCTGGTGCAAAAACATGGGCATTAAGCTCGATTACGCTTCAGTCTATCACCCACAAACTAACGGTCAAGTCGAGCGAGCCAACGGTCTCATCATGAGCGGCATCAAACCCAGATTAGTGCAATCCCTCAAGGAATCTAACACGCACTGGGTAGAGGAGCTCGACTCCATACTCTGGAGGCTGCGGACCACGCTGAATCGCACTACCGGATTCACACCATTTTTTATGGTATACGGCGCAGAGGTAGTCCTGCCCCGCGACATAATTCATGACTCACCTCGTGTGTGCATGTACGAAGAAAGAGAAGCCGAGCTCAATCGGAAGGACAGCTTGGACACATTAGAGGAGGAGCGCGACGTGGCAAAAGCCCGTTCCGCATTCTATCAACAGCAGGCTCGAAGATATCAAAGCAGAGAAGTATGGGCCAAAACTTATAATGTTGGCGAACTAGTTCTACGCCTGCCGGACAAGAAAAAGGACAAACTCAAGCCCAAATGGGTGGGTCCCTTCATAATCGACCAAGTCCTGATTGGTGGAGTGTACCGTCTGCGAAATGCATCAGATAACCGACTCGAGCCGAACCCATCAGCACGCCTACGAAGATTCTACGCCTAGCGCCGGACTCTGTGTTCATCTCCTTCCTCTGTCCCCTTTTTTTATTTATTTCAAATTAGCTGCCTGGTATTTCTCTCCTTCTCCCTCCCTTTTTCTCCCAAGCCTTTAGGGGCTTTCTTGCGTGTTGTTCATACATAATTGACGCACCACCTGCGCTCATTATACCTGGGGGCTTCTTTATCAGAAGCTTATATACACGGGCCTCATGCCCAAAACATGTGTGATACTTCCACATGAACCTTTTATGCACCATTATATGCATCGATATGACTTAAGTTTTGGCCAAGCTGGGTTGCCTGGCTCATGTGCTTACCCCTAAGTTCCCGTTTGTTCGGCTAGGTGGTAAAGGGAGCACCTCTGCGATTGTTACTGCCGGGTCAGCCGGATGTGTACCTCAGACTGGGTGAAGCCGAAAGTTAGCGTTCTTAAGGGAATATTCGGTCGGTGAACTAAAAGATGATTTTTCACTTGTTTATTTATCTGCCCCCAGATGATTTTCTGCTTTCTTTTAGCAGTCCGGACATGCACTTTAGGGCATGCCTCCCAGGGAAAGGAACCCCTAACGGAACTATTCTCCCTGGAAGATGTTTCTTACTAACCATGTAATATAAAATAACTAGTTGGGCACTTATCTGCTAAAGCACTTATGACCCCTACGCCTGGTCTCCATGCATGCCCCGGTTCTTACATAACCGAGAGGGTATTCGGACACACTCCGGACTATCGGGTCCAGAGGTTGAAGCGAAAAGGTCCGCAATGACAAATGATCTACAATCCGGCTAGAAGGCATTTACATGTCATTTTAAATTACATAGTCAATTTGACTGGGTATATTCTTCTTCAATACCATCCAACAGGTTGTCTAATTTACAGTCCTGTTGGGAATACTTGGCGGCCAGCTCTACCTGGCCGTACACTAAACTGACAGGGATCTCCTTCCCGTCGGGCCCCACAGGGCCGACCTCGGCCGTGTGGTTTGGGTCAGCCTTCGTGTACCGCATCTTCACCATGGCCCAAACCTCCCTGGCACCTTGACGGCAGGCTGATATCTTCCATAATCGGAAGCGCTGTCGCACTCCCTTCATCTTCTCTGTGAGCTCTCCAAGGCCTTCAGGCATGGAGAGGGATGGCCACAAAGCCTGGACGACGCCTTGCATCGCCTGCCGAACTCGTTCGTGTAGTTGCAATAGCTCGGGAAGAAGGTCCCCCGCAGAACCAGGCATTTCCTCCGCGGGCCGACCTATCAGCATATCTGCAGACATAGCCCTGTCAATTGATTTCCTCACCGAACTCTTTTTCGAAGATTCATTTAAGCACTTACTAAAAATGCCGCATCGAAGTCGCCGATTCTCCTTTACGGAATCAGACAGCTGAGCACGAACATCCTTTAGTTCCTCGCCCAGCTGGGTACTGGCGTCTTGAAGCTTGTTCTTCTCTTGCCTCACCCTCGTCAGCACGCTCTCGCCGGCCTTTACCTGGCGCAAGAGTTGTTGCTTGTCCGGATTCACTCCTGCCTCATCTGCATTGTTATTGTCAGAATCGCACACATGCCGCACTTCACAACAGACCTATCTTTCGCAACATATATTACCTGCGGGGGTCCCTTTGGCATTCTCTGTAGCGGCTAGTGCGGCCTCAAGTTGGGCCTTGCACGCTTCCAGCTCCTAGGACAGTTGCGTATTCTTTTTTGTAAGTTCCTCCATAACATATGATCCTTAAATCAGTTATCTTAACTGTTTCAAGTCTCGGGGGCTACTGACATATGTAACCATCAGATTTACTCACCTGTATGTCTTTCACATACTGCTCTGTGGCTCTGGCTAGACCATTTTGAGCGGCACAGAGGTACGCATATCCCGTATTAAAGGCGTCCAACGCCTCTTGGGAAAAACATGCGTCGTGAAGGACAGTCCGGCGACGCCTGTGGTTCATGGCACTCTCCACCTCTGAATTGGTGGCAGACAGCCCGTCCGCGTCCTCTATCGGAGGAACGTCCGGTGCGCGCCCCGTGTTTGCCTCCGCTTCCGGACCTGGCCTTGAAGCCTGGCCGGTGGATATAGTCCGGCGGGCGCTCTTCTTCCTGAGGAGAGCATGATCGTTAGTATGCCTTGAGGGCATAAACCCTAGGCATTAAAATTGCACGCCGTACCGTTGCGCCGGTGCCTCGATCCGGTCCGCACTTCTTTTTAGCCCGCCTGGCTTCAATGGCCCTTGTTGGCTACCCGCCACAGGCTCGGCCCTCCGCCTCAAGGATTTCCCCTGCAAAACAAAACACTATTGGTTTACGGCAATCAAAATAAGCATGGAGGGATCCTCTTGAAAGTACTGGGACTTCGGACTCGGTCACCTTTGAGGCTGGAAGTAGTCCGGGATAATCGGCCGTAATGGCCACTAAGGTGTTGTCCTTACTCAATTGATGAAACACCCCATCGATTAGCTCCACACATAAGTCCGGGTCCTCTTGGGAGTCTGGGTCGAGGGACCATTTTGGGTCCTCGGGTTGTGGAGGGGGCTGTGTATCTCCTTCACAGTCTGGCGCAACTCCTGCGTTAAAATTGCTAGACTAAGTACTCAATTATGGGAATTTGGAAACTGGTAGGCAGGTGAAAGTGTTCGCTCACCCAGCTTGGAGGATTGCACATGGAGAATCCGCCCCGTGGGTTGACACGGAGGAATTCCTCTTCTTCTCCCTTGTACAAAGCGGATAAGATCTTTGTTAGAGTGGCAGCCGAATCCGGCCCCTTGCGACCGCACCGGGTGGCGTCGTCCTCCCCGTTGAAATCCCACATGGGGTGGCCTCTGTACTGAAGCGGTTGCACCCCCCGCATAATGCATATGGCCATGACCTCGATCATGGTCAGTCCGGAATGAGCCAACAACCTTATCCGGCTCATCAGGTAAAGGACGTCCCTGTCAGTTTCCCTCTGAGGGTTCCGTGGGCGCCAGCTCAGGCGTTTCTTCAACGGAGCATTACTGAACTCAGGGAGGCTGATCCGTATAGGGTCCGGCAGAGGGACGTCGTCTATATAAAACCATTCTGAAGGCCAGTCCTCGGACGCCTTCTTTGGGGTTCCGGATAGATATCCGGTCCCGGCGATGCGCCATAGTTCGGCTCCGCCCACTTGATAAATCGACCCCTCATGAGAGCGGGGCACAAGGCAGAACAACTTCTTCCACAGCACGAAATGGGCCTCGATGCCCAAAAACAGCTCGCAGAGGGCCACGAAGCCTGCAATATGCAGTATGGAGGCAAGAGTGAGGTTGTGTAGTTGGAGGCCGTAAAACTCCAGTAGCCCTCGGAGAAACGGATGAATTGGAAATCCGAGTCCTCTTATTAAATAAGGGACTAGGCATACCCGCTCTCCTTGGGAGGGATTGGGGACGCTCTCCGCCTGCTCTCCGCCGCTATAGGTGGCAATCCCGGCTCGAACTGGGACCATATATGCTGGGGGGAGGAGCCCCTTGGATTGAAGCACTACTAGCTCGCTATGCGGGACGGAACACCGCTCCCAATCTCCGGGCCGAGGGCTGGAGAGGCAAGAGGAGGGGCTGCATCAACCGGCCATGGTGGAATGGATCCCTGTCGAAGGCCCTCTGATGAATGCTCGCGGGGGGAAGATGGTGTGAATTGGATCTAAATCCCCGTATCTTTTATGGGCGGCTCATTTATGCGGCTAGGGGGGTAAATGAAAAAACTCCCTAGCTTTTCGCATTCGTTTGCCACGTGGAAGATGGTCATTATTGGGCACAGAAGCTGAGGAGTGCAGCATGTACAAGAAGCCGGACACTATTCGACAGGTACATGGAATTTGGAGAAGAACCCGCCTTGCAATGTCGAAGACAAACTTGCGTGCCAGACTCATCGTCATTGAAGCCTGGTTCGGGGGCTACTGAGGGAGTCCTGGATTAGGGGGTGTCCGGATGGCCGGACTATGACCTTTGGCCGGACTCCCGGACTATGAAGATACAAGATTGAAGACTTCGTCCCGTGTCCGGATAGGACTTTCCTTGGCGTGGAAGGCAAGCTTGGCGATTCAATATGAAGATCTCCTCCCATTGTAACCGACTCTGTGTAACCCTAGCCCTCTCCGGTGTCTATATAAACCGGAGAGTTTTAGTCCATAGGACGTACAACAATCATACCATAGGCTAGCTTCTAGGGTTTAGCCTCTCTGATCTCGTGATAGATCAACTCTTGTACTACCCATATCATCAATATTAATCAAGCAGGAGTAGGGTTTTACCTCCATCGAGAGGGCCCGAACCTGGGTAAAAACATCGTGTCCCTTGTCTCCTGTTACCATCCGCCTAGATGCACAGTTCGGGACCCCCTACCCGAGATCCGCCGGTTTTGACACCGACAAAGATCCTTCGGAAGCAATCCAAGACTTGTCTATTGGCAAGGTCCGTCCAATGGAAGTGAAGGAGAGTACCTCGTCCGTCCAAGTTGAAGCTTCTACTTCACGACAAGGTGAACCAAGAGTTGGTACGGAAGCATCCACAAGTGGAACACACCAATATGAAGAAAACGAGGAAGTGCATCAAGATGAACGTCAACAACCTACTTCTCCACCACGACAAGAGAACGACAACGCCAACAATGAAGAAGGCAAAGAAGAAGAACAAGATGAAGAAGAAGTTCAACCAAGAACCAGGCAAAAGCTTTCACGAGTTCGAGCAAGAATTGCTAAAGACCATCCCGTAGAGCAAATCTACAATGATATTCAAACCGGGAGAATCACTCGCTCTAAAACTCGTTTAGCTAACTTTTGTGAAAACTATTCTTTCATCTCTAGCATTGAACCTATGAAGGTCGAAGAAGCATTGGAAGATCCGGATTGGATAAATGCTATGCTTGAAGAGCTACACAACTTTGAGAGGAACCAAGTTTGTACATTGGTTAAGAAGCCCGACAACAACCACAACATCATCGGTACCAAATGGGTGTTTTGCAACAAGCAAGATGAAGATGGACAAGTAGTTCGCAACAAAGCACGTCCGTCACCCAAGGCTACACACAAGTCGAAGGTATGGACTATGGTGAGACTTATGCTCCCTTTGCTAGACTTGAGTCCATTCGCATCTTACTTGCCTATGCTAATCACCATGATATCACCTTGTACCAAATGGACATTATAAGTGCTTTTCTAAATGGTGAAATAGAGGAGGAAGTTTATGTTAAACAACCTCCCGGCTTTGTCAATCCTAAGAAACCCAATCATGTTTACAAACTTCAGAAAGCTCTTTATGGTCTTAAACAGGCTCCTAGAGCTTGGTATAAATGCTTGACCAAGTTTCTTCTTGAAAAGGGATTTGAAATTGGGAAAATTGATTCCACACTTTTTACTAAAAGGGTTAATGGAGAATTATTTGTATGCCAAATTTATGTTGATGATATCATATTTGGATCAACTAACCCTCATTTTAGTGAGAAGTTTGGGAAGCTAATGTCGGAAAAGTTTGAGATGTCTATGATGAGTGAACTCAAATTCTTTCTTGGGTTGCAAATCAAGCAAACTAAGGAAGGTAATTTTGTTTCTCAAACGAAGTACACTAAGGACTTATTCAAGAAGTTCAATATGCAAGAATGCAAAGGTATGACTACACCCATGCCTACTAGTGGACATCTTGACTTGACCAAAGATGGTGAACCGGTTGATCAAAAGGTTTATCGCTCTATGATTGGTTCATTGTTATACCTATGTGTTTCACGTCCCGATATTATGCTAAGTGTGTGCATGTGTGCAAGATATCAAGCTGCTCCTAAAGAATGTCATATTAAGGCCGTAAAAAGGATAGTGAGATACTTAATTCATACACCAAATTTTGGCATTTGGTATCCTAAGAGGGCCTCTTTCAATCTTGTTGCTACTCTGACTCGGACTATGCCGGAGACAAGGTTGATAGAAAGTCTACTTCGGGTACTTGTCAATTTCTTGGTAGATCTCTTGTGTCTTGGTCCTCCAAGAAACAAAACTCGGTATCCTTATCTACCGCCGAAGCGGAGTACATTGCCGCTGGTTCATGTTGTGCTGAATTACTTTGGATGACCCAAACTCTTAAAGATTATGGGATATATGTGAAACATGTTCCATTGCTTTGTGACAATGTAAGTGCTATCAAAATTGGTCATAAGCCCGTACAACATTCTCGAAGTAAGCATATTGAAGTTCGTCATCATTTCATTCGAGATCATGTTGCTAAGGGTGACATTAATCTTAAGCATGTTCGCACCGAAAAGCAATTAGCGGATATATTCACTAAACCTCTTGATGAGAAAGTGTTTTGCAGGTTGAGAGGAGAATTGAACATCATAGATGCTTCAAACTTGGAGTAGAAACTCCATTGGATACATGCAAGACATGAGCTTATGACTAATCCTTGATATTTCTCTTATGATGAAAACCCTATGTCTTGGATATATTTGCATCTTGCATGTTATATAACCCATGTAGGTACTTGGTTGAATCAAATTCCATTAGATTGTAATCTACTCACATCTTGAGCAATCTCTACATCACCAAGTCTCTACACTATGGTCGTTGAAGACAAGGAAGCACGGAACCATTCAAACATATCCTTTGACAAATTCTATGTTGAGCTTCATGATTATCATTTTTGGATACACAAGTGCTCTTCCTTGCAAGAACTAACCCATGTAGGTAGATGGACTCAAATTCCAAATGGTGCTCCCAACTCTTGATGAGCTACATCAACCTTGAGCAACCCACACAAGTTCAACTACATGGTCAACACCACCAACCAAGGTATGTTATTCCATCTTAGAGAAGCTTTACTCCGAGTCATGAGCTAAAGCAACTCGACAAGATGTGAATACATCAAGATGCCTAAACGAAAAATGGTAACCCCATTTTAAGCTTAAATGATGAGTATGACCTATGATCAAGTGATCTCACTTGACTCCTAAGTCAATATACTCTAACATAGGTGACTTTATCGCCGACCATCTCTAGATGAAGTTCTCTCGTGTTCTTTACTGTGCTTTTGCATTTGTCTCATGCATATTTGTTTCCCCTTTCAAAAAAAGCTTCATCTAGATTTCTTTCTGTTTGCTCTGCATTTTCTGCATCCAATTCATTGCATATCATTCAGTAAATTCCTTGCAAATCTTTGTGAGATCTTACTAGTCTAATGAGCTGAGGTGACAAGTGTTTTCTCTGCGATGAACTCGGTTTCACCGATTTGTTGTTTTCGGTCCAACCGAATCCTTTCGGTACGACCGAAGCATACCACTCGGTGCCACCGATTTCAAAACAGGAAAAACAGTTTGCCACTTATTCTGTGTTTCTTCTGATCCAGCTCCACTCAATGAATCTTGTCCTCTACAAGCATCACATTTATATAAATGCTTTGTGTTGTGACTCAAGGATCAAACCCTTCTTGGAAATTGATGTCAAAGGGGGAGAGATAGATCACATCAAAGCTTATCACTTCCAAAAGGGAGAGAGTATTACGTCCATAGGGGAGGGGGAAGAGATCTCCAGGGGGAGAGAATACTCAAGTAGAAAGTATTTCTCAAGGATCACAGATGCTTGATGTTCAATAGGAGAGATGCCACATGTCTTCTTTAGGGGAAAGACATGTTCATATGTGCTTATTCGCATTAGCTCTGTTCATTTATATCTTTCAGCTTTGATTTTCTGTTCCCTATCTTCTCCCAGTATCCCATGTTAGATTCAGGGGGAGCAAGACATCTAAGGGAAAGAAATCATTTAAATTTTGTTTGCTCTTGCTAGTAGATGTACCTGGGTTATCTAACCTTGTTTACAGAGGTTCACTCCATCCTAAGCCAACTCAAGACTACAAGGTAAGTATATGCATCACAATCATGTGTATGAGGAATTCTTGCTGATGTACATACTGTTTGCAAGAAGGACTCATGAGCATGAAGGTATTTTCTTTAATATTCTTTGCTCTGATGCATATGGCCAAGATACATGTAACACATTGCCTACTCTATCATGGTTATGCTCTCACATGCTTCTATATTCCATATTCACATGATTGCATACATGTAGGGGGAGCCTATGCTTGTTACATGTCTTTCCAAAGCTTTACTTGCTATTCTTTATATCTTTATATAAAGCTATGATGTATGTTGTCATCAATTACCAAAAAGGGGGAGATTGAAAGCACAAGTGCTTCCTAGGTGGTTTTGGTAATTAATGTTAACATATCTCTTGTTGGACTAACACTTTTATCTAGTATATTTCAGACAGGTTCAACAACGGAGTGGCATGGACTAAAAGATGTGGGAACCCCTTCAAGATGCTAAGGACAAAGGATTGGCTCAAGCTTCAAGCTCAAGACTCTTCATTTTATATTTTAGTGATCCAAGATCACATTGAGTCTATAGGAAAAGCCAATACTATCAAGAAGGGATGAGGTGTTGCTTAATGAGTTTCTTGCTCCACAGTGCTTAGTGATATGCTCCAAAACCCTCAACTACTTTCCCACTTCCACACATATGACCTAAACCTAAAGTCAAACTCGGCCCCATCGATTCTTTCTATCCGGCGCCACCGAGTTCAGATGTCATAGCCACTGCCACAAACCCTAGACAAATTGGTCTCACCGATAGGGATCTCGGTCTCATCGAGATGGGATTGTAATCTCTCTGTATATGTCCATTACCAAAATTAGTCTCACCGAGTTTGAACAATCGGTACTACCGAGATTACAATGCAAACTCTCTGGTTAACTTATTACCAAAATCGGTCCCACCGAGTTTGAGTAATCGGTTCCATCGAGTTTGCCTGACAACTCTCTGGTCAGCTAATTACCAAAATCGGTCTCACCGAGTTTGTGTAATCGGTCTCACCGAGATTACGTTATGCCCTAACCCTAACCATATCGGTCCTACCGAGTTGCATGTCGGTCCCACCGAAATCACTAGCGGTCACTAGGTTTACTGAATCGGTCTGACCGAGTTTGTTGATTCGGTCCCACCGAGTTTAGTAAATTGTGTGTAATGGTTAGATTTTGTGTGGAGGCTATATATACCCCTCCACCTCCTCTTCATTCATGGAGAGAGCCATCAGAACAAGCCTACACTTCCAGCATCCTATTTCTGAGAAAGAACTACCTACTCATGTGTTGAGGCCAAGATATTCCATTCCTACCATATGAATCTTGATCTCTAGCCTTCCCCAAGTTGCTTTCCACTCAAATCTTCTTTCCACCAAATCCAAATCCTGTGAGAGAGAGTTGAGTGTTGGGGAGACTATCATTTGAAGCACAAGAGCAAGGAGTTCATCATCAATGCACCATTTGTTACTTCTTGGAGAGTTGTGTCTCCTAGATTGTCTAGGTGTCACTTGGGAGTCTCCGACAAGATTGTGGAGTTGAACCAAGGAGTTTGTAATGGCAAGGAGATCGCCTACTTCGTGAGGATCTACCGCTAGTGAGGCAAGTCCTTCATGGGCGACGGCCATGGTGGGATAGACAAGGTTGCTTCTTCGTGGACCCTTCGTGGGTGGAGCCCTCCGTGGACTCGCGCAACCGTTACCCTTCGTGGGTTGAAGTCTCCATCAACGTGGATGTACGATAGCAACACCTATCGGAACCACGACAAAAACATTCGTGTCTCCAATTGCGTTTGAATCCTCCAAAACCCTTCCCTTTATATTCTTGCAAGTTGCATCCTTTACTTTCCGTTGCTCATATACTCTTAGCATGCTTGCTTGTTATGTATTGTGAATGTTAAAGTTGTGCCTAAACTCAACTTAAACTTAAAGAAGTTAAAAACTGCAACTTTGGTACTTAGTGTCTAATCCCCCCCCCCCTCTAGACACCTCTTCTCAAGGTCCTACACTTTGACTTGCACACACACACAATTTCGATGGCTCTCTTCATCGATCTCGCACCCACCCACTTGATCCTCTCTTTGACTCTATCGATATCTATGACCCTCCCTCTCTTCTCGTGGATCGCCCGGCCCTCTATATATGATATGGATAGGCCTCCATTTCACACACATTGCATG
>NC_041381.1:454829604-454916691 GCF_002162155.2 Triticum dicoccoides | reverse complement strand
AACAAAAAACACTCACGATGGCACACGCCATCTGTCTAGGTTTGTATCTCTCTCACATACACCCACGTAGGTGGGGGACGTGCACAAAGAGAAGAGGTGCACGCATGGCGCACGCACTCCCGTCTCTTTCCCAACCACACCCGCGCGGGTACACGGTGAAGCTCATTTCTGTACGAAAAGGAAGCCCACTTGGTAATTTGACATGTGTACTAGTTGTCCACTTGATGGAGGGAGGATCGTCTACCACGGGTGAGCAAGCAAATTGCGACTTGATGCGTTATGTTAAAGAAGAGGCAAACCATGTGGGGCCTACCTTAGAGGCAAGGCTCTATACAATGGAGTACTTTTGATGTGTCCCGTCAACTCGCAGAATGAGGAGAAGCTTGATTAGTACACCGTCTCCCCCGCCCACGAGCGTGGTGGCTCGCAGGATGAGGTGAAGCTTGCTTACTAGTAGTACTGTACGCATTACGCCCGCTCCCTCGCCCACGCGTCCGGTGGCTCACAGGACGAGGAGAAAATTTTACTACTCCCTCCGTTTACTCCTCGTCCCTACCTTGGTTAGAGAGATTATCATATTGTTTGGAATATATATGTCCTTTAGTAGATTTTAGTATGAACTACTAGTACATACTCCAAACACTGATGTATATAGACGTATTTTAGAGTGTAGATTCACTCATTTTGCTCCGTATGTAGTCCATATTGAAACGAACATAATAGTATGCACTCTCCCTCGCCCCTCGACCCTCTCCCACATGGTGCACGTGCATCAATTCATTCGGTCTCATATAGCCAGAATGATATATACTGCAGTACCATTATTGCTCGACTTCCCGAAGAGGCGAAGAGCCAATCGCAAGGTTAATATTTTGGAGATGCCAAGCGCAAGGTTTATAGGAGAACGAGTAGTAGGTGCCGCGTCATTTATAAATAAAGTTTTTTTGTTCAGTGGCACGTACGCAATATAATAGGCTCACATGGAGAGAAAAGGAAACCACTCCACTATATACATAGTTAGGACGGGCCAGCCTACACGGTTCCTTGCTGGGGTTGCTCTCTTCACACTCTCTCGCACAAAACGACTGTGGCCACATCTCTAACATCCCGGCGGATCACGTCCGCTGGGGGAAGGGGTGGATGCTTAGTGTAGATGTGGTCGCCGTCGCCGATGGCGAAAACCCACTGTCGGCACGTCCCAATCAGGGGTCCCCGCCGTTCACTCTCACAAAGCCGGTGAGGTTGCCTTCGTCCCTTGCTCACTGCTGCGGCGTGGGCAGTTGCCACCTCCCGCCGCCCTCCTCAAGGTTGGGCTACGTCCCCACATCCCTCAGGTACAACTCCCTTTACAGTCGGCTTGCACCGCTACTCCAGTTGCCCACATCACTCCATGTGGATATTTCTCTACTTCTTTGCCCCGCACATACCTCTATTGGCTTCTATGTACTGTATTTTTGATGAGTTTATGTCTTATCAACTAGTCCCAGCAATCTTATTCTAATCATGCTTCTTCAATTTCTTTGCCACAGGGATGCTCATCTCCATTTTGGTGAAACTGCACAAAATGATCCGATGGCCAAAGGGTTGCAAACTTCATTTCTTGGGAAGCTCCAACGTTGCCAGCAAATTAAAGCCTGGTTAGGGTTTACGGTTCAAGGGCTAGGGACTGCATGGATCGTTTCTTTAGATGTCTCTGTTCCAAAATAAGTGTCAACTTTAGTAGTAGTACAACTATGTACTAAAGTTTGCATAAAGCTGAGACACTTATTTTGGAACGGAGGGAGTACATATTGGCTATGATCTCTCAATCATTGAGATGCAATAGCATGCATGTTAGTCTCCTTTTTATTTGATGAAATGTTGCAACGGGCAACCTTGGACGCAAGATACATGTAAAAGAAGCTGGAAGCTTCATAGCATTGTACAAATTTATCTCGCTGATAAATTATAGTACGTACTATACTAGTACTATGTAAAGAGTTAGGTGTCGCACAGTGTCCAGAAAATATGGTGATAGTGTGAGGTGGGCCATGTAATCACTGAGCCTGCGTGTTTTCACTGCTCTTGTACTCCTCCGCTGTAAGAATGGAGAAAATTGTAATCTAGTAGTACCTCTTTTCGCCGAAAGCGTGGGACATCCAGCAGTCCTACCACCTGAGTAATAATGACCAATGAGCCATCAAATCACATAGACCCAGCAGTAAGTTGGATGGACGAAGCAACCATCACTCTTGAATCCGCTTCTCCCTTCAACGTAGGCACCAGTGAGAGGTTGCGTCCGCTCTGCCCGGGCATGAATGCGGCACCAATTCTTTGTAGCGACGCTAACTGTTTCGGGCAGGAAGCACGCGCGGGCGATAGAGGGGCTTTGGGTGGGCCAGGCTGGTCAGGAGTGGGCGTGGCAGCTGTCCGCCTGTCCCTACCGGACGCCCGGAAACGAGAGGATGCACCAACTCTCACAGCTAAAATCGTACACTACACACCATCTCTCTGTAGGAGTAGGTCGATCTGTCGCTCTCTCTAACACACACATGCTATTAAACACACACACACACACACACACACACACACACACACACACACACAGGTTCATAGAATAGGAAAATCGTGCGAGTGCGAAGCCACAGGAAGTGAGATACAAATGGAGTACGTACAAGAAGAGAAGAGGTGACGAATATTCCATCAAACCTGGACTGAGGAGTAGTACTCCCTCCGTCTAGGTGTTAAGTCATCTTACGGAAATCAGATATTCCCAAAATGTGTAGGCGTCGTCCATTAACTTCGCATCTCAATCCCCTCCTGGCCTCGTTGCTAGCGAGCTTTGTTACTTAGGGAGCGTTTGGATCCTTAGGTTGGCCATAGTGGGAGTAACATAACCGGTAACATGCACTCAGGATTAGCAAACATGCTTATGTGGCACACAATTAAAGAAGAGAGAGAGAGGGTTAGACTAACATAGGTAGATACCGTGTCATGTTAAATGCTATGCTACTTTGTGTCATGCATGGCAATAAATATGATCATCTATGATACTACTTTATGATACTATGCACTATGGAGGTAGTATCATACACTAGTATCATATGCATGATATTAATGTATGATACTCCCCACTATGAGTAGCCTTAGCAAGAATAGCTTATAGCCTAGCCGAGCAAGGTTAGGCATTTGGAACTATTAAAATATGTTAGCTTTTGTGGGCCAGCTAGCTTGGGTGGGCTAGAAAAACCTTGCTAGCTCAGGAGAGCCAGATCGGCTCGCTTCCGACGACAAACTTCGCGTAGTAGTAACATAGACTAGTAACATATGCATGTTAATAGTCCAAGTTACTCACCACTATGACCAGGCTAAGCAATGTAACCAAACGCTCCTTACTCTGCCTTGTTATCTCCCCCGGAAACCCAATGCATGGAGCGCAACTACGCATTGATCAGTCAAGAAATCAAAGTCGGCTTGCATGCGAGTTAATATGTGGCCCTGCATGGTAGCTAAAATGACATCTCTTAGTTGTTTGGATTAATTGTTGCATTTAGAGACAGAAATCAGGGCTTTGATTGGAGGAATGACCGGTCAAGTTTCTCCTTCTCCTCCAATCTGCTTGCACCTTGGTCTCGTTGCACCTTCTAACGTGACTTATTACACCTAGACGGAGGGAGTAGTACGAGATACGGTGGCACACTGACTTAGGTCGAATACAAGTGCCCAAAATTGTGTGCATGTTATAATAAGGATTCACTTAAAATAGTACATGAGCGAACAGAGGGATCAATTGGATAGTGTTCACGAGCAGTAGCGAGATGTGTGAGGTAAGATACACTGCTGGCGCTTTTAATTTTTCTTATTAATTTGTTTGTTTCACCCCTGACTGGTGGGACCCAACATACTACGTGGAGAGAGGTAAGGTGACTAAGGCTGCATTATTTCCGCACCACTGTGGATAGTCTTACCACCAAAGCCACATGACACGATTATGATTTAAATCCCAATGACTCCACACACACAAAAAATAAAAAAAACACGGCATGCTTGTCACACAAATGCAGGTATGTATAAAAGGTTATTTTCCTCTCCTTGAACATAACGGGAGGGTTTGTGTAGCTGGTTAGCCTGTTCGCTCATAAAACTTGAGGTCTCGGGTTCGATAACTACACTTGAGCATAATTTGTGCCAGGAGGATTCTTTGACTGGTCAAAATGGATGGATACGGAGCTATATGATCTCATAGTGACCGTATAATCACCTCATCACGTATAAGCTGTAGCCTCAGCGCTTGTTTTCTAGGGTTTGCACTCTTCACACTCTCTCTCCAGTATATATATACACGCTGGAGCCTCAGCGCTTGTAGTTGCTCTCTTCACACTCTCTCAGCCTCTCCAGATCTAAACAAGACTTCGTTGGCCTCTCTCTCTCCCCTCACTACTGGTCAAGGAGCTGGCAAGATCCGTCCGTCGGGAAGGGAAGGAGGCTTAACGTTGTCGCCATCGGTGAGGGAGGGAATCCACTACCGACGCAGCTGTTCACTTTCACCCAGCGGCGGCAAGGGAGGGCCTCTGACCCCTTCTTCATTGCCGTCGTACATAGTGTGGGCCGAACGGCTTCCGGTCGCCCACCGAACCACACCCCAAGAACCTTAAGGTATAATTTACTTATTCCACATGCATTGCTCTAGCTGCATGTGGGCTTTTTCCGCTTCTGCACTCGAATCTAGGTGTTGGATCAAACAGGAAAGTAATGGGGAAAATTGTATAGCATGAATCTAGGACGTGGTTCAAAGAGGAAAGGAATGGGGGAAAGTAGTGGGGAAAGTTGTATAGCATGAATCTAGGACGTGGTTCAAAAAGGAAAGGAAGAGGGGAAAGTTGTATCGCATGAATCTAAGACGTGGTTCAAAGAGGAAAGGAATGGAGGAAAGTAGTGGGGAAAGTTGTATAGCATAAATCTAGGACGTGGTTCAAAGAGGAAAGGAAGGGGGGAAAGTACTAGTACATACTGGCTATCCAGCACCTATGTTGGTCGAAAAGGGAAAACAATGACAAACATAGTACACACATCTGTAACGAACTGATCTCTTGTTTTGGGGGACAAGGCTATAGAGTTTGAGTAGGACTAGATTTGTTGCGCTCACATAGGGAAAGGTGTCTAAAGATAACAAAACTAGGACCAACACAAATATGCTCCTTGGTTGTTTGTTCTTTGTTGCAATAGACTATGCATCACCCCAGTACATCGGTAGATGCACATGGTGCTGGTGCATCCACTGTCCCGTGCAACTCTTTAGATGTTGTTAATCTAAGGCCCTATTTGGTTAAAAACTCCCTAGTCCCTACCTGCTTGGTTCCAGGGACTAAACATGGACTAGAGGTTATTAAATGACATGCTAAAAGACCATGTTACCCCTAGTAATGAACTAATAGAGACAAGGTGCGATGCGGGGCAGGGGCAACTGTTGGAAAAATTCCCAAAAAGACTCTCCCTCGGGGTCTTCTTTATTTAGTCCCAAATGCCCACTTTTAGTCCCTAAAAGTCCCTCCTGTTTGGTTTAGATGGGACTGACACGGAGTTTTTTCAGTCCCTACACCAAAATGTCCCTGTAAACAAACACCCTCTAATAATGCCGCTAGAAAATTGATGCAATGCCACAGTTAAAAGCAAATTACATGTTTAATGAATTTTATTGTTAATATAATCTCTTTGTTAATATTAATCAATGCCACCGTTCGAGAAATGCTACCGTCTTGCTTTCTTTCCCATTTAGATAAGTTAGATGCTTCTTTTGTTGGCTTCTGTGTCATCCACCATTATTGACCACTAGTTGTTTCCTTTGCACCTCAGTGTAAACAGGGTTATCTACTTCACCTCGTTACCATTGTGACCTTTTGTTGCACTGCACAAAACACTTTTGTTTTAAGAGTGTTTCGTGCAGTTCAACCAAAATGTCACACCGACAACGTTGCTTGATTGCTTGATCTTAGTGGAACTGCACAAGAGGAGATCTTACTTCCTATCCGTGTTGGAAAATTTGGTTCAGATCTTCTTCTTGTGAGTTGTTTGAATTCCGCGTCATGAGAGGTCAGTACTAGCCTTCTTTCACATGATTCTGCAGTGTGCTTTCATATGTTGTGCTACTTGTACGGTAATGTTGCTTGATTTTAGTGAACTGCACAATGGAGACAAGACTTCCAATCTGTATGTGCATCATAATATCCCATTGAGGTAAGATAAGGATATTTCAAAACTGTTGGCCTGTATTTTGCCACTTTCATCAGAAAATTAATGTCATTGTTTAGTGCTATACTTGTGCTCCCTAATTGACATGCCAAATTTTACATTGAAGGCGAAGCTTGTTTGTTAGTGAACCATGTGATGAAGGGGAAGAACAAGCGGAAGAAAAACAAAAATCAACTCCCGATGCTGTAATGAAGCACTGGAACTGTGATGACACAAGTAATGATATAGTTTTTCATCTTAATTTATTGCTATGGCTGGAACGAGCAATTGTTTTGCCACTGATTTGATGCCGCTCTTAATGTAATACGTAACTATCTCTACTTGTGCAAACAGGGATCTTCTTTGAAGATACCATATATTTTAGTGGAACTGCACAAGAAGATGTTGGAAACATTAAACTAATCTAGGAGTATATAGTAAGCATGGCCACCACAGTAGATAGCAACATATGGTTTCGGAGAAGTGCTTCATCTGTATGCTCTACACAATAAGCCTCCTGACAGAGGTTGGTACTCGCCCACGGATTTCATCCATATGATTGAGCTTTGTCATCTCTATTGGTGTTGTGCTACTATTTAGGTACTGTCATGAAAAAGTGGTATTATCCTTGAGAAGTGCTTCATCTGTGTTGTTTTAAATATTTCCTTTCCTTTTTTCGAGCAAACAAGGATGCTAGCATTTAGTTGTCCTCTTGTCTTTGCACAACAGGATCATCCTCCTATGAAGAACAATATGGAGTATGTGAAGTGACTAGTTCCGATTATGCCAAGATGAAGAAGCCCTGTCTATCTTCTCATCAGAAGGAGCAGTTGAAGGATGGTTACATTACTCTGACAAATCTCCATTTTCTTACTGTGATGCGCAAGTACAATGTTGTTCTAGGATTCTTTCCGGTGAGTTCCATTTTTCTAAAAGTGTGCTCTACATGGACCATGTAGGTGCCTGTTTAAACTGTCAATTCATAGTACATTTTGCTTTATACTAATCACTTTTTTTGTATTTGTGCAAACAGGGGTGCTCAGCTTGATTTCAATGTGAACTACACAAAATGTTCATGAATACATTGAATCATTCATTTCCACCACAAGAAAGGAGGTGCCGATAAGTTCAAGGCGTTGCAACATATAAGGGCGAAATCATACAAGCTACGCGCGAATTTGGTTGATTTTGGTGGAACTGCACAAAAAGAACAGCTGGTTTATTTAGCATGAGGTGCCATGTCAATGTCCGAACTGATGGCAAACCCCGCCCATTCCACAATCATAGGCATTTGATATTTTGGAATGGGTCAACCTTGTCAAATTTTGCTCATTGATGTTAGCAAGAATACATGCATTTGATATTTTTGAATGGGATGCCCTTTGCTGTCAACAGCGTTAATCAATTTTTCTTTATTCTTTAGTTGTGAAGTAAATATTGGCTCTGACATGTGAATCACTGAGATGCATAATCATCGATTGTTTTGAATGTTCTCTATGAGTTGCCAGGCATGTGTGTTTGATTGTAATGTACAGGAACACTAAAAAGCTGCTCAAACTCTTTGTACTCCTTTTGTTCCTTTTTACTTTGCACATTGTGAAAGTGCATACTTTTTTCTATATGATTGGTCAAAGTAGAGATACTTTGACTGCAGACAAAATTGTATGCAGACTAGAAAGGACCGGACGGAGTACATGTGAAACTGCTACAAACGAGGTGATCACCCTGGGAATAATGCTAGTATGTATTGTTTTGCATGTTCATCCAATGCTAGTGATACAAGAATTCAAACTAATCGAAATAAATTCATTCATACACGGTCGGACTTCATATAAACATGCCGGATTTCATTACATTTCATACATTCTTCAACTAAAAAGGGGTGCGCTGGAGGTACAATTAATTAATCGAAGCTACCCATGTGTCCGGCTGAGCCGAACAGAAGCTTCAGTGACTTAACTGCAGGTGCAGTTGCATAACTGACATGTGGCCCATATGCCCATTGGGCCCACGTGTCAGTCAGCCAACTGCACCAGCAGTTAAGTAGAGGCAGCGTGCTTCTCCAACATAGCTCTCCGACTCCACGTCGCCGCCAAGAAGCTAATTGGCCGTCAATGGTCAACCCGCCTAGCTTGGCTTCAACCAGAGGGTAGTAGCAGTGGCCTTACTTGGAACTGAGCGGCGGCGACCTGCCATGTTCTACTCTTACTCGTTTTCTATGTGGCGCAGCCTCGTTGGCAGTGGGGCAGGGCCTCGACAGAGCCGGCGATGTCCTCTGTCTCGTTGTCGGCGAGGCGGCGCCTCGGCGGAGCGGGGGAAATCCTCCCCCTCGTTGCCGGCAGGGTGGGGCCTCGGCAGAGCCGGCGATGTCCTCTACCTCTTTGTTGGCGGGGCAGGGCCTCGGTGAAGTAGGGCCTCCGCCCTGGTGCCGGCGGGGCGGGGCCTCGGCGGAGCCGGCGATGTCCTCTATCTCGTTGCCGGTAGAGCGGCGCCTTGAGGGAGCGAGGGAAATCCTCCCCCTCGTTGCCAGCAGGATGGGGCCTCAACTGAGCTGGCGATGTCCTCTGCCTAGTTGTTGGCGGGGCGGGGCCTCGGCGGAGACGGCGGTGTCCTCTGCCTCGTTGTTGGCGCCGCGGGGCCTCGGCGGAGCAAGGCCTCGTCGACGCCAGCGGAGCGGGGACTCGTCGGAGCCAGGATTGTCCTCTGCCTTGCCCTCAGTCTCGCCAAACAGCGCCTCACACACTTCATCGCCCTCTTTGTAGGCGGCCGCATGCTCCTCCACCCGCATGCAATACCGCCAGTGCTCGAGGCAACCCTCGCGGGCGGAGCGGTACGAGTCGAGCAGCGCCTCCTGCTCCGCCCGCTCTGCGGCGGTCTGCTCCTCCGCCTGCAAGGTGCTCCTGGAGGAGATGGTGGTTGTAGGCGGCGTCGGCCTGCGCCTCCCGGAACTGCTCCTCACACTTCTGCCTCACTATGTCCATGTATTGGGCACGGGCCTCGCCGATGGTCAAGGTACAATGCACCAGCGAGGATGGTGTGGAGGAGGGTGTTGGCGCCGGAACATCAACAACCATGTTCTCCATTGGGATGTCATCGTCCTCCGGCTGCTTGCCAGCCAGCCAGTCGGTAGCAATGGCTGCCATCTCCTTGTGGTCCATCGTTCGCCTGTCCCAAAGAGCGCTGGAGCACAAGGAAGCCATGGTGGGCAGTAGTGGTGTGGACAGGAGAAAGGGAATAGATGCGGATGACTGCGGCTATGGCCGGCGGAACAGTTTATATAGCAATGGTGGGCGGCGGAGGAACAGACGTGTGGCGCCGGAGTAGCCGCCTCGGCAACCGTGTATCATTAATGTGGGCGGCAGACGGACGGACGGACGACACTTGTGTCGTTTGAAGGCGGAGCAATTGCCTGCACCGGGAAGCGGGGCGGGCGGCGCTGACCGTTTTAGGCGGAAAGTGCGCGCGGGAGAGGGAAGCGGTCAGGGTGGGCCAGGGCAGTTAGACTCGTGCTTGGCAGCGGGTCGGTCCAGCAGCCGGATATGCTGGCTCGCCAGCGAGCTCGCCGAGCTGAGCGACGAAAATCAGACGATGGACGTAGCTTCCGACCAGGAGCCGGCGCCACTGTCCAAGATGGTTCATGTCGTGTTCACCATAGAGCAGGTGCGGCCGCACTTTGATGCCCTAATGGTGGAAGAGCTACCAGTGCAGGAGGACCTGTGCTGCAACCTCCGTCTCCTCAACGAGCACCGGTGAACAAGTGAACGACAATGCCGTCGTAGACATGTGGCCCTATGATCCTGGCTTCCCAAATGAGCAGCGGGCGCTGTATCAGGCCATCTGTAGGGCCCGCGAGGCCCTCTCCGTCGTCCTTCGAGTTGTTGCGCTCGCCGTGGTGCTGTCTCGCGTTGTCAACATGGTCAATGGACATGAGGAATGAGGAGATGACTTTACTTGGAGAGGATGACAGTGGGGACCCACCAGGGCCATAGCCTCACGTACGCAAGTGCCTCCTTATTATATAAAACTCTAAAAAAAATTGCTTCCTTCTGGTTTCCTGACATCACGGTCCAACACCATTGTCAACCTATGTAGTCAATAAACGAGAGAATTGCACAAGGAGCGGCTGATACGTCTCCGTCGTATCTATAATTTTTTATTGTTCCATGCCAATATTCTACAACTTTCATATACTTTTGGCAACTTTTTATATTATTTTTGGGACTAACATATTGATCCAGTGCCCAGTGCCAGTTCCTGTTTGTTGCATGTTTTATGTTTCGCAGAAACCCAATATCAAACGGAGTCCAAACGGGATAAAAACGGACGGAGATTATTTTTGGAATATTTGGGATTTTTGGGAAGAAAAACCAACACGAGACGGTGCCCAAGGGGGCCACGAGGCAGGGGGCGCCCCAGGGGGGCAAGCGCACCCCTGACCCTCGTGGGCACCCCGTAAGGCAGTTGACGCTCTTCTTTTGTCGCAAGAAAGCTAATTTTAGGAGAAAAATCTGGGCGAAGGTTTCAATCCAATCGGAGTTACGGATCTCCGGATATAAAAGAAATGGTGAAAAGGCAGAATCCAGAGAACGCAGAAACAAAGAGAGACAGAGAGACAGATCCAATCTCGGAGGGGCTCTTGCCCCTCCCATGCCATGGGAGCCAAGGACCAGAGGGGAAACCCTTCTCCCATCTAGGGATAAGGTCAAGGAAGAAGAAGAAGAAGGGGGCTCTCTCCCCCTTGCTTCCGGTGGCGCTGGAACGCCACCGGGGGCCATCATCATCACCGCGATCTACACCAACAACTTCACCGCCCTCATCACCAAATCTTCCCCCCTCTATGCAGTGGTGTAACCTCTCTTTTACCCGCTGTAATCTTTACTTAAACATGGTGCTCAACGCTATATATTATTTCCCAATGATGTATGGCTATCCTATGATGTTTGAGTAGATCCGTTTTGTCCTATGGGTTAATTGATGATCGTGATTGGTTTGAGTTGCATGTTTTATTATTGGTGCTATCCTGTGGTGCTCTCCGTGTCGCGCAAGCGTGAGGGATCCCCACTGTAGGGTTTGCAATATGTTCATGATTTGCTTATGGTGGGTGGCGTGAGTGACAGAAGCACAGACCCGAGTAAGGGGGTTGTGGCGTATGGGATAAAGGGGACTTAATACTTTAATGCTATGGTTGGGTTTTACCTTAATGATCTTTAGTAGTTGCGGATGCTTGCTAGAGTTCCAATCATAAGTGCATATGATCCAAGAATAGAAAGTATGTTAGCTTATGCCTCTCCCTCAAATAAAATCGCAATAGTGATTACCGGTCTAGTTATCGATTGCCTAGGGACAAATAACTTTCTCGTGACAAAAAACTCTCTACTAAAACTAACTTAGTTGTGTCTTTATCTAAACAGCCCCTAGTTTATATTTACGTGCTCTTTATTTTCTTGCAAACCTATCCAACAACACCTACAAAGTACTTCTAGTTTCATACTTGTTCTAGGTAAGGCAAACACTAAGCGTGCGTAGAGTCGTATCAGTGGCAGATAGGACTTGAGAGAATATTTGTTCTACCTTTAGCTCCTCGTTGGGTTCGACACTCTTACTTATAGAAAGAGGCTGCAATTATCCCTTACACTTGTGGGTTATCAAGACCTTTTTCTGGCGCCGTTGCCGGGGAGTCATAGCATGGGGTGAATATTCTCGTGTGTGCTTGTTTCCTTTGTCACTAAGTAATTTTTATTTGCTGTTCTGAGTTGTTTTCTGTCTTTAGTTATGGGTAGGAATCACAAAATAAAAAAATTAGTTGTACCTACTGAACCAATGGTTGAAGAACCACTTAAAATCTATCACACCACTGAATCATTTTACTTGGATGATCTTCGATCCCTATGTGCTCGTGCTGAAACCCCAACTAGCTTAGTTGAGGGCAAATCTTTAGATAAGCATTCTTGTTATGTGCAACACCGTATGAGGGAGTCCTGGATTAGGGGGTGTCCGGATAGTCGGACTATAACCTTTGGCCGGACTCCTGGACTATGAAGATACAAGATTGAAGACTTCGTCCCGTGTCTGTATGGGACTTTCCTTGGCGTGGAAGGCAAGCTTGGCAATACAGATATGTAGATCTCCTCCCATTGTAACCGACTCTGTGTAACCCTAGCCCTCTCCAGTGTCTATATAAACCGGAGGGTTTTAGTCCGTAGGATGAACAACAATCATACCATAGGCTAGATTCTAGGGTTTAGCCTCTCTGATCTCGTGGTAGATCTACTCTTGTACTACCCATATCATCAATATTAATCAAGCAGGAGTAGGGTTTTACCTCCATCGAGAGGGCCCGAACCTGGGTAAAAACATCGTGTCCCTTGTCTCCTGTTACCATCCGCCTAGACGCACAGTTCGGGACCCCCTACCCGAGATCCGCCGGTTTTGACACCGACATTGGTGCTTTCATTGAGAGTTCCGCTGTGCCGTCACCATCAGGAAGGATGCCTCATCCCGTCTTTAACGACGGCAATGTTGCTAAAGGAGCTTTGGCTATCGGCCAAACTCTCCGGCTAGGCGGTTTTCTTATGACCGCCTGTTCGGCCGCCGCGTCGACGATGACTTCTCGGGTCATCGAAAGCAATCTCCATGTTAACTCGGAACTCGCCGAGCAGCTAGATCCGATGGATCTCTCTTCCTTAATCGAGCTCTTGGATCGCATCGCCGCCCTGGGAGTCTCTACAAACTACGATCAGATTGGGCTTAAACCCGATCTGAGAGAGATTAACTCTCCCCAGGTCACCCACCACGTTGCAGTGGTGGAGGAACAATGCGGTAAGCCTTTATCTATCTTAAGGACTAGTTATGTCCGGATTCCCGATCCCTCCAATCTGATACCCGCGGAGGGGAGGACTTCACTCAAGCCCTGAACCTAAAGTCAGGCAGTGGGCTAGATTCATTGGACGATATCCAAGAACCCAAGCTTCCGAGTTCGGAAACTCCTTGGCCCCCGAGTCTCAGATTGGGCGAGATTCCGGATTTAATTCCACCCGCCCACCCAAACATAAGGGATTTATCCCAAATTCGGCAAGAGCCCGCAGAAATAGTACACCATTACTGGGCTAGATTCCTCCTAGTTATGAACAAGATAGAGGACTGCCGCGAGGAGGATGCAATTTCATTCTACTGCAATAATTGCACGGACAAGGGAATCCTCAACGCCATAAGTCACCATGAAATTACACGCTTCGCCGACTTGGCATCCATAGTACAAAAGTACTGTGCGATGGAAAGCGCATGGAAAACCGAAATAAAATTTTGGGACAATCTGGCCCTGAATACAACCCCAGTCCGAAATAAAACGGTGCATTATCGCCAGGCACCTGGGTTAAACACCAAAAAGCAAAAGCCCTCTATAGGGCATGGAACCGTACTGGAGGGATGGCTCAATGGACCCTGTAAATTCATAGTACAGAGGGCGCCACACCAACTCATAGCCTTAGAGCATGTTGGATACTCCGACAGGTGGCCAGAAGTGGCGAGGAGCTTCTAACTCCAGAATTCACAGAGCACCACCCCAGGGATACCAGTACGGTATTAACAGTCTTCGAGACTTTCGCATCAAATAATATGCGGAAACGAACACTCCGCAGCCTTGCCGAAGTCTACCAAGTAGCAACAATAAACCCATGGAGTGACACGGCTATTACCTTTAATGCCAGTGATGAACCTAAATTCCGAACAGCCCGAGCACCAGCCGCATTGGTCCTCAGTCCAATAGTGGATGGCTTTCGCCTTACCAAGGTACTCATGGACGGTGGCAGCGGATTGAACCTCATATATGAGGAAACCCTTCGAAAAATGGAAATAGACCGGAGCCGCATTGAGCGAAGCAACACAACCTTTAGAGGAATAATCCCCAGCCGGGAAGCGTGCTGTACAGGAAAAATCACACTGAATGTGGTGTTCGGCACGCTGAATAATTACAGGTCCAAGGAGGTCACTTTTCAAGTGGCCCCGTTCAGCAGCGGATACCACGCTCTATTAGGGCGAGAGGCATTCACAATTTTTCAAGCTATACCCCATTACGGGTACATGAAGCTCAAAATGCCCGGACCCAACGGAATCATCACTCTTGCTAGTGACCCGGACATAGCACTCCGCGCCAAAAATAACACAGCCGCACTGGCCCTTGAGGCACTATCCGAAGCCCTAGCGGCCGAGGAACTGACTGCGCTGTGCTCCATGGTGAACAGGGACGATGACATACTCGATAAAAGATCCAAGTCCACCTCCTTTAAACCGGTGGACGAAATAGTCAAATTCCAAGTCCATCCAACGGACCCTACAAAAACGGCCCCAATCGGGGCGCAATTAAACCCTGATGTAGACGCCACACTATGAGAATTCCTGCGCGAAAATTGGGACATTTTTGTCTGGCACCCTTCAGACATGCCAGGAATCCCACGCAGGCTGGCCGAGCACAGCCTAAACATCCTAAAAGGATTCAAGCCTGTTAAGCAGGCACTTTGGCGTTTCTCTGAACCCAAGAGACAAGCCATGGGAGAGGAGCTAGCCAAATTACTGGAGGCCGGATTCATCAGAGACATAAAACATCCGGACTGGCTAGCAAACCTGGTGATGGTACCAAAGAAGGACAAATCCTGGCGCCTATGCGTCGATTTCAAGGACCTCAACAAGGCTTGCCCAAAGGATCCCTTCCCCCTCCCCTGCATCGATCAAATTATCGACGCCACCGCAGGACACGATTCATTGTGTTTCCTCGATGCATACTCCGACTACCATCAAATTAAGATGGCAGAGCCAGACCAAGCCGCAACAGCATTCATCACCCCATACGGCCCATTCTGCTTCAACACAATGCCCTTCAGGCTCAAAAACGCCGGCGCGACATATCAGCGCATGATTCAGACATGTCTGGCAGACCGGATCGGCAAAATAGTGGAGGCATACGTAGATGACGTGGTCGTCAAAACCAAGCATGTCGAAACTCTAGTAGACGACTTGAGGCTCACATTCGATAACCTCCGGACATGTGACATCAAGCTTAACCCCGAAAAATGCATTTTTGGTGTACCAGCCGGAAAGCTCTTGGGCTTCATTGTATCCGGTAGAGGAATTGAAGCAAACCCAGCCAAGATCCGAGCTCTGTCACAATTGGATATTCCAAAAGACCTCAAACAAATACAAAAATTGACTGGATGCGTGGCGGCTCTAAGCCGCTTTATCTCCCGCTTGGGAGAAAAGGCATTACCCCTTTATCGCCTCCTCCGGTGCACCGAACACTTCGAGTGGACGGATGCCGCCACGGCCGGACTCGAAGAAATAAAAGCCATATTGGCAACAAACCCGGTCCTGGCCGCTCCTAACATCGGCGAACCAATGCTATTATACATTGCGGTAACTCATCAAGTTGTAAGCGCAGTGCTCGTTGTCGAACGAGAAACGGACAGACACAAATTCCCCCTTCAAAAACTAGTTTACTACGTGTCCACTATCCTCACTCCATGCAAGTCACGGTACCCGCATTATCAAAAGATAGCGTACGCGGTGTTTATGGCATCCCGGAAGCTGCGACACTACTTTCAAGAGTGTTCAATAACAGTAGCCTCCGAAGTACCTCTTAACGACATTATAAACAACCACGACGCGACGGGCCGGATTGCCAAATGGGCCATTGAGCTCCTCCCGTTCGACATAACCTACAAGCCATGGCGAGCTATCAAGTCGCAAGTTTTGGCCGACTTCGTCGCCGAATGGACTGAAGCCGAACTCCCTAAAGAGTACGGCACATATTCCAATTGGGTCATGCACTTCGACGACTCCAAAATGTTAGCGGGTCTGGGGGTTGGTGCTGTTCTGACATCCCCAACAGGAGATATAGTTCAATATGTACTCCAGATAATGTATACGGACTCTAACAATCCAGCCGAATATGAGGCCCTTCTACATGGTCTCCGGATGGCAGACTCCATGGGCATCCAACGCCTAGAGGTGCGTGGGGATTCGAACCTCGCGATATCCCAAATAAATGGAGACTTTGATGCCAAGGATCCGAAAATGGCATCTTATCGCAACGCCGTCCTAAAAATGTCAGCTCGGTTCGAGGGGCTCGAATTTCACCATATAGCCCGGGAAAACAATCAGGCAGCAGACGTCTTGGCACGCATCAGCGCAAAACGCGATGCAGTGCCCCCCAACATTTTCTTGTTGAGGCTATTCAAGCCATCCTTATCATGGGAAGGGGAGTCCGGAAATAAAAGCCCGGACCCAGCCGCACCACCCGACACCGAACATTCTGACACAATGGGAAGCTATGCCAACGAAGTAACATCCTCAGCCCACGTAATAATGGTAGTCATTGCCCCGTCGACAGAACCATTCCTAGCCTACCTAACTAGGAAGGAACTTCTCGAGGACCAAAACGAGGCACGCTGCATAGTGTGGCGATCTAAAGCCTATAAAGTCCATGAAGGAGAGCTTTATAAGAAAAGCACCACCGGAGTCCTTCAAAGGTGTATCTCCGAAGAGGAAGGGCAGAATCTTCTGGCTGAAATTCATGCCGGACTCAGCGGGCACCACGCCGCAGCGAGGGCCCTTGTAAGCAAGGCCTTCCGTACATGATTTTATTAGCCGACGACCCGGGCAGATGCTCAGGATTTAGTCCAACGATGCGTCGGTTGCCAACTCTTTGCTAACCAAAGCCATATGCCACCCACCGCCCTCCAAACTATACCCATCACCTGGCCCTTCGCGGTTTGGGGGCTTGACATGGTTGGACCCCTTAAAAGAGGAACCCACAAGCAAAAATACCTACTGGTCATGGTGGACAAATTCACCAAATGGATAGAGGCCAAGCCTGTTAAGATGGCCGAATCTAGACCGGTGATAGACTTCATATCAGGGGTCGTACACCGTTACGGCGTCCCCCACAGCATCATCACTGATAATGGCACGAACTTTATGACCGACAAGGTCAAACTCTGGTGCAAAAACATGGGCATCAAGCTCGACTACGCTTCAGTCTATCACCCACAAACTAACAGTCAAGTCGAGCGAGCAAATGGTCTAATCATGAGCGGCATCAAACCCAGATTAGTGCGGTCCCTCAAGGAATCTAACACGCACTGGTAGAGGAGCTCAACTCCGTACTCTGGGGGCTGCGGACCACACCGAATCGCACTACCGGATTTACACCATTCTTTATGGTATACGGCGCAGAGGCAGTTCTGCCCTACGACATAATTCATGACTCACCTCGCGTGCGCATGTACGAAGAAAGAGAAGCCGAACTCGATCGGCAGGACAGTTTGGATGCCTTGGAGGAGGAGCGCGATGTGGCAAAAGCCCATTCCACATTCTATCAACAGTAGGCTCGAAGATATCAAAGCAGAGAAGTACAGGCCAAAATTTACAATGTTGGCGAGTTAGTTCTACGCCTGTCGGATAAGAAAAAGGACAAACTCAAGCCCAAATGGGAAGGTCCCTTCATAATTGACCAAGTCCTGACTGGTGGAGCGTGTACCGTCTGCGAGATGCATCAGATAACCGACTCGAGCCGAACCCATGGAACGTAGCCCGTCTACGAAGATTCTACGCCTAGCGCCGGACTCTGTGTTCGTCTCCTTCCTCTGTCTATTTTTTACACATTAGTTGTCTTATATTTCTCTCCTTCTCCCTCCTTTTCTCTTACAGCCTTTAAGGGCTCGTTTGCGCCTTGTTCGCACACAATTGACGCGCTATCCGCGCTCATTATACCTCGGGGCTTCTTTAACAGAAGCTTGTTTATATGGGCCTCATGCCCAACACATGTGTTACACTTCCGCATGTACCTTTTATTCACCATTATTTGCATCGATATGACTTAAGTTTTGGCCAAGCTGGGTTGCCTGGCTCCTGTGCTTACCCCTACGTTCCCGATTGTTCGGCTAGGCGGTAAAGGGAGCACCTCTGCGATTGTTACTGCCGGGTCAGCCGGATGTGTACCTCAGACTGGGTGAAGCCGAAAGCTAGCGTTCTTAAGGGAATATTCGGTCAGTGAACTAAAGATGATTTCCCACTTTTTTATTTATCTGCCCCCAGATGCTTTTCTGCTTTTTTCGTAGTCCGGACATGCACTTTAGGGCATGCCTCCCAGGGAAAGGAACCCCTAATGGAACTATTCTCCCTGGAAGATGTTTCTTACTAACCATGTAATATAACATAACTAGTTGGGCACTTGTCTGTTCAAGAACTAATGACCCCTACGCCTGGTCTCCACGCATGCCCTGGTTCTTACATAACCGTGAGGGTATTCGGACACACTCCGGACTCTCGGGTCCAGAGGTTGAAGCGAAAAGGTCCGCCATGACAAACGATCTACAATCCGGCTAGAAGGCATTTTACATGTCATCTTAAATTACATAGTCAATCTGACTGGGTATATTCCTCTTCAATACCATCCAGCAGGCTGTCTAGTTTACAGTCCTGTTGGGAATATTTGGCGGCCAACTCTACCTGGCCGTACACTAAACTCACAGGGATCTCCTTCCCATCGGGCCCTACAGGTCCGACCTTGGCCATGTGGTTTGGGTCAGCCTTCGTGTACCGCGTCTTCACCATGGCCCAAGCCTCCCTGGCGCCTTGATGGCAGGCCGATATCTTCCATAATCGAAAGCACCACCGCGCTCCCTTCAACTTCTCTGCAAGCTCTCCGAGGCCTTCGGGCAGGGAGACGGATGGCCACAAGGCCTGGGCGACGCCTTGCATCACCTGCCGAACTCGTTCGTGCAGTTGTGAGAGCTCGGGAAGAAGGTCACCCGTAGAACCGGGCATTTCCTCTGCAGGTTGACATGTCAGCATACCTACAGACATAACTCTGTCAATCGACTTCCTCGCCAAACTTTTTTTTCTTCGAAGTTCGTTCAAGCACTTACTAAAAATGCCGCATCGAAGCCGCCGATTCTCCTTCACGGAGTCCAGCAGCTGAGCACGAATATCCTTTAGTTCCTCGCCCAGCTGGGTGTTGGCATCTTGGAGCTTATTCTTCTCTTGCCTCACCCTCGTAAGCATGCTCTCACCAGCCTTTAACCGGCGTAAGAGTTGTTGTTTGTCTGGATCCACTCCGGCGCCATCTGCAATGTTATTGTCAGATTTTTACACATGCCGCACTTCACAACATACTTATCTTTCGAAGCATATATTACCAGAGGGGGTCTCCTTGGCCTCCCCTGCCGCGGCTAGTGCGGCCTCAAGTTGGGCTTTGCACTCTTCCAGCTCCTGGGACAGTTGGGTATTCTTTTCTGTAAGATCCTGCATAACAAATGATCCTTAAATCAGTTATTTTAACTATTTCAAGTCTCGGGGGCTACTGACATATATAACCATCAAATTTTCTCACCCGTATGTCTTTTACATACTACTATGTGGCTCTGGCTAGACCATTTTGAGCGGCATGGAGGTACACATCTCCCGTATTGAAGGCATCTAACGCCTCTTGGGAGAAACAAGCATCACGAAGAACTGTCCGGCGACGCCTGTGGTTCATGGCACTCTCCACCTCGGAATTGGTGGCAGACAGCCCGTCCGCATCCTCTGTCGGAGGAGTTTCCAGTGCGCGCCTCGTGCTCGCCTCCGCTTCCGGACCCGGCCTTGGAGCCTGGCTGGTGGAGGTGCGATTGGCAACCTCTCCGGATATAGTCCGGCGAGTGCTCTTTTTCCTGAAGAGAGCATGAGCATTAGTACGCCTCGAGGGAATAAAACCTGGGAATAAAATGGCACACCATACCTTTGCACTGGTGTCTCAATCTAGACCGCACTTCTTTTTAGCCTGCTGGGCCTTGATGCCCCTTGTTGGCTAGCCACCGCAGGCTTGGCCCTCCGCCTCAAGGACTTCCCCTCCAAAAACGCCATGGATATGCGGTGACCCAAAATAAGCACGGATGGATCATTTTAAAAATGCTGGGACTTCGGTCTCGGTTACTTGAGAGGCTGGAAGTAGTCTGGGATAATCGGCCGTAATGGCCACCAAGGCATTGTCCTTGCTCAATTGATGAAACACCCCATCGATCAGCTCCACAGATAAGTCCTGGTCCTCTTGGGAGTCCGGGTCAGAGGACCGTTCCGGGTCCTCGGGTTGTGGAGGGGGTTGTTTATCTCCTTTACAGCCTGGCGTAGCTCCTGCGTTGAAATTGCTAGACTGAATACTTAAATATGGGAACATGAAGCTGATGGCCGAGCGAAAATGTCTGCTTACCCAGCTTGGAGGATTGTACATAGAAAATCCGCCCCGTGGGTTGACGCGGAGGAATTCCTCCTCTTCTCCCTTGTACAAAGCGGACAAGGTCTTTATTAGAGCGGCAGCCGAATCCGGCCCCTTGCGGCCGCACCGGGTGGCGTCGTCCTCCCCGTTGAAATCCCACATGGGTTGGCCTCTATACTGAAGCGGCTGCACCCCCCGCATAATGCATGTGGCCATTACCTCGATCATGGTTAGTCTGGAATGAGCTAATAACCTTATCCGGTTCATCAGGTAAATGACATCCTTGTCATTTTCCTTCTGAGGGCTCCGTGGACGCTAACTTAGGCGCTTCTTCAAAGGAGCATTATCGAACTCAGGGAGGCCGATCCGAACAGGGTCCGGCAGGGGGACATCTTCTATATAAAACCATTCTGAAGGCCAGTCTTCGGATGCCTTCTTTGGGGTTCCGGATAGATATCCGGTCCCGGTGATGCACCATAGTTCGGCTCCGCCCACTTGATATATCGACCCCTCCTGAGAACGGGGCACAAGGCAGAACAACTTCTTCCACAATGCAAAATGAGCCTTGATGCCCAAAAACAGCTCGCAAAGGACTACGAAGCCCGCAATATGCAATATGCGGGTAGGTGTAAGGTTGTGCAACTGGAGGACGTAGAACTCCAGGAGCCCCCGGAGAAACAGATGAATTGGAAATCTGAGCCCTCTTATCAAATAAGGGACAAGGCATACCCGCTCTCCTTTGGAGGGATTGGGGACGCTCTCCGCTTGCTCTCCGCCATTATAGGTGGCAAGCCCGGCTCGAACCGGGACCATGTAGGCTGGGGGGAGTAACCCCTTGGCTTGAAGCGCCACTAGCTCGCTGTGCGAGACAAAGCATCTCTCCCAATCTCCAGGCTGAGGACTGGGGGGCGAGAGGAGGAGCTGCGTCGACCGTCCATGATGGAATGGATCTCTGTCGAATGCGCTCCGATGAATGCTCGCGAAGGGAAGATGGCGTGATTCGGATCTAAATCCCCGTCTCTTTTATAGGCAGCTCATTTGCGCAGCTAGGGGGGTAAATGAAAAAACACCCTGGCTTTTCGCATTCGTTTGACACGTGGAAGATGGCTATTATTGGGCACAGAAGCCAAGGAGCACAACATTCACCAGAAGCCGGACACTATTTAACAGGTATATGGAGTTTGGAGAAGAACCCGCCTTGCAATGCCGAAGACAAATCTGCGCGCCGGACTCATCGTTATTGAAGCCTGGTTCGGGGGCTACTGAGGGAGTCCCGGATTAGGGGGTGTCCGGATAGCCGGACTATAACCTTTGGCCAGACTCCTGGACTATGAAGATACAAGATTGAAGACTTCGTCCCGTGTCCTGATGGGACTTTCCTTGGCGTGAAAGGCAATCTTGGCGATACGGATATGTAGATCTCCTCCCATTGTAACCGACTTTGTGTAACCCTAGCCCTCTCCGGTGTCTATATAAACCGGAGGGTTTTAGTCCGTAGGACAAACAACAATCATACCATAGGCTAGCTTCTAGGGTTTAGCCTCTCTGATCTCGTGGTAGATCTACTCTTGTACTACCCATATCATCAATATTAATCAAGCAGGAGTAGGGTTTTACCTCCATCAAGAGGGCCCGAACCTGGGTAAAAACATCGTGTCCCTTGTCTCCTGTTACCATCCGCCTAGACGCACAGTTCGGGACCCCCTACCCGAGATCCGCCGGTTTTGACACCGACACCGTATATCTGAAAAAGGGAAACTTTTACTGGATCAAATTCATCGTTTGCAATGCTATGCTTGGAATTTATGTGAAATATATGATGTTACTTGTTGTTCTAAAAACCCTAAGAAACACCTTCCCTACCAATGTGAGTAGTGATAATGGAATTGTATCTTCATATGCTAAGGGTTTTTATAATTACTATGATGTTCAACAAATTGAAGAATTTGTTGCTTTTAAGGGTGCTTATGAAATTGCTTCTTTGATTGAAAAGTATGATGCTACTCTCTATAGATCTGAAAATTTTGCCATGTTTAAATATTGCTATGATAATTATGCTTCTAATCCTTATGTTAAACCATATATTGAGGACTCCTCCGCTATCCAAGAAGAGAATAATATTTTGCAGGAGTCTATGGAAGAACGAATTGATGAAACTGTGAGCTCATTGGATGAAAAAGATGATGAGGAGAGCGAAGAACAAAAGGAGGAAGAGCAGATTAGCTACCCGTGCCCACCTTCTAATGAGAGTAACTCTTCAACTCATACATTGTTTAATTCCCCTTCATGCTTACCGAAGGATGATTACTATGATGATTGTTATGATCCTGTTGATTCTCTTGAAATATCCCTTTTTGATGATGCTTGCTATGATTGTGGCCAAGATGCCAATATGAATTATGCTTATGGAGATGAACTTGCTATAGTTCCTTATGTTAAACATGAAATTGTTACTATTGCACCCACGCATGATAGTCCTATTATCTTTTTGAATTCTCCCTACTACACTATATCGGAGAAGTTTGCCCTTATTAAGGATTATATTGATGGGTTGCCTTTTACTACTTCACATGATGATTTTGACAGATATAATATGCATGTGCTTGCTGCTCCTACTTGCAATTATTATGAGAGAGAAAATACATCTCTACCTCTCTATGTTTCCAACACGATAGAATTGCAAGAAACTGCTTATACTATGCATTGGCCTTTACTTGGTGTGCATGAATTGTTCTTTTATGACATGCCAATGCCTACGAAGAGAGTTAGACTTCGTCATTGCTTGATATATGTTACTTTGTGCTCACTACTAAATTATAAATCATTGTTAATTAAAATTGGCTTTGATATTCCTTGGGATCCGGGTGGATTCATTACTTGAGCACTATATGCCTAGCTTAATGGCTTTAAAGAAAGCGCTGCCAGGGAGACAACCCGGAAGTTTTAGAGAGTCATTTATTTCTGTTGTGTGCTTTTATATAGTTTAAAAACAAAAAAATAAAGAGGGGAACCCAAAACTTTTTCAAAAGGAAAGTGAAAGTGAGAAAGACAAGCATTGTTGAAGTGGGAGAGCTCCTTGAACTTTGTTCATGCTCACGGAAACTTTGTGAATCTTAATTACAGAAACATTTCATCAAAAATAATTATCCCCTTGTACAATTCCATAGTATTATAAAAATAATGTGCCAAGGTTTGCCTTTAGGATGTTTACAATGCTTGTTGGTTTGTATGGTGCAGGACAGAAACTTTGGCTGTAGTGCGCGATTTTACATTTTTTTACTGGAACGTCAAACGGTTCTGATTCTTTTTGCACTATCTTGCTGTACAAATTGTTTATTTTTTCCTAATTTTGGTAGAATATTTGGGGTACCATAAGTATGGTGAATGTTCAGATTGCTACAGACTGTTCTGTTTTTGACAGATTCTGTTTTTGATGCATAGTTTGCTTGTTTTGATGAAACTATCAATTTCTATCAGTGGATTAAGCCATGGAAAAGTTATATTACAGTAGACACGATGCAAAAACAAAATATGAATTGGTTTGCAACAGTACTTAGAGTAGTGATTTGCTTTATTATACTAACGGGTCTTACCGAGTTTTCTGTTGAAGTTTTGTGTGCATGAAGTGTTTGAATGTGTGATAAGTTTGTATAGAGATGGATTTCTCTTCAGTTCCAAGAATTTTATTTGAATGGCTCGTGTTGCGCTAGTGACACGAGGGTAAAACGCTCGAGTTGGCTTGCTGACTCGAGGAGGGAAAGGCTCCATTTTGTTTAGTGAATGGAGGAAGAAACAACCATAGTAACTATCTATGAAATTGATTGATGGATATGAGAGTGGTGCAAGACTGGGACAGAGGAACCATAGGAATGTCATGTCAGGTTCCTTGCTCACTTCTCAAGCCCAATATCATTCCTCCAACTCGGACTTTCATGCTAGAATTAAGAACCCCCCTAAACAATGACAGCGTACCGAGCGGGCCCTACGTCTATCGGGGAGCTCAAATCCTCACTAGAGTGAGGCACGTCTCGATCAATACATCTCGAATCTAAAGAGAGAATGTTATTGTTATGCTGTCCCCACTCTAGAGTATGATTGACCATATCATCCAGCGAGTGGTCTTAAGCGCTCAGTGCATCCATACTAGGTCGATATGAGGAAAAGGAAGAGAGGCAAGAGCTCAAGCTTGGGGACGCCCAAGGCACACCAAGTAAATATTCAAGGAGACTCAAACGTCTAAGCTTGGGGATGCCTCGGAAGGCATCCCCTCTTTCTTCAACAAGTATCGGTATGTTTTCAGATTCGTTTCGTTCATGCGAAATGTGCAAGTCTTGGAGCGTCTTTTGCATTTAGCTTTTACTTTTCTTTTATGCACCATGCTGGTATGAGATAGTCCTTGGTTGATTTATAGAATGCTCATTGCACTTCACTTATATCTTTTGAGTATGGCTTTATAGAATGCTTCATATGCTTCACTTATATCATTTGAAGTTTGGATTGCCTCTTTCTCTTCACATAGAAAACCGCCATTTGTAGAATGCTCTTTTGCTTCACTTATATTTGTTAGAGCATGGGCATATCTTTTGTAGAAAGAATTAAACTCTCTTGCTTCACTTATATCTATTTAGAGAGATGACAGGAATTGGTCATTCACATGGTTAGTCATAAAATCCTACATAAACTTGTAGATCGCTGAATATGATATGTTTGATTCCTTGAAATAGTTTTGCGATATAAAGGTGGTGATATTAGAGTCATGCTAGTGGACGACTATGGATTAGTAGAAATACTTGTGTTGAGGTTTGTGATTCCCGTAGCATGCACGTATGGTGAACCGTTATGTGATGAATTCTGAGCATGATTTATTTATTGATTGTCTTCCTTATGAGTGGCGGTCGGGGACGAGCGATGGTCTTTTCCTACCAATCTATCCCCCTAGGAGCATGCGCATAGTACTTTGTTTCAATGACTAATAGATTTTTGCAATAAGTATGTGAGTTCTTTATGACTAATGTTGCGTCCATGGATTATACGCACTCTCACCCTTCCATCATTGCTAGCCTCTTCGGTACCGTGCATTGCCCTTTCTCACCTCGAGAGTTGGTGCAAACTTCGCCGGTGCATCCAAACCCCGTGATTTGATACGCTCTATCACACATAAGCCTCCTTATATCTTCCTCAAAACAGCCACCATACCTACCTATCATGGCATTTCCATAGCCATTCCGAGATATATTGCCATGCAACTTCCATCATCATCATATACATGACTTGAGCATTCATTGTCATATTGCTTTGCATGATCGTAAGATAGCTAGCATGATGTTTTCATGGCTTGTCCATTTTTTTGATGTCATTGCTACGCTAGATCATTGCACATCCCGGTACACCGCTGGAGGCATTCATATAGAGTCATATCTTTGTTCTAGTATCGAGTTGTAATATTGAGTTGTAAGTAAATAAAGTGTGATGATCATCATTATTAGAGCATTGCCCCAGTGAGGAAAGATGATGGAGACTATGATTCCCCCACAAGTCGGGATGAGACTCCAGACTTTATGAAAAATAAAAGAGGCCAAAGAAGCCCAAATAAAAAAAAGAGTCCAAAGAAGCCCACCAAAAAAATATAAAAAAATGAGAGAAAAAGAGAGAAGGGACAATGTTACTATCCTTTTACCACACTTGTGCTTCAGAGTAGCACCATGTTCTTCATATAGAAAGTCTCTTGAGTTATCACTTTCATATACTAGTGGGAATTTTCATTATAGAACTTGGCTTGTATATTCCGATGATGGGCTTCCTCAAATGCCCGAGGTCTTCATGAGCAAGCAAGTTGGATGCACACCCACTTAGTTTCCAGTTTGAGCTTTCATATACTTATAGCTCTTAGTGCATCTGTTGCATGGCAATCCCTGCTCCTCACATTGACATCAATTGATGGGCATCTCCATAGCCCGTTGATTAGCTGCGTCGATGTTAGACTTTCTCCTTTTTGTCTTCTCCACACAACCTCCACCATCATACTCTATTCCACCTATAGTGCTATATCCATGGCTCACGCTCATGTATTGCGTGAAAGTTGAAAAGGTTTGAGAACATCAAAAGTATGAAACAATTGCTTGGCTTGTCATCGGGGTTGTGCATGACTTGAGTATTTTGTGTGATGAAGATGGAGCATAGCCAGACTATATGATTTTGTAGGGATAACTTTCTGTGGCCATGTTGTTTTGAAAAGACATGATTGCTTTATTAGTACGCTCGAAGTATTACCGTTTTATGTCAAATGATAGACTATTGTTTTGAATCACTCGTGTCTTAATATTCATGCCATGATTAGATATATGATCAAAGATTATGCTAGGTAGCATTCCACATCAAATATTATCTTTTTATCATTGACCTACTCGAGGACGAGCAGGAATTAAGCTTGGGGATGCTGATACGTCTCCGTCGTATCTATAATTTTTTATTGTTCCATGCCAATATTCTACAACTTTCATATACTTTTGGCAACTTTTTATATTAGTTTTGGGACTAACATATTGATCAACTGCCCAGTGCCGGTTCCTATTTGTTGCATGTTTTATGTTTTGCATAAACCCAATATCAAATGGAGTCCAAACAGGATAAAAACAGACAGAGATTATTTTTGGAATATTTGTGATTTTTGGGAAGAAAAACCAACGCGAGACGGTGCCCGAGGGGACCACGAGGCAGGGGGCGCGCCCCAGGGGGGCAGGCACGCCCCTGACCCTCGTGGGCACCCCGTAAGGCGGTTGACGCTCTTCTTTTGCCGCAAGAAAGCTAATTTTAGGAGAAAAATCTGGGTGAAGGTTTCAATCCAATCGGAGTTACGGATCTCCGAATATAAAAGAAACGGTGAAAGGGCAGAATCCAAAGAACGCAGAAACAAAGAGAGACAGAGAGACAGATCCAATCCCGGAGGGGCTCTCGCCCCTCCCATGCCATGGGAGCCAAGGACCAGATGGGGAACCCTTCTCCCATCTAGGGAGAAGGTCAAGGAAGAAGAAGAAGAAGGGGGGCTCTCTCCCCCTTGCTTCCGGTGTAACCTCTCTTGTACCCGCTGTAATCTCTACTTAAACATGATGCTCAACGCTATATATTATTTCCCAATGATGTATGGCTATCCTATGATGTTTGAGTAGATCTGTTTTGTCCTATGGGTTAATTGATGATCGTGATTGGTTTGAGTTGCATGTTTTATTATTGGTGCTGTCCTATGGTGCTCTCTGTGTCGCGCAAGCGTGAGGGATCCCCGTTGTAGGGTTTGCAATATGTTCATGATTTGCTTATGGTGGGTGGCGTGAGTGGCAGAAGCACAGACCCGAGTAAGGGGGTTGTGGCGTATGGGATAAAGGGGACTTAATACTTTAATGCTATGGTTCGGTTTTACCTTAATGATCTTTAGTAGTTGCGGATGCTTTCTAGAGTTCCAATCATAAGTGCATATGATCCAAGAAGAGAAAGTATGTTAGCTTATGCCTCTCCCTCAAATAAAATCGCAATAGTGATTACCGGTCTAGTTATCGATTGCCTAGGGACAAATAACTTTCTCATGACAAAAAGCTCTCTACCAAAACTAACTTAGTTGTGTCCTTATCTAAACAGCCCCTAGCTTATATTTACGTGCTCTTTATTTTCTTGCAAACCTATCCAACAACACCTACAAAGTCCTTCTAGTTTCATACTTGTTCTAGGTAAGGCGAACACTAAGCATGCGTAGAGTCGTATCAGTGGCAGATAGGACTTGAGAGAGTATTTGTTCTACCTTTAGCTCCTCGTTGGGTTCGACACTCTTACTTATCGAAAGAGGTTACAATTATCCCCTACGCTCGTGGGTTATCAGCGCCGACAGCTGGGACCAAGCAGCTCAAGCAGTATTTGCTTTTTTGAGGTGTGAGCACTATAGAGTTTTTCTTGAGCGATGTTTTTGTTGTTGTTCAGAGGAGAGAGCAAGGTATTAACTGGATGGGTTGTGGCCCGTCTAGCCCAGGCCAGATATCCAGCCCAGATATTATTATTTTTTTCAAGGTGAAAATGGCTAGCCCAGCTATACTTTTTTTAGGAATACCCAGGCAAGGTCAAGTTGTTATTCTCCGCCCCGTTGGGCTGCAAATATTTCCTAGGAGGGAAGCATTAGGCTTAACAAGAAAATGGGCTTTAAGAAATAATAAATGGGATGTAATTATAGAAACTGGGCAGTAACTATAAAAAATGCACCAAAACACGTAATTACTTTATAAAATATTATTTTTGGATATTGAAAATTTTAATTTCATTATTGTTGCGCACGCAATATTTCGTTGGATTTTTACGTAATATAAATTTATATTGAAATTGTATTTAATTTGACTAGAAATTTCGGGATAAAAATATTTCGGATCCCACCAAAATGTGGGAAATTTTATTGAATTCTGTTTTGAACGGTTGGTTGAAATTATTAATCATTGTCCTAGCTAGAAAATGGGTTGTACTTTTAACAAACTGTAAATGGGTTGTAGTAAATTCCATTAGAATTCAAAAATGGGCTGCACATTCTTACAAATCTCAAATGGGCTATAAGTTCTCTACCACACACTTGTGGCCTTACTAAGTTGACGCGTCCCCTAAAAAAGTAAATGTTGACGTGTATGCAAGGCTTTGTCAACTTATAGTCAACACACAGTTCTAGCAACAGTGGCCGTTGGATGTCCATCCAACCGATGCCGTGCTTCTTCTTCAATCTCGGATATTCTAACTTCACCCGCCCAAATAATGATTCCTCCCCCTGACATCTAGGGCGCACCGTTTCGGAAGCTGACATGTGGGTCTACTAAGTTGACGCGTACCAAGGGCTTTGTCAACTTAGTCAATATAAATGATTCTAACTGCAGTGACTGTACGATGTCCATCCAACGGCCGTCGTGCTTCTTCAACCTCTGGTCTTCTTGCTCCAGCCTCCCAAAGCAGCACTAGTCGTGCCGCCTGCTCCTGCCTCCTGTGGTCGGCTGTGCTGCCGCGGAGGCCTCACCGCCCCCTACTACCGCTGGCCAGGCCATCCCTCCACTCACCCACACCCCCCTGTTATTCTGCGACGACGATAGCCTCACACCGTAGCCAAACCAGTGAACCCTCGTACTCCTCTCCGCGTGGGCATCCACTGTAGCGTCTTCCCCGACTCCGTGTCATCTCCCTCCTAGGCCTCGCCGTCGTCCACCGCCTTGGTGCTCTTGGAACGGCGTTGTCAATGTGGTCAACGACCGACTTCCATCGGAAGAGTATTGTACGTGGAGAGGCCGACAGGTGGGTCCATGGCCGCAGCAAGGAAGTGCCTCCTTATTACGTGGAAAATAATGATTCCTCCACCTGACAGCAGGGACCCACCGGACGGGCCACCATATTTTGCCAAAAAAACGTTTCCCCCCTGACTGCTGGGACCTACCAACTACATCATCGCACGCAAGGAAGTGCATCCATATTACGGGCAAAAAAAATGATTCGCCCCCTGACTACTAGGACCCACCAGCTACATCTTCGCACGCAAGGAAGTGCCTGACAGTCGGGACCCACCTGGTCGAAGCGTACGTAGCGTTGTCATTCTGGTCGGGAACGTGTATGTACATACGATCGGTCTGTCTGTAGGCTGCAGCGATGAACCGTGGCCGTGTAAGGAAGGGCATGTGTCGTAGTAGAGGCGCGCACGTAGCATGTACACGTACGTACATTGGCCAGGGTGCAAGAAAGAAAATACGGCCACATACGTACATACGGGCGGGGTCTTGAGCGCGTACTCATGCATATATATACGTACGGCCAGGGCTTGTGTACATCGAGAGGCAATGGACGGCAGCAACGGCGTCCTGTTCATCGAGCAGCGAACCAGCTGGGTCGGAATGGAGAAACAACGTCTTGTTCATCGGGAGGCAACCGACTGTGTCGAAATACATCGTGTTCATCGGGAGCTTGGACGGAACAGCCGATGGAAATGAGGCCTGGCGTACCACACAACGGAGGAAACAACCTTGTGTTCGACTAGCCACGGTTGAAACGGGATCCTGTTCATCGGGAGGGGTCTGGTGTACCGCAAAACGGAGGAAACAAACTTCTGTTGGACCTCCTACGGTCGAAACGAGGTCCTGTTGATTGGGAGGGGTGTGGCGTACCGCAAAACGGAGGAAACAGACTTGTGTTTGAGCGCTACGATCGAAACGGGGGTCCTGTTCATCGGGAGGGATGTGGTGTACCGCAAAACGAGACTCCACGGGATAATGTTCATCTCCACCGTCGACCTCCTCCAGCCTCCACGGGCTACTGTTCATCCACCGTCGACCTCCTCCAGCCTCCACCTGCGACTGTTCATCCACGGGCTCCTGTTCATACAGCCTCCAGCGTGCGCTACTCCACCGGCTACTGTTCAACCAGCCCTCTCCACGAGCTCCTGTTTAACCACCCCTCCACGGGCTACTGTTCATCAAGCCCTCCACCGGCTACTATTCAACCAGCCCTCCACCGGCTACTGTTCAACCTTCCCTCCACGGGGTCCTTTTCATCCAGCCCTCCACGGGGTCCTGCTCATCTAGCCCCAACTGACATGATCGATCGGGGTCCTGTTCATCCAGCGGCAACAACCTCTACTGCTCATCTAGCCCCAACTGACATGATCGATCGGGGTCCTGTTCATCCAGCGGCAACAACCTCTACTACCACGGGGTCCTGTTCATCCAACCCCCAACCGGGAATTGTTCATCCACTCCCCAACAACACTCACTGTTCATCCTGAGGCAGCATCGATCGGCTTCAGTTAGCAGCAGTAGCGAAGGTATCGCTCGATCGGGTTCAGTTAACAACCATCGATCGATCACTCAGGTTCAGTAACGCGTAGCCTGCAGTGCAATCGCTCGGGTTCAGTAGGCGAACGCCTCACTCGGGTTCAGTTAGAGTCCAACGCCTCGCACCCACGCGCATGCGTGTACGAGAGAAACGCACAAACCTTCATGCATCGCTCGGCCCCGACCACCCACCGTCACCAGGAACACCTCGATATTTTCCTCGCCCTCACTTCTACCACGGTTTTTTCCGTCATGGACGGCCCAAAGAATGTCATGCAACTGCGTCTCCGGCCTGCCCAGGACGAAAAGCCCATTTTCTGTCTTGATTTTTTGTCATAGAAGTAGGAGCCCACCACATTTATGATGATACCGGATTTTGTCACAATTATCGTCATAGAAGTGTCATAAGTATGACATAATTTTTTTTTGTTCGGCCCGAAATGTCACGGATGTGTCTTTTTTGTAGTGTTAGTCCGTATTGTCGCAAGCCTTCACATTATGGTCCATTTGCTTGCTCCCTGCTCGTGGCGTTGGTCGAGTTTCACGCCCGGGGCCTTACCGCTTCATCGATCGGATCGGCGTCGAGTACCACGGATATGGTGATGCTCAAGTGTGCTTGGCGGCGACCGTCGATGGTCTCTAGGTTGTATCCCCCTGGTCCACCAGGACCGGCTGGGGATGTGGGTGTGGGTGCTCCCTACTGTGTGGGCGCCTACCCAGACCTGGTAATTGTTACCAGGCTATGGGTGAAAGACAACGTCTTTCGCTTCTACTACCATTCTTGGGTGGTTGTGATGTGGATGGTTGGTGGTGCCTTGCAACTTGGATGTCGGGACGGTAGTCCTGGATGGCAGGCTCCACGTTGGCTTTCCGGCAGGCCCCATGGTGGCGGTGGTGACTACACCTCTTGGTCGTGCGGGTGGTGAGAGGTGTGGTGGTGGGAGACCCTGATCTGTTCTCACAGTGCCTAGATCTGGTGTGGATGAGCCGACCCTAGTTGCGGTGGTGACCGGGATTCCTCTAGTGGTGGTGGCGAGTGTTCGAGCGAAAGCTTTGCGTTTCTGGTGGCGGCGACAGCGGCGCCCGTGGGTGTCGCATGCTTCTTGAAGACTTCATCGTGGATCTCACCCTCGTGCCAGGCTCCGGGCGAAAACTCTAGTCCATATGGACTCGGTAGCGGCGTCGCATCGCGTCGTCATCCTCTTGGGGGTGTTATAGTGGTGCTCAGGTGTCCTTGGTCGAACCTCGTCTAGGTGTTAGGCTTGTTCTGATTTCTTGTTTATCTTTTGATCTGCTTTGTAAGGGGGCTCCTTGCCATATTGTATCATTCATCCGTGTACTCTATTATGAAGTTGCTTTATATATAAAACGGTGCGAGAGCCTGTTTCACATAGCAAAGCATAGTTTTTGAAAGTGCCCAGCAAGCATTGTTCCACGGTTTTCGGTTAAAAAAGTATTTTTTTTTTTAATATTTCTGACTATAACTCAACTAGATCTTAGTCGACCGAGACTTAATATGTCTCAACCAAGTGACATAACGTCTAAAAAAATGAATAAAAACTCTAAAAAGAAAATTTGCATGGATCTTAAAGTAAGACCAACTCCAGCACGCGACCCCATCCTGTCCGGGTGCGTCCGTTTGTGGTAAAACGGACAAACCAGACGTCCCAGCGCGCGGACGCAAACGGACTTTTCTCCGTTTTCTGTGCGCTTTCGACCCATCCCCGACCCAAGTTTGGGCCGCTTTTGGGATGAAACGAACAGCGCGCGGACAGGCGAGCTGTGTGCGTGTGTCCTCCCCTGGCCCGCTCGTCGGTGGCACAGGGACCCCTTTTTCTATCGGCCCCTCCCCCCTCCACTCTTCTCCACTCTTGCCCCTCGCCGCCGCCGCCGCTGCCATTGCAGCTGTGCAGCTCAGACGCGCGCTCGCCCAGCCCCCTTCCCCTCGACGCCCCGGAGCTACCCAACCACGGTCACCTAATTAGCGCACCCCGCGGCCGGATTTGGAGCGGATCTGGTCGGTCTTGAGCTCGCCTGGCTGTGGGAGGCCGCACCGCGCCATGGACTGGCCGGGCACCGGGCCGGAAGTCCTCGGCAAGGCCGCATGCAGGTAGTGGCTCCTCCTCTAATCGCTCAGATCTACACCGTCGGTGGTCCGCGGCAGATACACGAATGGCAGTCAGCCGGGCTCGGTGCTAGCCCAAGAGCTCGTCGGCGCACCGTTGCCACTCATTAAGTACGACGACTGCCCAAAGAAGGTCGTGCGCCACGTGTCTACAATGCTGGAACATCTCGGATGGGTGTTCATCAAATGCTTAAACGGCGGGGTATGTGCTACTTTAGCTTCGGTTGTGCTCTCGGATTTGACTAGTTGTGCTAACTTAACATTTTATTGTGTAGAATGAATGCAAGTTTTGGTATTGTAAAGAAGAGTACATCGATATATTGATAGAGCACAATTTAGTAGATGTTCGTGCACTTTTAGCTAGCATAGAGGCTAGAGATGAGACTAGTGCACTTGTTGCTAGAATAGAGGCTAGACATGAGACTAGATGCGAGGAAACAACGTCTACTTCTTTACACTCGAAGAAAGAAGCACGCAAGATCGAGCCTCCGCAGATCAACAATGAGTGCATCGAGAAGGCACTAATCCAACTTACAGGAGCAATTATGAAAGTTGGATATCTTCTAAAATGTATTCTTGTGGTTCTTGTTTTTTTATCTTACTTTTCTAGTCAAAATTTGATGATGTATTCTCATGTATTAAAAATCAATGATGAGAAAAGCTATGGGCTTGCAAAGAAAAATGTACGTGGACAGGATGCGGCCGCACGTTGGGCGCATGGCCACCACATCCCAGACCCGGACACAACCCCATTGCCTTATCCAAACGGACATAATCCAGACAAAACGGACGTCCGTTTGAGGTCGTGCGCTGAAGTTGGCCTAAGACCTGGCTAATACATCATCGACAATGGAGACATAACTGAGATTTAGCAAGAGTGATTAGAAAAGGGGATTGCTTACTCTCGGACACGTTTTCACTTTTATGCTTAGTCAAGTGAGTTCCATTCACCCCGCAAAAAAAAAAAAAACAAGTGAGTTCCATTCGAAGTAACGTAACAACAGGAGCACCATCTTCGAAACTTCTCGAGTCGATTAATCAGCTGGCACCAAGTACCAACCAAGCCAATGTGCCAACACTCATGCTCAAAAAAAAAAATGTGCCAACACTCCAACACCCTTCTGCACTTCCTCCGCCACGTCTCCTTCCCGCCGGATGCGCACCTCCTGCCGTCCGCGCTCAAGTCATGCCACGCGCAGCCCCTCGCCCGCGCGCTCCACGCGGCCGCCGCGGTCTCCGGCCTTGCGGAGGATCCCTTCGTCGCCTCCTCGCTCCTCCACACCTACATCCGCCTCGGAGCCACCAGCGCTGCCCGCGTTGTGTTCGAAAGAATGCCGGACAAGAGTGTCGTGGGCTGGAGCGCACTCATCGCCGGTTACTCTGCACGAGGTGACGCCGAGGTCGCGTGGGGCCTTCTGGAGCGGATGCGAAGCGCTGGGGTCGAGCCAAATGTGATCACCTGGAATGGACTGGTTTCCGGGCTGAACCGGAGCGGCAGCGCCCTCGACGCTGTCAAGGCACTTGTGAGGATGCACGGGGAAGGGTTCTTGCCAGACGCCACCGGTGTCTCGTGTGCACTCTCTGCGGTCGGGGATGTGAAAGAGGTCTCGGTTGGCGAGCAGCTGCATGGATATGTGGTGAAGGCAGGGTGCAGGCTAGATCAACATGTGGTCACTGCGCTCATTGACATGTACGGCAAGTGTGGGCGTGCTGATGAGATTTCTCACGTGTTCTATGAGTCCAGCCACATGGATGTTGCTTCCTGCAACGCTCTCGTCGCTGGGCTCTCTCGGAACGCCCAGGTCTCTGAGGCATTGTTGTTGTTCAGCGAGTTTGTTAGCCGAGGAGTCGAGTTGAATGTTGTGTCCTGGACCTCGATTGTTGCCTGCTGTGTGCAGAATGGGAAAGATTTGGAAGCGGTTGATCTTTTCAGGAAGATGCAGTCAAAAGGGATCGAGCCGAATTCAGTCACGATACCCTGCGTACTGCCAGCATTTGCCAATGTTGCTGCTCTTATGCATGGCCGGTCAGCACACTGTTTTTCTCTTAGGAAAGGATTTCTTCATGACGTTTACGTTGGCAGTGCGTTGGTGGACATGTATGCAAAGTGTGGCAAGGTCAGGTATGCGAGGACGATCTTCGATGCAATTCCGTCTAAAAATACGGTTTCGTGGAATGCGATTATTGGTGGCTATGCAATGCATGGGGAGGCTGCAAATGCTGTGCAGTTGTTCTGTTTGATGCAGAAGTGCAAACAGAAGCCCGACCTAGTCACATTTACCTGTGTCATTAGTGCCTGTGGCCAAGCTGGCCTGACAGAGGAGGGGCGTCACTACTTCAATGAAATGCAGCATAGTCATGGCATTTCCCCTAGGATGGAGCATTATGCATGTATGGTTACTCTGTTAGGACGGGCTGGCAAGCTTGATGAGGCATACGATCTCATAAATGAGATGCCATTTGAGCCAGATGGTTGTATTTGGGGGTCCTTGCTGGGCTCTTGCAGGGTTTATGGAAATGTTTTCCTAGCCGAAGTCGCAGCAGAAAAGCTATTTGAACTAGAGCCAGAAAATACCGGCAACTATGTCCTGCTTTCCAACATTTATGCGTCTAAAAAAATGTGGGACGGGGTAAACAGAGTGAGGGATCAGATGAAGAATATGGGATTGAAGAAAGAAAAGGGTTGCAGTTGGATAGAGATCAAGAACAAGGTGCACATGTTGTCAGCTGGTGACAGTTCACACCCCATGATGACTGCAATAACGGAGAAACTAAAGCAGCTTACCATTGAGATGAGCAGGCTGGGCTTTGCACCGAGCACAGATTTTGTCCTGCATGATGTGGAAGAACAAGAAAAGGACGATATCCTTGCTGTGCACAGTGAAAAGCTGGCTGTTGCATTGGGCCTCATAAGCACGAGCCCAGGAACACCCCTCCGGGTGATAAAGAACCTCCGGATTTGTGGCGATTGCCACGAAGCAATGAAGTTCATATCATGTTTTGAGGGGAGGGAGATATCTGTTAGAGACACTAACAGGTTTCATCACTTCAAGGATGGGAAATGTTCTTGTGGGGATTACTGGTGATTTTTCCTGCCCTGACTTACTGTCTGTACAACAACTTGGTGTAGGAAGGTGAATGAGCATGCATGTCCCCCTACATTATGGTGGATATTGTTTTCATGAGGTAATGTAAAATCATTATATCCAAAGTAAGAAACAGAATCCAACATGCGGACCTGTGCATTATATGCAGAATCAAAGAAAAAGTTCACTCCTGTGCTATGTGATGTCTCCAGTTGCAATTTCAGTTTTCTTAATACCATGTTGCTACTATTTTCGTCAGTCTCAGTTTTATTACCTAATCATTCTGATCTACAACACACCATTATCTGCTGTTTTCCAAAGGAGAACTTTATTTCAACTCTACACGCCACCATGGGCTTCACCTTGAGTTAGTTGTTTTACCTAGAGACTGATTGGTATCCAAGCAAGGTCTAATTTCCTAGTCAAGTTCTTAGTTATATATGGAGTTTGTTTTTGTATAACCCTATGAATTTTGTAGTCGTTCAGCCTGCAGATTTCAGAAATACATTTGGTGGAGTACTTCCATTGGAGAGACTCAGTTGGAACTTGGAGTTAATATTAATTTTGTAAATAGTTGAAATGATTAAATTCATGGAAGTGAGACACATCAGCTTTCGGAGTTGCATCAAATAGAAAAAAGGTATCTTTACATGCTTCTGTTTACACGTGACACTTGCTGAATGAACTTAACATTCCTTGTTTTAAGTTAATAGCATCATCCGTTGTCTGTTTTCATATTTTTAATATGACATGGTATTCACCAAATGAATGATCCAGTTTCCAGTTTTTTGTGCCTAGATTCTTCTAGTCGTTTGCACACACCCAGTTAGTGCCGCTATGGGCATGCCATTCTCTTGTGCAGACATGACCCAAAAAACCTTGCAGTAGGATACCATCTGTTTTGGATTCTTTATTATCTCCGAGGGATTTTTAGACAGTGACAACTTCTTCAGCATATCTTATCCTTCATTTCTTCATTCAGCTTTTATGGTTTGTATCTCTCTCCACATTTTTTAACTAGCTCATGCTTGCCAGATTCTATTGATATTCTCATTTTTTAGCTTCTATCACATATTTTTTCAGAAATTGTGGCGGGGGCTTTCATGATTTTGTTGGATCATTCTACTATAGTAGGGTTCTTAAGTGGGATAAGATAATCACATTCACTACTGTTGACACGTAGATATATACTTTAAGGATTATACTGATCAAACAGCTTGTTTGTTTCTTCACCAATGCCATCAATCCAAGCAGGAAATTTAAGCTTGACTTTGGAGAAGCATTCAATATTATCGAGCACGACACGATCATCAGAGTCATGTAGCATATGGGCTTTGATGCGAGGTGGATTGGATGGATTGAATCCGTCCTCTCCACTGGTACTTCCTCTGTCCTACTTAATGGTGCCCCGGGGAGGAAATTTTTCAAGCTATCATCAATAAGGCTTGTGCTTGTCACCATAACCTGCTTCAGCTCCCCCTTACAGGCACTAACAGCATCTTCCCTGTTTGGCAATACACAGATGATATGCTTTTAAGCATGCAAACATGTTCCCACTAACTGCTCTGTCTTAAAAGCCTCCTTGAATCCCTTGGACAGTCCACTGGTCTTTGAGTTAATTTCCAGAAAACTTGCCTTCTTCCCATCCATGTTTTGGAGGAAAAATGCAGCAGTTAGCTGGCCTCTACGGTTGCCGCATTGCCAAGTTCCCCTTCACCTATCTCGGGCTTCCTCTTGGTCTGAGCAAACCTGGAATCAGGGACTTTGATCTGATCCATAGGATGGAGCAGCTCTTAACTTCTTGCCCCTCCTTGTCTTTTGGTGCGAGAATCAGTCACAAAAGCTGTCTTTAGCGCTCTTCCCTCTTCTTATATATGCTCCCTCAAGTTGCCTGAAGGGGTTATTGAAAGTATAGATAAAGCCAGGCGCACCTGCGTCTGGGGGGAGTCTTGACGATATTCTGGATATGTTCCCCCTCCCTCTTTCTTCTCAAACTTTTGATGAATTTCTGATCCTCAGAGTCATCCTTTAGAATCCTCAAAATGAACCTGCTGAGTATGACACTTGGAGTTACTCTTGGGGAAATAATGCTACTCCATGAAAGCTCCCAACACTTTTTTTTTGAGGAACTGACATCATTTCATCCCTATATATTAATTAGGAGAAAACAATAAGCATCCATGCCTTACAAGTTACAACACGAGGGTGTTATAGAGTAGGGGAAAAGAAAAACAAGGAAAGAAAGCTTTAGTCTGGTTCTGGTTCTGGGGTATTTTCAGTGTCCGACATCCAATGTATGGAAAGCGCCGGTTGAGGAATATCTTGCTTGATCAGATGAAGAACCTCCAGCTCAGGAAGGTGGCGCGTCTGGAATACCCTGAGATTCCGTTCCTTCCATATATTCCAGCAGGTTTATATGGCAGTGGTGATAAGCTCTGGATCCAAAGTGCATGTCAGGTCGTTCCACCAAGCTTCAGAGGAGGTCGCGTTGTGGGTGAGAGCAGGGCAGTTAGTCCAGTTGGCAACCAACATCCAAATGGATTGCGAGAAGGTGCATCTCGGGATCATATGGAAAAAGGAGTCCCATCCTCTTGATCGCATAGGTGGTAAGATTCGCTGTGCGGGGTCCCCTTGATGGCGAGGTTTTCATTCGTAAGAATCCTTCCGCCAGCCAGAGCCACATGAAGAGTCGGCATTTGCATTCAACCTTGCAGCGCCAAAGCTTGTCGAATCAGGATGTTGAGTAGGAGCCCAGGAACTGAGAGCGGTAGGCAGAGCTAGCCGAATAAACCTTTGAGGTGGTAAGATTCCAGCAGATAGAGTCGTCGATCTCCGGCTGCAAATGGATTTGCTGCAGCTGCAACCAAAGGGCAGTGAATTGCCTTAGTTGCAAGGCAGACTTGATGCGCTGGAGGCCCGACATCCATCTCTGGGATTTGATTGCGACACCACCTCGACGTTTTTCCTTGAGCACAGAATGAAGAGGTCCGGTGCCAAAATCCTTAGGGAGCAGCCGTTGAGCCACCGGTCATTCCAAAAGGAAACCCTTGTGCCATTGCCAATGGAGATGGAAGTGGAGGCGCGGAACAGAGCAAGATCATCCTTCTCACAGGGAATATGAGAGCCTAGCCACGGTCTCTGTCCACCATCCATTCGAGCCATTCCCATCGAAGCCTGAGCGCCCTGCCAAAGCGTTTGATATCCATGACGCCCAGCCTGCCCATGTCTTTAGGTCGACAGATGGTGTTCCAGTTAACCAGGGCCAAACCAACAGCTGCGTCCGGCTTAGACCACCAGAGGAAGTTCCTGCGCAGCTTGTCAAATTGCTTAATGACCCAAAAATCAAGTTTGAAGACCGTGATCAGGTAAGTTGGGATAATAGACAACACCGAGTTCACCAACCGCAGTCGTTCATCACTGTTGAGAAGCTTTCCTTTGCACTTCTGCAGTTTTGCAGCTATTTTTATCTAGGACCGGTTGTATTTCAGCTCACGTGATCTTCCTGAAGTAAAGTGGTAGTCCAAGGTACTTGCATGGGAATTGCTTGACGGGGACAGGAAAGGACCTTAGCAGTTGGGGAGATCAATGCTGTCGCAACGAATTTTGAACCCACTCTTGTCCAGGTTGGCAACTGGCCCTGAAATGGCGCCGAACTGAAGCAACAATTGCTTGGTAACAAGAACATCTTCAGGCATGGGAGTGATAAACAGCGCTGCATCATCCGCGTGAAGGCTCAGGCGCGGATTCGACGGAGGGAGGTTGAGGGGAGCCAGAACTCCATCAGCATGAGCTTTCGCGAACATCCAGTGCGGGGGGGCAATGACCGAAATGAACAACATGGGAGACACATACAAGAACTCCATCAGTATGCCCAATACCTTTCTCACATACAAGCCTCTGCTCCTTTCAACTGGATTTGGTCCTCTAAATGTTCTGCCAAGCTAAAGGGTTTTGCATGGCTCCTTCTCAATGAAAGATTAAACATGAGAGATGCTACAAAGAAAAACTTTCGGGTCACAGATAATCACAGTAATGAAGTTAACTCTGCTATATCTTCGGCTCAGATGAGATCCTTGAATCTAGTGACCGTATTTTAAGACTGTCCCTTCAGTCAGGAATGTTGATACAAAATTGGCATCTCCCTCAGCCACAGCAGCATAGTTAACTCTGCTATATCTTCGGCCAAAGCTGCTTTTGCCAGACCATTCTTCATGGAGATATATCACAGCTGCCTGATGTATTTAGAAACAAATGAACACGAAGATTTTTGGCAACATTTGGCCCTAGCATTTGTTCCAAGTTTCAGTTCTTCAAGAAAGGTTGTCTCCTCACCTAAACCGCACTACACATGCCATCTCAATGTGCAACATGTCTTGCTGATTTTCTAATTGGCTGGTCATTTTGTAACAGTAACATCATTGACCTTCCAGTCCGAGTTTTGGTGTTCAAATCTTGCCCAAGCAGAGCACCCATGGAGGCACAGCAAGTGACAAGTGTTCCTCGCGATTTCGACAAAAGAAGTGGTGCTCTCAGTTTGCAATGTATCTCTCAGACAGAAGCTTGATTGTGCTGGCGACTTGAGGATTTTGGGTAGTGATATTTGATACAGTAAAGATACAAGGTTATCTCAGTGACCTCATTTGATAAGTGCCCTATTTTTGTGATTGCATGTTTGCAATCGGGACCTCAAGGAGCAGTGCTAGTTCGGAAGAACGATAATGTCTCCATTTTGTGAACTATATATGAATACTTGTGCTTATGCTAACCAGGCTGGCTGAGTACAACGAACGCTTGTTATTAGCTGATGAAGGAACCGTTATGCGGATTCAAGCCTTTGATGCGGCTTGCGAGAGAAGCATGTCCAGGGAGCGCCTGACAGAATCATGTCGGGACAACCCTGGCGTCGGCGATGATCGGGCTCCGCACCACGTGATCTTCAGACACCCAGCGTAGGCTCCCCTCGGCCAGCTGCCCGGCGTTGGCGTCGGCGTCACCTCCCCTGCTGCTCACGGTCACCGTGAATGTCGTCTTCTCCATCGCCGACGTGAACTCCAGCGCCTCTGGCTCCACCTTCACCTTGAGCCAATTGGGCACGTCCAGGTGAGCGGTGTACATCGACTTCGCCGGCCCTACGTTTGTCACCGTCCGCTTTGCCTTGAACGGCTTCTTGGAGAGTGGCACCAGTATCGCCGGGTAGTTCAGCTGCGCCTCCGGGATGGACCCCACGGCCGCGCACGTCAAGCTGCTGTTCCCCGTAATGGTCTTCATGGCCGGCTCACCGAGCAGCCCGCAGATGTAGGCGCTGTAGTCGCCGACGTCGAGGTCGTAGACCAGGCCTGGGTCCAGGGCCTTCGCCGCGTCCACGTGGCCGGCGCCGATCGAGTAGAAGCTCGCCTTCCGGTGCTCTTCGTCCATGATGGGGTGCCCCGCGTTGTCGGCGGTGCTGGACGTGGTCATGATGGCCGACTTGACCGCCGACGGCGACCAGTCCGGGTGCGCCTTCTTCACGAGCGCCACGATGCCGGTGACGTGCGGCGCGGCCATGGACGTGCCGGAGGCAACGTTGTAGCTGTACGACTCCGTGCCATCGATAGGCACCATCGACGGCCACGCGGCGAGGATGTTGAGCCCCGGCGCCATGATGTCGGGCTTGAGCACGCCGGGGCTGGCCGCGTTCGGCCCGCGGGACGAGAAGGCCGCGACGATAGGCGCCGGCTTCACGTGAACAATCGAGCTGTTGAACAGTATCGTTGCAGTGTGGGCGGCCGCCGTCGAGCCCACCCTGGCGTAGCCCATGATCTTGGCGCCGTCGGTCGCTGTCACCTGTGACATTGGGAGGTTATAATACTTCTCTACGACGATGGTGTACCCGAAGTCGGCTTCGTTGATGAACACCACTCCGGCGCCGCCTGCCGCCTGGACCGCCTGGATCGAGTTCAGCGGAGGCAACGGCGTCTCGGTGTCGCACACGACCACCTTGCCGGTGATGTTGACGCCGTCGAAGTAGTCGCAGTAGCTGGTGCCCTGAGGGTAGTAGAGCGGGTACGCCTTGGAGCTGAAGCGCTTGTCCTGCGTCAGCGACTCGCCGTCGAACGCTTCCCCGTCGCCGAGCCGCACGGTGGCCCGGTAGCTCCGGTCCACCGACCCGGCCCCCACGGTCAATATCCACGGCGCCTCATTTGACAGCGTGGCGGGCGTCGGGCCGCTGTTACCGCCGGCGCACACCACAAGGATGCCCTTGGACATCACCCCGAACGCGCCGATCGCGATCAGGTCCTTATCCAATGGTATGGAGGGGCCGCCGAGGGAGAGCGACAGCACGTCCACGCCGTCCTTCACTGCCGCGTCCATCCCGGCCAGTATGTCGGACTCGAAGCATCCTTCGCCGTCGCATACCTTGTACATGGCCAGGTGCGCGCCCGGTGCGATCCCCGCGGCGGTGCCCCTGCCAAGGCCGAACGCCGAGACGCCGTCCACGAAGTGGCCTGCCGCGGTGCCTGCCGTGTGCGTCCCGTGCCCGACGGCGTCGGTGGTGTCGTTGCCGCCCATGAGCGACACCAGGCCGACGAGCTTGTTGTTGCAACGCACGGGGGCCTGGCACTTGCCCTTCCACTTGGCAGGCGGCGGCGGCATGCCCTCGTCTCCAAACGAAGGGTGCGAGGCGGCGATGCCGGTGTCGAGCAACCCGACGATGACGCCCTCGCCGTAGTTTGTGGCGTTCCAGACGCCTTGCTTGGCGTCCAGGCCGAGGAACCCCGGCGTGCGCGTCGTCATGAGCGGCACCCTCCGCTCCGGGAAGGCGCGCACGAACCCGCGCTTCCTGGACACCGCTGCGAGCTCGTCCTCCGTCAGCTTTGCGGCGAAGCCGGAAAACACGCCCGTGTACGAGTGGCGAATGGTGGGTGCTTCGCCGCCGGCCTTCCTGCCAGGGCGCGACCCCGTCCGCAGGAACGACTCATGCCATCTCCGGTGCGCGGCTTCGTCGTCGTGGTGCGCGTGCGCCGGAGGCTCGACGAGCACTACGTAAGTTCGAGCGGCGCCATGGTTGAGGCTGGTACTCTGCCTCGCTGTCGCACCGCCTCCGCCAGTGATAATGCTTAGCGTGGGTGTCGCGCTCAAGACGAAGACGAGAACGGACGCGAGGAGTAGTGCCGTCAGGTGAGCCATGTCATCTACCGATCTACGAGAGCATGCAAGCATGGGCATGAAAAAGATTTGGCGCAAGCGATGCTTATATACATTCTCAAACTGTGTTCTAGCTTGGCCACTCTGTATTCCTACATGACTGGCATCCATGCATGATCCCACCAAAGATGCAGTGCGATGTGGATCTCCTTGGAAACAGGGACATACAGAATGTGTGCATGATTTTGTTGCTTTCTGGACTCATAATGTAACTGCATCTGTTTTTTTTGTTTTGCTTGCATGTTTTGTGTGTGACGCGCCAATTCTGATCCTCCATTTCGGGCGGAGCATTGCTTCGGCATCTCGATTCTTGTTTGCTTTGCAAATTTTTTTAAAACTTTCAATATATTCATCAAACATTATGACAGTGCAAAGACCACAAGAGGTGCTCATGGGATAGTGTACATGCGTCTATATGAGCGCCTCCGTGTGTACTGTGTTTAAAAAATAGCAAAAATTACATCCATATTCATAGACCACTTAATGATGAGTACAAGCACTAGAGCGAGCGAAGGCACGCCGCCATCATCATCTCCCCCTCACTGAAACCGAGCAAATCTTGTTGTAGTAGACAGTTTAAAATTCATTGAGCTAAGACCCCGAAGGATCAGCGAAGAACAACCGCCCCTCACAAAGAGAAGTGTAATTCGAAAGGACCCAACCTGTAGACACATGAATACAAACGGAGACCGGACCCGTGCAAATCCACCAAAAGACTAACACCAGCTGAATCCCGCGCGATCCGTCGGAGACACACCTCCACACGCCCTCCAAGGACACAAAACACATCGCTAGGACGGGGACTAGACGGCGACAACCTTATTCTATCTCCACGGAGTCGTCGTCGCCTCACCTTTCTGAGTAGTACACAAATCCTAAACAAAGTAAAAAACACCTAAAAAATGAAGCGTGAACCCTCCTAACGGTAAGGGTTGGGATCTACCACGCCTTCATAGCCAAGAACACGGGAACGAGACAAATCAACGGTGCCTGCATGAGGCAAAGAAACCTTATATGCCTCGGAGCCTTTCTTAAGCAATTCCCATCGTGGCGAAAAGATAGTATGCATTTTTAACCTTTGTGAAGGTGAAATCGTCCACCTTCATTTTTGCAGAGTAATACTTAAATAATTTTTGGATACGTCATATCTTTATCTGTGTCTATACAAATATAAGATCATCGCTCATGTTTGACTCAGTGTATCTCACACTTCCAAGTATTTTATCCAAAGGATATGGATTAAGTGAAAATTACAGGAAATCCCAGTCTTAAATTAGTCTTCAATTGGCTCCTGCATTGCTGCAGCTGCCCTGCGCCCTGTCCTACTCTCGCACCGCTCCTGTGTCATGCCTCTGGCTTCATATATGCACCAGAGCTGTTTTTTGAATGCAATGCAGAATTTAACCTATAAACCTCGCTAGAGTACCCGCGTAACTGGAGGCATCCCTCGCGCCCAACGTTTTTGACCGCTCGATTGAATTACAACAGTGAATTTTTGGCTGTTGGCGGCTGGTCAACCGTCCACTGTTTTTCACGTTTAAGACTGCATCAAGAGAGAATGACGTGTGGGGTCGTGAGCCAATGGGGGCTAGCCAGCAGAGGGAGGGTTTCCTGGAGCCCAGGTCAATGATTGGCTGAAGGTGGGTTGTTCCCGATTGGCCAGGACCAGTCCTCGACGACGAGCCACGACCAATCCCCTCCCGAAAACCTAGCGGGCTCGGGCCAATCCTCTCCGTCCTCGAGCCCCTCTTCTTCTATCTACACGCCATCTCGCCGTTCCCATCTCACCTCCCCAGCGCTTGCACTGCCGCCTTCTCTCCCCAGTGCTCGGTTGTAGCAGCGGGGGCGCCGGTTCTCGATCCAGCCAAGTCTAGCACAAGCCACCGGCTTCACGCGCCGTGATGCTAGATCGGGCGCAGATCTTCGCGCCGTCACCTCTCCTCCTCCTTCTCTCTCTCTCCCATGCCGCCACCGTTGCAAGGAGCAGGGGAGATAGGCGACGAGGACAAGAAGCAGCAGGCTGGTCGCGGTGGGCTTGAGGTGCTGGGAAGACGGAGGAGACCGTCGTGGTTCGTCATGGAGGCGGCGCCGCCGGCCAGGGGACATCGTTGGTGCGCTCGGTGCAGGTTCTTCTTTTTCACGGAACCGGACCCATTCTCCCGTTCTTGCTATCTTGTGCGATTTTTTATGCGATTTGATTCTTCTCTTTATTTTCCTCTTGCAGGATCCTCGGGGCTGCTCTCGTTTGTTCAGTTTGTCACTGTTCCTTTCGCTCTACTGCTGCTCAGTATTATCATATGATGGTGAGGTGTTCTTCCGTTCCGATGCTCCTGACGTGTTTGATGAAATGTCTATGGGCTGTTATGTTGTTCATTCTCTCTTTTCTTTCTTGTACGACTCAATGGTCAATACGTGCTCCACGAGGGGAGTTCCTCGTTGGCGCATTAAGGCCTTGTACAATGGGAGGTGCTTAGAAAAATAAACCGGATTTTTCTGAAGCACCGGTGCCTATTTCTACAGGAGAGACGCTTAGTTAAGCGTCTATCCTGTACTAATGAGCACCGGTGATCAGAAAAAGCCTGGTTTATTTCACTAAGCACCTCCCCTAAGCACCTTCCATTGTACAAGGCCTAAGCGCCCCGAAGACTAACTGGCGCTCACGCGTGCCCCCTAACGGGCTGTGGCCCATAACTCGCTCGAGCGCTACTGTTTCCTCCATCGCTCTTGCTAGACATTGCGAGACCAACCGTTCAGTATGACAGGATGCTCGCTACCCTTTTCTTTCCTTTGCATTGCAAGTCTGTGCTGTGAATAAAATCTGTTGGCTAATAAAACCGGCTACCTTTTTTATTAATTTAAAAAGTTCATTAATTTGGAAAAAAGATTTTGAATTATAAAGGTAAATTTAAAAACGTTTAAGAATTTCAAGAAAGTTAGCAAAATTGCAAAAGAAAATCATGAATTCGAAATACAAAGTTGAAAAGTTCATAATTTGAAAAATGTTCCCAATTTGGAAAAGTTCATGAAATTGAAAAAAAATTCACAAATTTAAAAAGGTTTCTGAACTTGAAAACTTCATGAATTTTAGAAATATTCTAAAATTCCTCCTATTTTTTCAAATTTTAAAATTATTAGTATCTATGAAAAATTGTTCATTAATTGTGGAAAAAATTCCAAATTTGAAAAGGTTCATTAGTTTTACAAAATGTTCAAGAATTTGAAATTTTTTTGAATTTGCGACAAGTACATGAATTTTTCAGAAAAATGTTCACCGCTTTGAGTTTTTTTTACAAAATTTGGAAAAAGCTCATCAAATTATGAAAAAGTACACAAATTTGATAAGAAATGAATTTAACAAAAACTTCTTTAATGTAAGAAAAAAATCACATAATTGGAAAAGTTTACAATTTTTAAAAAATTTCTGAAATTTGAAAATAATTGAATTTGAGGAAGGTTAAAATTTCTCAAATTTGACAAAATACATGTATGAAAAAATGAATTCGAAGAAAGTTGATGAATTTAAGGAAAAATTCCCAAAATTGAAAAAAAGTTTCATGAATTTTTAAAAGAGTTGAAATTGAGAAAAATCCATGAATTTTAAATCCAATTTACTCACTATGTTTTTTCGGTTTTATCTTCTGCTGATGTTTTGTTTACTGAAAAAGGCGGTTGCTGGTTTTTTAAATTGGAGAAAATGTTCATGGATTAAAGAAAAGGTCATGAGTTTGAAAAAGTACATCAGTTTGGAAAACAATATCTTGAATTTGACAAAAAAATCATGAAATTGAAAGAACTTCATCAATTTGACAAATAAAGTTCTTGAATGTGGAAAATGTAGGTGAAATTGGAAATGCTCATCAATTTGAAAAGTGCAGAAATTTGACAAAAAGGTTTAACAATTTGAAAGAAAATCATAAATTTGGAAAAGTTGGTGAAATTAAGAAAATGTTCACGAATTTTAAAGAAAATTCAAAAATCTTAAAAAGTTCACAATTTGAATTTTTTGTGTGTGAATCAAAGCAAATACAAATAAAAAAAGAGATAAAATAAAAGAATAAAGTCGAAAGAGGAATGTCCAAACAAAACACAAACCAGACCGTGAAGACGCACAACAACAAGAACGTACAACGTAACTAGTCACAATAGGTGAGCTATCCTAGTTGGTTACATCCCGTGCAAATAAACCATGTGTTCAAGAATTTGAAGCCTACATGCACCCATTTTTTGCCTAAAGCTTTCCTGCCTCTCGGCGCGAATGGCCGGCCCCGTATATCATGTTTTCTCGGTAGTTCGTATCTTCATTCCTTTCTTATCACTGCCTTTTCATTTTTTTTATTAATTTTCCGTTTTCTTTTGTTTTTTCCTCTACATTTTGATTTCTTCCCTGGTTTCCTTAGATTTTCTTGTTTTCTTCATTATACTTTGTTTTTGTCTTGTATTTAAAAGTGTATATGAAAATGTTTATCATGTATTTAAAAGTGTATGTAAAAATGTTGATAAAGTTTTAAAAAATGTAGATTGTACATTAAGTAAAATTATAAATAAAGAGATATATTTAAAAAAAGTTAACTCAGTATTTAAAAAGTTAACATGTATATAAAAGTTTCTGATGTATAAAAAATGTATATTATGTGTAAAGAAATGTTTATTGCCAATAAAAATGTTCAGAATATAATCATCATTTTATTTATATATGTTTAGCATTTTTAAACACATGATTAAAAATTTGTATGCATATTAAAAAAAATTAAATACATGAACACTATTATTTCCATACACATTGATATTTTTTGTATACATGGGAAACTTTTTTGCTATACACATTTAACATTTTCAAATTCTTGATTAAGTTTTTCAAATTCTTAATTAACATTTTTCAAATGGTTGATTAACATTTTTTCATACACGTTGTATGATTTTTCTTATACATTACATTTTTTATACATGTTTAACATTTTGTATTCTTTCATGTAAAGTGATTTTTCTTAATTAACATTTATATATATATATATATATATATAGAATATTTCCAAATAAAATTTGAAACATAAATAAAAAAAAATATTGTGATAGAGACAGGAAGAAACAATCGATTAATGCGTGCCAGGCCAGCCCATTAGCTCAGGTGCTTCAAGCGAGCGCTCCTTCTGTCTCACGTGAAGCGAGGTATAGCCACGGGCTAGTATGGGACCTGGTTAGTAATGTTATGATGGCCCATTGAGGAGTAGGGATGACTGCTGTGAGGACAGGACCGCATTGCAAGTCTTGGCTAGCTTCAACGAGTTGTCGTTTTCATAGGAAACATTGATTTTGTGATGAGTGTGTCACCCATTTGGAATCAATTAAGATACCCTTGAAACCTTGGAACACTCTTATCCACAAATATATCTAGCGAACTACTGTGTTTTTGCAAAAGAACCAAATGACTCATTCGTTGTTTGATCCTGATCATGCGGGGCGCACTTGCCTACCATCTTTCCTGATTTTCTAGCTCCGATTTCACGCGATCTTTCTGGCATTTCCCTCTCTCCTGATTTAACTCGACCATGGTTTTGTGTGATCCTAATTTGCACGTGGACATGGGCAGGTGATCGTTGATCATGATTTTTCCCTTCACATTAGCAGTTTCCATACTTGTTCTGGACCCAGAGTACATTTGCAGTCTTATAGCCCAAAAGATCATGCTAAAGCTAGGAATTGAACTCAAAACTTCAATGTTGAGACCTTAGTTCACTTCCCAACTTCCCCAACTACCTGGTTCTTATCAAGTTCAAACACTAGTAGAAAAAGACCCATTTGTCCCGGTTCCAGATGCCCATTTGTCCCGGTTCCAGATGCCCATTTGTCCCAGTTTTGGAACCGGGAATAAAGGGTCGGTACTAAAGCCCATGACCTTTAGTCCTGGTTCGCTTGCGAACCGAGACAGATGGGGCTCCACGTGGCCGCTGCGGCTTGCCCAGGCAGAAGGGCCTTTAGTCCCGGTTGGTAACACCAACCGGGACCAAAAATCATCCACGCGTCAACAGTTCAGAGGCTGGGGTTTTTGTTCTTTTTTGAAGGGGGGGGGGGGTTTGGGGGGTTTTGGAGGGTTAATTTAGTTAGGGTTTTCATATATTGTGTTAGCTAGCTAATAGAGAGAAGAGACCTCTCTTATCTCCGTGCTTGGTCGATGCTACGTACTATACATATAGAGGACTTGACACGCTAGCTAGTAAGAAAATGAAGGAAATCATTAAGTACAGAAGATCGTCATGAACATATACAGAGAGAAGTGACCGACCTCTCCTTCTCCGAGAGATTGGTCGAACAACAAGTTTTCGTATATCTATCCGACGGTACTAGCTACATATATACAATATAAGATCTATTACAATCCTTAAAGTTTGAAGTCAAGTGCCACATGGTATTCTCCGGATTTCTTGATGACGTGGTAAAGAAAGAATCCCGCCAATTCCTCTTGAATTGCTTTTATGCGATCATGTGGTAGGAGCTCATCCCGCAGTTGCCAGATCTAAATCGAAGAAGAGGGTCAATACATGTGTATGAATGAAACTCAATACAAATGATGGTAATAAAATACAATTATGAATATTTTTGCTTACACACTTGATAGTGTTTTTCAGTGTAGCCCCGCTTATTCTTGGCCGTCTCGTTGTAGATGAACTAGCAAACGTAGTATCCACAGAAATCATTTTCTTGTTCCTGCCACAAGCACTTTACGAGAAATAGAGGTCAATCAAACTGATAAGCAATCATGCTAAATGGTATTGATGAAACTAGCTACAATCAATGGAAGATGCGCGGAACTAGGTATAGTACTTACTTTCGGTTGTTTAAATGTCAGCTCGGTCGACGGTCCCGGAGAAATTGCGGTGAAATTTTTCCAAACTCTGCCAGACAAAGAAAATAATTACTTGATATCAGGAAATGAACAAAGTTGCCGATATGGTACGATAATGATCGATTGAACTTACTTCTGGAGCATTCTAGTCATGTCCACATAGTCCCCGTGATCTTTTCGTCTCGAGTCTAAGACGGTTACATCTCCCTTTTCAAGCTTAATCACTAGGAGAATAAAGTGAAAGCTGCGAACGCATGCACAACTCATCAGTTACATGACTATAACCTCGAGTAATAAGGGAAACCGAATATGCACAAGACAGTGTAACACTCACTTGAAGTTGTAAGGAAAGAGTATTTTATTTTTGGTTTGATTTTTGAGCTATGATTTGAGCAAGTTGTCCTCGATCTCTTCGGCTTTTTTTGACCGTGTATTCATGTATGACATTTGGGTTAATGAACTCAATGTCATAGATTTGTGCTTTTCTGCATTCGACAATCTTCAATCTGCATAATATAGTAAGGATAATTATATATACATGCAATGAAAGAGCTGAGCTATATATAGAGAGACTTAATTGCAGAAAGTAGTATTTACAGACAGTAGCAAGCCACAAGTGATTTGTCGATGGCCTGTTGATTGTAGAACTGGAAAAACTCATCAAAATCAACAGTTAACAGTTCTTGGCCAATGAAGTCGTGGTCCTCTTTAATCAGGATCGACAAAGCATCCTTCCCAGACTTGCTGCAGATTTTCATGTACCGGTCATGGAATCTTCGCATCATCGTTGTTAGAGCAAGAGTATCTTTGACGAGAGGCTTCCCGTAATGGTATTTGAATTCGTCCACCTCCATTGTTTCAAATTCTACATCGTCGGGCAGGTAATCACCAATAGTGAAACCGGGCAGCAACGGCTGATTTGCACGATATCGCTAGACACCTTGAGCGGGGGGTGGGGGGATGACTTGTTCTCCTATTCTCCAAGTTGGGGAATTTTCTTCCCACTTCTTCGTTCTTTTGACCTTTTGTCAGTTGAAGTACTTTCCGACTGGCCGCTTCTTGCACTATCTTTTTAAGACAACGGAGATGGTTGTTATCCGACGAATGCGGTGATGGTCGCTTCAGGGCATTGGGAGTGTGCTTCGCTTTCACCGGATCTATCTTCTCCTTCGGAGGTGGATGTTTCATAGTTCTTTTCGTTTCAAAGAAGTTCTTCACTTGGGCTTGAATGATCTGCTCGTTTTCCTCCACGGTCATCTCGTATGGTAACTTCTCTACAGGCTTGAGAGATGGACCGAATCTGTATTGCCTCCCGCCTCTGGCTGTACTGTTAGACGCCGGAGCGGTGGCGGCTCTCTTCGGTTGCTGCTGACGAGTTGTAGAAGAAGGCGGAGTGGTCCAACGCGCCGGAGCAGCCGGAGTGGCGGCGTTTGTGTTCTGCCGTTGCCGATGAGGCGAAGGAGGAGGCGGGTTGCTCGGACGGGCCGGAACAGGCGGAGAGGGAGGCAGAGTGCCACCCTCATGTGCCGGAGCAGGAGGCGGAGTGCCCTGATCACTCGCGGGAGGAGGAGGAGAAGGCAGAGGAGGCGGAGTGCCCAGCTAACTCGCTGGAGGAGGAGGAGGAGGCGAAGGCGTGAAGTTTAGAAGCTTGATGTGCTCCTTCCGCCATAGACATGGAGTCTTCAGAGCAAGACCCAACTGAGTCTCCCCTTCACCTGTAGGGTGGTCAAGATGGAGCTCCTCAAATTCCTACGTTATTTCATCCACCATCACAACAACATTAGCCTTATGGAATAGGAAGGCAGTGAAAAGTTGCGTCGGGTTCAGGAGGGAACACAGAGCCGACAACCGCCTTGACTTTGAGGTTCTGCCATTGTGTCATAAGCTGGCATTGGTGTGACTCCGTGATAGCATCCACGGGGTAGCTAGGAGATGTGAAGTCAGGCCGCTGAATGAGCTCGGTGGAAGCCATGCTGCTTCTCCGCTGAGATGGTGGGGTAGCTTGGGCATGATCTCGCTGGTTCTTAACAACTTGTCGTTCCTCTAACTTTCGTACCCTTGCATTCAGCTTCTGTAGTTCGCTCAGCTCGACTTTCCTCCTCCTCTTTTGGGTTTTGTAACCGCCTGCGTTGGGAAACCCAACCTTCCATGCAATGGAGCCCGGCGTGCCTCATGTTCGTCCAGGGTGCTCAGGATTCCCGAGGGCCTGTGTGAGCTCGTCGTTCTCTCTGTCGGGAACGAACGTCCCTTCCTGCACTGCCTTGATTGCTTTCTGAAGCTTCGTGATGGGTGTTGCAAGTTGCTCGTTCGTCCAAACGCACTTCCCTGTTTTAGGGTCCAAGGTTCCCCCAACCACGAAGAACCAAGTCCTTGAACAGTCTGGCCAGTTCAATGTCTTTGGTTCGACCCCTTTAGCAATCAGGTCACTCTGAGCCTTGTCCCACAATGGCGGGGCTTTGAGGTAGCCACCTGACCCCGTGCGATGGTGATGCTCCTTCTTTGTAGCATTTATCTTGTTTGTCGCTGACATCTTCTTACTCTTCTCCGATGTCTTGTGGGCCACAAATGCGGCCTAGTGATCTCTTATCTTCTCAAATCGACCGATGAATTCTGGAGTCTTGTTTTTGTCGACATACATTGATTTCAACTCATTCTTCCACCTCCTGAATAGATCTGGCATCTTCTTGAGAGCATGATCCTTGACCAATGGCTCTATAACTGGCTTATCCGGATCCTCCTCTGCCGGTAGGGTGAAATTTTCCTTCAGCGTGGTCCAAAGATCATCTTTTTGTCTATCTTCGACATAAGAAACTTGAGGGTCTTCGTTCTTAGGCTTATACAATTGGTGGATGATGATCGGGATCATATCCCTAACAAGAACCCCGCACTGAGCAGAAAATGCTTCCTTGGTCTGGAGGGGTTCAATCAGTTGGCCATCGCCCGTGATTTCTGTGATCGTGAACCTTTCATCCTTGGCGCAACCTTTTCTTCGGGTCTCGTCTCGTTACCGAAGTTTGGCTCGATCTGGAGGGCTATAAAATAAGAAAGAAGAGTTAATATATGTACATACCAAAACAATTAATGCATCAATTAGCTAGTCAGCACATGCTTAACCTGCTTCCTCTCCTTCCAGACCATCGATTTCGTTGAGAAATAACGACAAGACATCATGTCCATCGCGGATTATGTCCCCTAATATCTCTTCTTGTTTGAAGTCTCTTTATTGATCCATAGTTCCTGCAAATATGACAACATGGAAATTAATATACAAACATGAGAGATGGATATATTAATAGTGGCAAACATAGACCTAGCTAGCTAATCACAACACTTCTAGGGTTTGGGGTGGCCACGACAATGCTCTTTTAACTTGGTAAATTTGGGTGGCATCGACGCTTCTAGGGTTTTGGGGTGGCCTCGGCATCGCTTCTAGGGTTTGGCCCGGACCGCCTCTCTCATGAATGTCCGACGTCCGGACTGCCACTCTCATGAATGTCAAACAAGGGATTTAACAAGATGGCGCCATTCTGGATGTGCAGAAAATAAATGGTCCCTATGTTTCCTGATCTCATCTATCCTTCTATATGTCATGTTGTCTAGTGTCAAAGGATTCAATACTTTGACACAAGATAATGTGCACATATAGAATGGTAGATGAGATAAGAAAAAATAGGGATAAACTTAATTATGCACATCCATGATTAGGGCATTCTTGATAAATCTCTTATAAATCTTGAGAAAGTTTATCGGGTAAGGGCGGGATGGGGTACGAGATCTACAACGTTTTTTCCCCATGGTTTGGGTGTCCTCGAGAGTTGGTCGAGCGAGAGGGGGTTGATCGACGTCTTCCTCTTGACCCCTTAGAGGTATCCTCGACCCCTCGACGACCCTCAACCCTCATCTCAACCTGGAAGTCGGGTCGGGTTTGACCGAGTAGACTTCAGTTAGACCCACGCTCGGATCCCTAATCGGGTTGAGAGTCGGCCCATGGCCCTACCCATGGGTCTATACAGAGACCCACGCCCTAACCCATTGGGCAACCCGACATAATAGGGCACCCATCGGGTCTAGGCACAACCAAACGAATGGTTTCGCTGTTCTCTCAGTCACATTTTATAAGCGAAGGCTCCAGCTCATATGCTCTTAGCTAAGCGAGGTGGGACTAAAGAAGGAGCAGCAATAGCGGTGTTGCACTCACGCAGATTCCACCAGCCTTTAGAGCCCAAGTAAGTCGCTGAGCTGGCCAAAGGCCCAATGGCCGAACTAGCTTTGGGCCAAAATTACGTGTGAATGAGCCTAGTAGATGATTATATGTTCAGGACAAGTGTTCGTGTGGGCCTGCTAGACGTGCCGTGTAACTTGTTCTGTTTTTTATTACTACTCCCTCTGTTCCGAATTACTTGTCTCGGATATGGATGTATCTAGAACTAACATACATCTAGATACATCCATTTCTACGACAAGTAATTCCGAACGGAGGGAGTATATGATTACTAGTACACTGCCGTTTTGGAGCAGTTATGAAGGGCATTTAAATACAAGTAGCCAAATGTAATATAGAATAAATATTTTTTAATTACTAATATTAATCGGGCGACCATCGGGTCACCCGTGGCACAAACTTGTACCCATACCCTACCCACGACTTATCGGGTTACCCATGGGTAAAACCCATGGGCAGAGTCGGTGACCCATACCCTACCCATTCGGGTCGGGTTCCCATGGGCGCGTGAACCCATGGGTCGAATTGCCGGGTTGACCCTCATCCCATTGGTGATCCTTGACCCTCTACCCTAGTTCCGATCCTCGACCGCTCGGATTCTCTTAACCTTTAAGAGATTTAACAAGATGGCGCCATCCTGGATGTGCAGAAAATGGTCCATATTTTTTCTGATCTCATCTACCCTTCTATATGTCACGTTGTCTAGTGTCAAAGGATTCAAGAAAACCATTGCTTCATCATTTGCCGGAAGTAACATGCGCATAATGGTACGAAGCTCCCCAAATTGTTTTGGAACGGAGTCCCGGATAGGATAATTAGCTTTTTGGTACGAAGTTCAGCAAGAGCCTTCCGAATATCGCTATTTGGAAGGCCTTTGCTGAAATTCATACGTAAAAGCGAATTATTCTATCAGGACCTCCATTCCAAAACAACTTTGAAGAGCTTCGTAGCATCATATGCCTGTTACTTCCAGCAAATGATGTAGCCATGGACTTCTTCAATACTTTGAGACACAACGTGACATAGAATAAAAAAAGAGGAGGAGAAGAAGGAATAGAGGAGAAGAAGAAAAAAATTGAAAATTTTCTTATTTTTCTTCTTCTCCTCTATTTCTTCTTCTTCTCCTCTTTTTTTCTTCTTCTTTCTCTTCTTATTTTTTTCTCCTCTTATTCCCTTCTTCTTCTCCTTCTTCTAACAGTACAACCTAAAAAAAGCAACTAAATCAACTAACTTAAAATGCACTAACCTAAAATCTACTAACAACCTAAATAAAAAAATTCCACAAACATCTCATACATCTATCTAGAAACATCTCGGGCATCTAATATGAAAAAATAGAGCACTGTTGGAAATATGCCCTAGAGGCAATAATAAAATGATTATTATTATATTTCCTTGTTCATGATAATTGTCTGTTATTCATGCTATAATTGTGTTATCCGAAAATCGTAATACATGTGTGAATACATAGACCACAACATGTCCCTAGTGAGCCTCTAGTTGACTAGCTCGTTGATCAACAGATAGTCATGGTTTCCTAACTATGGACATTGGATGTCATTGATAACGGTATCAAATCATTAGGAGAATGATGTGATGGACAAGACCCAATCCTAAGCATAGCACAAGATCGTGTAGTTCGTTTGCTAGAGCTTTTCCAATGTCAAGTATCATTTCCTTAGACCATGAGATCATGTAACTCCCGGATACCGTAGGAGTGCTTTGGGTGTACCAAACGTCACAAGTAACTGGGTGGCTATAAAGGTATACTACAGGTATCTCCGAAAGTGTCTGTTAGGTTGACACGGATCGAGACTGGGATTTGTCACTCTGTATGACGGAGAGGTATCTCTGGGCCCACTCGGTAATGCATCATCATAATGAGCTCAATGTGACCAAGTGGTTGGTCACGGGATCATGCATTACGGTACGAGTAAAGTGACTTGCCGGTAACGAGATTGAACGAGGTATTGGGATACCGACGATCGAATCTCGGGCAAGTAATGTACCGATTGACAAAGGGAATTGTATACGGGATTACTTAAATCCTCGACATCGTGGTTCATTCGATGAGATTATCTGGAACATGTGGGAGCCAACATGGGTATCCAGATCCCGTTGTTGGTTATTGGCCGGAGAGCTGTCTCGGTTATGTCTGCGCGATTCCCGAACCCCTAGGGTCTACACACTTAAGGTTCGGTGACGCTAGGGTTGTAGAGATATTAGTATGCGGTAACCCCAAAGTTGTTCGGAGTCCCGGATGAGATCCCGGACGTCACGAGGAGTTCCGGAATGGTCCATAGGTGAAGAATTGTATATAGCAAGTCCAGTTTCGGCCACTTGGAAAGTTTCGGGGTCACCTGTATTGTATCGGGACCACCGGAAGGGTCCCGAGGGTCCATCGAGTGGGGCCACCTATCCCGGAGGTCCCCGTGGGCTGAAGAGGGAAGGGAACCAGCCCCTGGTGGGCTGGTGCGCCCCCTTGGGCCTCCCCTACGCCTAGGGTTGGAAACCCTAGGGGTGGGGGTGCCCCACTTGGCTTGGGGGGCAAGTCCCCCCCCCCTTGGCCGCTGCCCCCCCCTTAAGATGGTATCTCTAGGGGGCCGGCGCACCCCTAGGGCCCCTATATAAAGAGGGGGGAGGGAGGGCAACCGCACCCTAGTCCCTGGCGCCTTCCTCTCCCCCCGTACCACCTCTCCCTCTCGCTGAGCTTGGCGAAGCCCTGCCGAGATCGCCGCTACTTCCACCACCACGCCGTTGTGCTGCTGGATCTCCATCAACCTCTCCTTCCCCCTTGCTGGATCAAGAAGGAGGAGACGTCTTCCCCAACCATACGTGTGTTGAACGTGGAGGTGCCGTCCGTTCGGCACTAGGATCTTCGGTGATTTGGATCACGACGAGTACGACTCCCTCAACCCCGTTCTCTTGAACGCTTCCGCTCGCGATCTACAAGGGTATGTAGATGCACTCCTCTCTCTCGTTGCTAGATGACTCCATAGATTGATCTTGGTGAAGCATAGAATTTTTTTTATTTTCTGCAACGTTCCCCAACAGTGGCATCACGAGCTAGGTCTATGCGTAGTTTCTATGCACGAGTAGAACACAATCTTGTTGTGGGCATAGATGTTGTCAATTTTCTTGCCACTACTAGTCTTATCTTGTTTCGGCCGCATCGTGGGATGAAGCGGCCCGGACCGACCTTACACGTACGCTTACGTGCGACAGGTTCCACCGACTGACATGCACTAGTTGCATAAGGTGGCTAGCGGGTGTCTGTCTCTCCCACGTTAGTTGGATCGGATTCGATGAAAAGGGTCCTTATGAAGGGTAAATAGAAATTGGCATATCACGTTGTGGTTTTGGCGTAGGTAAGAATCGTTCTTGCTAGAACCCTAAAGCAGCCACGTAAAACTTGCAACAACAATTAGAGGATGTCTAACTTGTTTTTGCAGCATATGCCTTGTGATGTGATATGGCCAAAAGGATGTGATGAATGAATTATATGTGATGTATGAGATTGATCATTTCTTGTAATAGGAATCACGACTTGGATGTCGATGAGTATGACAACCGGCAGGAGCCATAGGAGTTGTCTTTAATTTATTGTATGACCTGCGTGTCATTGAATAACGCCATGTAATTACTTTACTTTATTGCTAAACCGTTAGCCATAGTAGTAGAAGTACTAGTTGGCGAACAACTTCATGGAGACACGATGATGGAGATCATGATGATGGAGATCATGGTGTCATGCCGGTGACGAAGATGATCATGGCGCCCCGAAGATGGAGATCAAAGGAGCAATATGATATTGGCCATATCATGTCACTATTTGATTGCATGTGATGTTTATCATGTTTTTGCATCTTCTTTGCTTAGAACGACAGTAGTAAATAAGATGATCCCTCATAATAATTTCAAGAAAGTGTTCCCCCTAACTGTGCACCGTTGCGAAAGTTCGTTGTTTCAAAGCACCACGTGATGATCGGGTGTGATAGATTCCAACGTCCACATACAACGTATGTAAGACAGATTTACACATGCAAAACACTTAGGTTGACTTGACGAGCCTAGCATGTAAAAACATGGCCTCGGAACACAAGAGACCGAAAGGTCGAACATGAGTCGTATGGAAGATACGATCAACATGGAGATGTTCACCGATGATGACTAGTCCGTCTCACGTGATGACCGGACACGGCCTAGTTGACTCGGATCATGTATCACTCAGATGACTAGAGGGATGTCTAATCTGAGTGGGAGTTCATAAATAATTTGATTAGATGAACTTAATTATCATGAACTTAGTCTAAAAAAACCCTTTGTAAAATGTCTTGTAGATCAAATGGCCCACGCTCATGTCAACCTCAACTTCAACGCGTTCCTAGAGAAAACCAAGCTGAAAGATGATGGCAACAACTATACAGACTGGGTCTGGAACCTGAGGATCATCCTCATAGCTGCCAAGAAAGCATATGTCCTAGAAGCACCGCTAGGTGAAGCACCCATCCCAGAGAACTAAGACATTATGAACGCTTGGAAGTCGCGTGCTGATGATTACTCCCTCGTTTAGTGCGGCATGCTTTATAGCTTAGAACCGGGGCTACAAAAGAGTTTTGAGCAACACAGAGCATATGAGATGTTCGAAGAGCTGAAAACGGTTTTCCAAGCTCATGCCCGGGTCGAGAGATATGAAGTCTCCGACAAGTTATACAGTTGTAATATGGAGGAAAATAGTTTTGTCAGTGAGCACATACTCAAAATGTCTTGGTTGCACAACCGCTTGTCCCAGCTAGACATTAACCTCCCGGACGAGGCGGTCATTGACAGAATCCTTCAGTCGCTCCCACCTAGCTACAAGAGCTTTGTGATGAACTACAATATGCAGGGGATGGTGAAAAGTATTCCTGAAGTATTTTCAATGCTGAAATCAGCGGAGGTGGAAATCAAAAAGGAACATCAAGTGTTGATGGTCAATAAAACCACTAGTTTCAAGAAAGGCAAGGGTAAAAAGAACTTCAAGAAGGACGGCAAGGGAGTTGTTGCGCCCGGTAAGTCAGTTGCCGGGAAGAAGCCAAAGAATGGACCCAAGCCTGAGACTGAGTGCTTTTATTGCAAAGGGAAGGGTCACTGGAAGCGGAACTGCCCCAAGTACTTAGCGGACAAGAAGGCCGGCAACACCAAAGGTATATGTGATATACATGTTATTGATGTGTACCTTACCAGTACTCGTAGTAGCTCCTAGGTATTCGATACCGGTGCGGTTGCTCATATTTGTAACTCAAAACAAGAGCTGCAGAATAAGCGAAGACTGGCAAAGGACGAGGTGACGATGCGCGTCAGGAATGGTTCCAAGGTCGATGTGATCGCCGTCGGCACGCTACCTCTACATTTACCTACGGGATTAGTTTTAAACCTCAATAATTGTTATTTAGTGCCAGCTTTGAGCATGAACATTGTATCTGGATCTCGTTTAATAAGAGATGGCTACTATTTAAATCCGAGAATAATGGTTGTTCTATTTATATGAGAGATATGTTTTATGGTCATGCCCCACTGGTCAATGGTTTATTCTTAGTGAATCTTGAACGTGATGTTACACATATTCATAGTGTGCATACCAAAAGATGTAAGATTGATAATGATAGTCCCACATATCTGTGGCACTGCTGCCTTGGTCACATTGGTGTCAAACGCATGAAGAAGCTCCATACAGATGGACTTTTGGAGTCTCTTGACTTCGAATCATTTGACACGTGCGAACCATGCCTCATGGGTAAAATGACCAAGACTTCGTTCTCCGAAACAATGGAGCGAGCAACCAACTTATTGGAAATTATACATACTGATATGTGCGGTCCAATGAGCGTTGAGGCTCGCGGTGGCTATCGTTATGTTCTCACTCTCATTGATGACTTAAGTAGATATGGGTATGTCTACTTTATGAAACACAAGTATGAGACCTTTGAAAAGTTCAAGGAATTTCAGAATGAGGTAGAGAATCAACGTGACCGTAAAATAAAGTTCTTACGATCAGATCGAGGAGGAGAATATTTAAGTCACGAATTTGGTACGCACTTCAGGAAATGTGGAATTGTTTCACAACTCACGCCGCCTGGAACACCTCAGCGTAACAGTGTGTCCGAACGTCGTAATCGCACTTTATTGGATATGGTGCGGTCTATGATGTCTCTTACCGATTTACTGCTATCATTTTGGGGATACGCTTTAGAGACAGCTACATTCACTTTAAATAGGGCACCATCTAAATCCGTTGAGACGACACCGTATGAATTATGGTTTGGGAAGAAACCTAAGCTGTCATTTCTAAAAGTTTGGGGATGCGATGCTTATGTCAAGAAACTTCAACCTGAAAAGCTCGAACCCAAGTCAGAAAAATGCGTCTTCATAGGATACCCTAAGGAAACCATTGGGTATACCTTCTACCTTAGATCCGAAGGCAAGATCTTTGTTGCCAAGAACGGGTCCTTTCTAGAGAAAGAGTTTCTCTCAAAAGAAGTAAGTGGGAGGAAAGTATAACTCGATGAAGTACTATCTCTTGAACCGGAAAGTAGTGCAGCTCAGGAAGATGTTCCTGTGGTGCCTACACCGACTGGAGAGGAAATCAATGATGATGATCAAGGTACTTCAGATCAAGTTGCTACTGAACTTCGTAGATCCACAAGGACACGTTCCACACCAGAGTTGTATGGCAACCCTGTCCTGGAAATCATGTTGTTAGACAACGGTGAACCTCCGAACTATGAAGAAGCGATGGCGGGCCCAGATTCCAACAAATGGCTTGAAGCCATGCAATCCGAGATAGGATCCATGTATGAAAACAAAGTGTGGACTTTGACAGACTTGCCCGATGATTGGTGAGCGATAGAAAACAAATGGATCTTTAAGAAGAAGACGGACGCGGATGGTAATGTTACCATCTATAAAGCTTGACTTATTGCTAAGGGTTATTGACAAGTTCAAGGGGTTGACTATGATGAGACTTTCTCTCCCGTAGCGAAGCTGAAGTCCGTCCGAATCATGTTAGCAATTGCCGCATACTATGATTATGAGATATGGCAAATGGACGTCAAAACGGCATTCCATAACTGCTATCTTAAGGAAGAACTATATATGATGCAGCCGGAAGGTTTTGTCGATCCTGAGAATGCTAACAAGGTATGCAAACTCCAGCGATCCATTTATGGGCTGGTGCAAGCATCTCGGAGTTGGAACATTCGCTTTGATGAGATGATCAAAGCGTTTGGGTTTATGCAGACTTATGGAGAAGCCTGCGTTTACAAGAAAGTGAGTGGGAGCTCTGTAGCATTTCTCATATTATATGTAGATGACATACTTTTGATGGGAAATGATATAGAACTTTTGGACAACATTAAGGCCTACTTGAATAAGTGTTTTTCAATGAAGGACCTTGGAGAAGCTGCTTACATATCAGGCATCAAGATCTATAGGGATAGATCGAGATGCCTCATAGGTCTTTCACAAAGCACATACCTTGATAAGATATTGAAGAAGTTCAATATGGATCAATCCAAGAAGGGGTTCTTGCCTGTGTTGCAAGGTGCGAAATTGAGCTCGGCTCAATGCCCGACCACAGCAGAAGATAGAGAAAAGATGAGTGTCATCCCCTATGCCTCGGCTATAGGTTCTATTATGTATGCCATGCTGTGTACCAGACCTGATGTAAACCTTGCCGTAAGTTTGGTAGGAAGGTACCAAAGTAATCCCGGCATGGAACACTGGACAACGGTCAAGAATATCCTGAAGTACCTGAAAAGGACTAAGGATATGTTTCTCGTTTATGGAGGTGATGAAGAGCTCGTCGTAAAGGGTTACGTCGACGCTAGCTTCGACACAGATCTGGATGACTCTAAGTCACAAACCGGATACGTGTATATTTTGAATGGAGGGGCAGTAAGCTGGTGCAGTTGCAAGCAAAGCATCATTGCGGGATCCACATGTGAAGTGGAGTACATGGCAGCCTCGGAGGCAACGCATGAAGCAATCTGGATGAAGGAGTTCATCACCTACCAAGGAGTCATACCCAATGCATTGGGGCCGATCACTCTCTTCTGTGACAACACTAGAGCTATTGCCCTTGCCAAGGAGCCCAGGTTTCACAACAAGACCAGGCACATCAAGCATCCCTTCAACTCCATTCATGAAAATGTTCAAGATGGAGACATAGATATTTGCAAAGTGCATACGGATCTGAATGTCGCAGATCCATTGACTAAACCTCTTCCGCGAGCAAAACATGATCAACACCAGAACTCTATGGGGGTTCGATTCATCACAATGTAACTAGATTATTGACTCTAGTGCAAGTGGGAGACTGTTGGAAATATGCCCTAGAGGCAATAATAAAATGATTATTATTATATTTCCTTGTTCATGATAATTGTCTGTTATTCATGCTATAATTGTGTTATCCGGAAATCGTAATACATGTGTGAATACATAGACCACAACATGTCCCTAGTGAGCCTCTAGTTGACTAGCTCGTTGATCAACATATAGTCATGGTTTCCTGACTATGGACATTGGATGTCATTGATAACGGGATCACATCATTAGGAGAATGATGTGATGGACAAGACCCAATCCTAAGCATAGCACAAGATCGTCTAGTTCGTTTGCTAGAGCTTTTCCAATGTCAAGTATCATTTCCTTAGACTATGAGATCATATAACTCCTGGATACCGTAGGAGTGCTTTGGGTGTACCAAACGTCAGAATGTAACTGGGTGGCTATAAAGGTATACTACAGGTATCTCCGAAAGTGTCTGTTGGGTTGACACGGATCGAGACTGGGATTTGTCACTCCATATGACGGAGAGGTATCTCTGGGCCCACTCGATTATGCATCATCATAATGAGCTCAATGTGACCAAGTGGTTGGTCACGGGATCATGCATTACGGTACGAGTAAAGTGACTTGCCGGTAACGAGATTGAACGAGGTATTTGGATACCGACGATTGAATCTCGGGCAAGTAACATACCGATTAACAAAGGGAATTGTATACGGGATTACTTGAATCCTCGACATCATGGTTCATTCGATGAGATCATCGTGGAACATTTGGGAGCCAACATGGGTATACAGATCCTGTTGTTGGTTATTGGCCGGAGAGCTGTCTCGGTTATGTCTGCGCGATTCCCGAACCCCTAGGGTCTACACACTTATGGTTCGGTGACGCTAGGGTTGTAGAGATATTAGTATGCGGTAACCCAAAAGTTGTTCGGAGTCCCGGATGAGATCCCGTACGTCACGAGGAGTTCCGGAATGGTCCGGAGGTGAAGAATTGTATATAGGAAGTCCAGTTTCGGCCACCGGGAAAGTTTCGGGGTCACCAGTATTGTATCGGGACCACCGGAAGGGTCCCGGGGGTCCACCGGGTGGGGCCACCTATCCCGGAGGGCCCCGTGGGCTGAAGAGGGAAGGGAACCAGCCCCTGGTGGGCTGGTGCGCCCCCCTCGGGCCTCCCCCTGCGCCTAGGGTTGGAAACCCTAGGGGTGGGGGGCGCCCCACTTGGCTTGGGGGGCAAGTCCCCCCCTTGGCCGCCGCCCCCCTTGAGATGGGATCTCTAGGGGGACGGTGCATCCCTAGGGCCCCTATATAAAGAGGGGGGGAGGAGGGAGGGCAGCCACACCCTAGTCCCTGGTGCCTCCCTCTCCCCCTGTACCACCTCTCCCTCTCGCTGAGCTTGGCGAAGCCCTGCCGAGATCGCCGCTACTTCCACCACCACGCCGTTGTGCTTCTCGATCTCCATCAACCTCTCCTTCCCCCTTGCTGGATCAAGAAGGAGGAGACGTCTTCCCCAACCGTACGTGTGTTGAATGCGGAGGTGCCGTCCGTTCGGCACTAGGATCTTCGATGATTTGGATCACGACGAGTACGACTCCCTCAACCCCGTTCTCTTGAACACTTCCGCTTGCGATCTACAAGGGTATGTAGATGCACTCCTCTCTCTCGTCGCTAGATGACTCCATAGATTGATCTTGGTGAAGCGTAGAATTTTTTTTATTTTCTGCAACGTTCCCCAACAATCACATCTAAAAAACATCTATCTATCTAAAAAACAGAGCACATCTAGATGGTCGGCGGCGACGACAGTGGCAGCAATGGCCGGCAGTGACGAGCAGTGGCAGCAAAGGGGGCTCGGGGGCACGATGTGGCGGGGAGCAGGGAACCATGGGAGAAGGGGGAAGCTCACCTGGGGGCGGCGGTGGAGCTACCTAGAGGCGGCCGACGCGGCAATGAGCAGGAGACCGAGGGTGGGCTCGGGGGCACGCGCGTGACGATGGGAAGGACGGCGCGCGAGGAGGTGTGGCGCATTGGTGAGGGCGTCGGGGCAGGGGGCCATCGAGGGCGTTGGGGTAGTGCTCGGGGAGGCGACGGCGTAGTCCGACAGCCTGGCGGCATCGAGGTGGTCGCGGCGCCGTCGGGGGAGAGGAGAGATTGAAGGAACGAAGTGAATGGAAAACTGCTAAGTGTTGTTTATATGGCCACACCTTTGGTCCCGGTTCATGGCACGAACCGGGACCAATGTACCCCTTTAGTCCCGGTTGGTGCCACCAAGCGGGACCAAAGGTCTCTTTTCAGCAGCCCAAAGGGCGGGAAAAGGAGACCTTTGGTCCCGATTATTGGCACCAACTGGGACAAAAGGTGGGCATTCGTACCGATTCGTGCCACCAACCTGGACCAAAGGTGGGCATTGGTCCCGGTTGGTGCCACCAACCGGGATGAAAGGGTGGCAGAACGGTGGTGTGGTGGGAGTTTTGTCCCACCTCACTAGCTGAGAGAGCTGAGCACCTGTTTATAAGCTGTGTTGCGGCTGAGGTGCTGAGCTCCTCTCTAATTTGCACGCATTACTTGCCTACCCTTGTCACTGCCATGTTGGGCCTATTGGGCCCGCGGGCTTGCATCCTAGCCCATGTACAAATGGGTTTCTAGTCGTATGCAGGCCGTGTGGCCCAGTAGGCGGCGTTTTTTAATTTTTCATTATATTCAAAACAGATTTTGTTATTTTAGTTTCTAATAAAAAAATTCTTTATGATAATTCCTTTTGCTATTAAAGTTTCTAACAAAAGAAATAATACTAGAGGTTTATAAATGTTTTTTGAGTTGATTCCTAGAGGTTTATAAAAGTTTTTTGAGTTGATTCCTTTTGCTATTGGAGTTTTATAAAAGCTTTTTAGTTGATTCTTTTTGTTGTTGAAGGATATTAAAGTTTTGTTTTAGTTGATGATAATAGTATATTTTAATTGATTATTTTTAGTTCATTATTTTTGCTATTAGTTCATTCTTTTTGCTATTAGTTCATTCTTTTAGCTAAATGACCCTTAAATTGAAAAGCACTACAATGAACTCTGAAAAGGTTGAAAGTTGGCATGGTATCATCATTTCACCCACATAGCATGTGCTAAAAAGTTGAGAGGGTTATGACAAAAACTGGATGCACTTAGTGTACAAAACAGACAATCTCTTTGGAAGTATCAGGGTTTCGGACGAAAACTCATCTGTTACAAAGGGATTTCATTTGTTCACATGTAACTGCAGTGACATTCTAGATCAAAGGCATCATCATAATAGTTGTGGATAGAAAGTCTTCACTTTTTCTTCGCTTGTGTCCTTTGCTTATTGCACCGTAACCATGGATAATCTTCATCGTTTAACAGGGTGCTTGGGTCAGCCTTGACTTTGAAGGGAGGAATTTCATGAAACTTTTCATAATCTTCAGACATGTCTTTCTTGCCCTCCAATCCCACGATGTCTATTTTTCCTGAAAGAACTATGTGGCGCTTTGCCTCATCGTATGATGTATCCGCTTCCTTATCTTTTCTTTTTCTCGGTTTGGTAGACATGTCCTTCACATAGAAAACCTGCGCCACATCATTGGCTAGGACGAATAGTTCGTTTGTGTACCCCAGACAAATCTCGAGGAAAATGGAGCTTGGACAAGGAGCTTCGAGAGGAGAAAGCTTAAGTGTGGCTCGGGCATTTCATCAAACACCTCATGTGCATAGGAGGTGAGCTAGAGCACAACACACCTCTCACACACCTCTCCCAAAAAAACAGAGCACTCCACTGCTCTGCTCGCGGGAAATGGATATATATAGGCATATCATTGGTCCCGGTTCATGGCTGGAACCAGGACTAAAGGACACCCTTTGGTCCCGGTTCAAGCCACCAACCGGGACCATTGGTGGTGGGCCAAGAGTGAGGCACATTGGTCCAGGTTCGAGCCTCGAATCGGGACCAAAGGTGCCATATGAACCAGGACCAATGCCCCACGATGGCCCTGCCAGCCCCCTGGCCTCACGAACCGAGACCTATGCCCCCATCGGTCCCGGTTCTGGGCTGAACCAGGACTAATGGGCTGGCCCGGCCTGAACCAAAGCCCTGTTTTCTACTAGTGAAAGGAAATCCATCATTTGACCATCTTCATCTCTTCTAGACTTCATTCAAACATACCTCAACTTTTCTATATAATAGAATGATAATTTATGAACCATTGACCTAATAACTCACATACAAGCACCATGGTAATTTTGAGGGGACAAATAGTTTTGAACATAACCCGGCAACTAAATAGCATGATAATTTACACACCACAGACCGGATAAAATATGTACAAACACCGTGGTAACTTTCACCCGAGGAAGAAAAAAGTTGCTGAAACATTTCTAGTAACTTCTGTCTTAATACCATGGTAATTAATGCATTGCAGACCTGACAACGTACATACAAACACATTGATAACTTTTCATCCGCGAGGAAAAGGTTGTTGAAACATACACTGGTAACTTTTTTTGTCTAAATAGCATGGGGATTTACGCACTTGATAATTCACGTATAAACACATTGATAACTTTTCACCATGGGTGAAAAAAGTTGTTGAAACATACCTCGGTAACTTATGTGTGAATAACATGATAATTCACTCACTACCACCCGATAACTTACATACAAACACATTATAACTTTTCACCCATAGGGAAGATATTATGGTTGTTGGCGTTCTGGGAACGGGGGTCCCCAGACTTGCCTGCCTGCGGCCCGCGGCGTGGCTCCACGAATGGCCCAGTATGCCCCGTCTTCATCAACCAACACTCCAGACCCTCACGAGGGGCCGAGCCTCGCGGGGCAGACGACACAAGGCCTCCTCCGGAGCGGCCTCACCAGGCAGGCTCGCGAGGAGGCGGAGAGATCAAGGCAAGGGGTACCTCGCGAGGTTCCCGTGATGCAAGCCATGACGACCAAGGCAGGTGGGCGCTAGCACGCACAGTGTTCTCGTTTCCCCTTTGGTGCTAAGGGGGCAAGTGCAGGTGCGGAGTACCGAGGCATCAGGCAAAGGTTTCCATATCGGTGCAACAAGACCAAGACCAGCAGCACGGCAGGATGGAGGTCATCGTGGAGCCCAAGACGGCGTCATCACCAGCGCCTTTGATAGGCGAAGACCACCTTTAGTCAGGATAGCTTGTACTAGCTGTCCCCTTTTGAATTGGCCATTGTTGGATCCCTTCCCGCTAAATATTTGGGGAGAGGACCAGGGCCTCTATAAATAGGACTAGCCACCGTAATAGGGGGGATCAATCAATTCCTCCCCGAGCAACCCACCAGCTCAAGAACACCTCTCCTCAGGAGGATGTTCTTCTCTTGTACTGTTCATCATCAGCCCAAGAGGCAATCCACCACTCCCGCATAGGGGTAGGATATTACACCACAATGGTGGCCCAAACCTGTATAAATCTTGTGTCTCTTGTGTTGTGATTTCATCGAGCTAAGCTTAGGGATCGCGGCGAGGCTGAGAGCAAGATTCAGTAGGGAGAAATCTTCGAGCGCACCCCAGTGTTCGAACCTCAAGGGTTTTGCCGGAACACGAAATCCGACATTTGGCGCGCCGGGTAGGGGTGCACCGGAGCTCTTCCTTCCATCGACCCGCACGCCGCCAACACCGCGCTTCGCCCTCATGGCGGGCATCGCGCTTCCGGATCCGGCGACCGACGCCAACGCTGGGGCCAGGGGGCTCCGAACCTTGGCCCCCACCTTACGGCAGGTGCAGTGGCCGCACAAGTTCAAGCCAGAGATGTCGCCGCGCTACGACGGCATGACGGACCCGGCGGTTTTCCTGCTGGCCTACGAGGAGGCCGTCCTCAAGGCCCGGGGCGACGACAAGGTCATGGCCAACTGGCTTCCCATGGCCCTTACAGGCGTCCCGCGCGCGTGGTTGCTCAATGTGCTGGCTTCTTCCGTGGCCACCTGGGAGGAGCTGCGCGATGATACATCTCCGTCGTATCTATAATTTTTGATTGTTCCATGCCAATATTATTCAACTTTTATATACTTTTGGCAACTTTTTATACTATTTTTGGGCCTAACATATTGATCCAGTGCCCAGTACCAGTTCCTGTCTGTTGCATGTTTTATGTTTCACAGAAAACCAATATCAAACAGAATCCAAACGGGATAAAAATGGACGGAGAATTATTTTGGAATATTTGGGATTTTCCGGAGGAAGAATCAACGCGAAACGGTATCCGGGGTGGCCACGAGATAGGGGGCGCACCCCTATAGGGGGGCGCGCCCTGGCCTCTCGTGGGCCACCCGTAAGGCGGTTGATGCCCTTCCTTTGCGGCAAGAAAGCTAATTTTATGAGAAAAATCTGGGCGAAAGATTCACCCCAATCGGAGTTACGGATCTCCAGATATTTAAGAAACGGTGAAGGGGTAGAATCTGAGAACGTAGAAACAGAGAGATAGATCCAATTTGGAGAGATGACAGGAATTGGTCATTCACATGGTTAGCCATAAAATCCTACATAAAACTTGTAGATCGCTGAATATGATATGTTTGATTCCTTGCAATAGTTTTGCGATATAAAGGTGGTGATATTAGAGTCATGCTAGTGGGTGGTTGTGGATTGTAGAGACACTTGTGTTGAGGTTTGTGATTCCCGTAGCATGCACGTATGGTGAACCGCTTTGTGATGAAGTTGGAGCACAATTTTATTTATTGATTGTCTTCCCTATGAGTGGCGGTCGGGGACGGGCGATGGTCTTTTCCTACCAATCTATCCCCCTAGGAGCATGCGCGAAGTACTTTGTTTTCAATGGCTGGTAGATTTTTGCAATAAGTATATGAGTTCTTTATGACTAATGTTGAGTCCATGGATTATACGCACTCTCACCCTTCCATCATTGATAGCCTCTTCGGTATCGTGCATTTCCCTTTCTCACCTCGAGAGTTGGTGCAAACTTCGCCGGTGCATCCAAACCCCGTGATATGATACGCTCTATCACACATAAGCCTCCTTATATCTTCCTCAAAACAGCCACCATACCTACCTATCATGGCATTTCCATAGCCATTCCGAGATATATTGCCATGCAACTTTCATCATCATCATCATATCCATGACTTGAGCTTTTCATTGTCATATTGCTTTGCATGATCGTAAGATAGCTAGCATGATGTTTTCATGGCTTGTCCATTTTTTCGATGTCATTGCTACGCTAGATCATTGAACATCCCGGTACACCGCCGGAGGCATTCGTATAGAGTCATATCTTCGTTCTAGATATTGAGTTGTAAGTAAATAAAAGTGTGATGATCATCATTATTAGAGCATTGCCCCAGTGAGGAAAGGATGATGGAGATTATGATTCCCCCACAAGTCGGGATGAGACTCTAGACTTTATGAAAAATAAAAGAGGCCAAAGAAGCCCAAATAAAAAAAAGAGTCCAAAGAAGCCCACAAAAGAAACAAAATAAAAAAATGAGAGAAAAAGAGAGAAGGGGCAATGTTACTATCCTTTTACCACACTTGGGCTTCAGAGTAGCACCATGTTCTTTGTAGAGAGAGCCTCCTATGCTTTCACTTTCATATACTAGTGGGAATTTTCATTATAGAACTTGGCTTGTATATGCCGATGATGGGCTTCCTAAAATGCCCGAGGTCTTCATGAGCAAGCAAGTTGGATGCACACCCACTTAGTTTCAGTTTGAGCTTTCATACACTTATAGCTCTAATGCATCCGTTGCATGGCAATCCCTACTCACTCACATTGATATCTATTGATGGGCATCTCCATTGCCCGTTGATACGCCTAGTCGATGTGAGACTTTCTCCTTTTTTGTCTTCTCCACATAACCCCACCATCATATTCTATTCCACCTATAGTGTTATGTCCATGGCTCACGCTCATGTATTACGTGAAAGTTGAAAAAGTTTGAGATTATTAAAGTATGAAACAATTGCTTGGCTTGTCATCAGGGTTGTGCATGATTAAATACTTTGTGTGATGAAGATAGAGCAACAGCCAGACTATATGATTTTGTAGGGATAACTTTCGTTGGCCATGTTGTTTTGAAAAGACATGATTGCTTTATTGGTACACTCGAAGTATTATTGTTTTTATGTCAAATGATAGACTATTGCTTCGAATCACTCGTGTATTAATATTCATGCCATGATTAGACATATGATCAAGATTATGCTAGGTAGCATTCCACATCAATTTTTTTATCATTTACCTACTCGAGGACGAGTAGGAATTAAGCTTGGGGATGCTGATACATCTCCGTCGTATCTATAATTTTTGATTGTTCCATGCCAACATTATTCAACTTTTATATACTTTTGGCAACTTTTTATACTATTTTTGGGACTAACATATTGATCCAGTGCCCAGTGCCAGTTCCTGTCTATTGCATGTTTTATGTTTCGCAGAAAACCAATATCAAACGGAATCCAAACGGGATAAAAACAGACAGAGAATTATTATGGAATATTTGGGATTTTCCGGAGGAAGAATCAACGCGAAACGGTGTCCGGGGTGGCCACGAGATAGAGGGGCGCACCCCCTACAGAGGGCGCGCCCTGGCCTCTTGTGGGCCACCCGTAAGGCAGTTGATGCCCTTATTTTGCCGCAAGAAAGCTAATTTTATGAGAAAATCTGGGCGAAAGATTCACCCCAATCGGAGTTACGGATCTCGAGATATTTATGAAATGATGAAGGGGTAGAATCTGAGAACGCAGAAACAGAGAGATAGATCCAATCTCGGAGGGGCTCTCGCCCCTCCCAAGACATGGGAGCCAAGGACCAGAGGGGAAACCCTTCTCCCATCTAGGGAGGAGGTCAAGGAAGGAGAAGAAGAAGGGGGGCTCTCTCCCCCTTGCTTTCGGTGGCGCCGGAGCACTGCCGGGGGCCATCATCATCACCGCGATCTTCACCAACAACTTCACCGCCTTCATCACCAACTCTTCCTCCCTCTATGCAGCGGTGTAACCTCTCTCTTACCCGCTGTAATCTCTACTTAAACATGGTGCTCAATGCTATATATTATTCCCCAATGATGTATGTCTATCTTATGATGTTTGAGTAGATCCGTTTTGTCCTATGGGTTAATTAATGATCGTGATTGGTTTGAGTTGCATGTTTTATTATTGGTGCTGTCCTATTGTGCCCTCCGTGTCGCGCAAGCGTGAGGGATTCCCGCTGTAGGGTTTGCAATATGTTTATGATTTGCTTATGGTGGGTTGCGTGAGTGACTGAAACACAAACCCGAGTAAGTAGGTTGTTTGCGTATCGGATAAAAGGGGACTTGATACTTTAATGCTATGGTTGGGTTTTACCTTAATGAATCTTTAGTAGTTGCGGACGCTTGCTAGAGTTCCAATCATAAGTGCATATGATCCAAGTAGAGAAAGTATGTTAGTTTATGCCTCTCCCTCAAATAGAATTGCAACAATGATTACCGGTCTAGTTATCGATTGCCTTGGACAAATAACTTTCTCGTAACAAAAAGCTCTCTACTAATATTTACTTTATTGCATCTTTATCTAAACAGCCCCTAGTTTATGTTTACATGCTCTTTATTGTCTTGCAAACCTAGCCTTTCACACCTACAAAGTATTTCTAGTTTCATACTTGTTCTAGGTAAAGCAAACGTCAAGCATGCGTAGAGTTGTATCGGTGGTCGATAGAACTTGAGGGGATATTTATTCTACCTTTAGCTCCTCGTTGGGTTCGACACTCTTACTTATCGAAAACTGCTGCGATCCCGTATACTTGCGGGTTATCAAGACCTTTTTCTGGCGCCGTTGCCGAGGAGTCATAGCGTGGGGTGAATATTCTCGTGTGTGCTTGTTTGCTTTATCACTAAGTAATTTTTATTTGCTGTTCTAAGTTGTTCTCTATCTTTAGTTATGGATATGGAATGGAAAATACCAAAAAAATTAGCTGTACTTGCTACTCATGAAGATGGGGTAACTCCTAAAACCCCCGATGCTCATTATGTGAAAGATATTATGTACTACTTTGATAATCCTGAGAAAGCCCCATTCAACTTTATAATGGGAGACACGTTGGATCAACGTGAATACTTTAGGGATTATCGCTCGACACAAAAACGGAAACTATAATGGGATCAATTTATTATGTTGCGTTGGTATGCCTGGAATCTATGCTTGAGATATGATATTACTTGTTGCTCTAGGATGGAGGCTCCACACCTTCCCTTTTCATGCAAATTTAACGATAATGAAACCTTAGCTTCCTATGCTAATGGTATATATGATTACTATGATGTGGAACAAATAGAAGAATTTGTTGCTTTTAAGGCTGCTTATGAAATTGAAGCTTTGTTTGAAAAGTATGAAGCTTTTGATGATGATGGTTATAGGCAGGAAAATCTTGCTATACTTGGATATTGCTATGAAAATTATTAATACAATTACTATATTAATGCTTTTATGAAGAAAGTCAACGCTGTCCAAGAAGAGACTAATATTTTGCAGGAAGCTATGGAAGAAGAAATTGATAAAACAGTGAGCGCATTGGATGAAAAAGATGATGAGGAGAGCGAAGAACAAAAGGAGGAAGAGCGGATTAGCTACCCGTGCCCACCTTCTAATGAGAGTAACCCTCCAACTCATACATTATTTAATTCCCCTTCGTGCTTACCGAAGGATGATTGCTATGATGATTGCTATGATCCCTTGAATTTGTTTGAAATATCCCTTTTTGATGATGCTTGCTATGCTTGTGGCCAAGATGCCAATATGAATTATGCTTATGGAGATGAACTTGCTATAGTTCCTTATGTTAAACATGAAATTGTTGCTATTGCACCCACGCATGATAGTCCTATTATCTTTTTGAATTCTCCCGACTACACTACATCGGAGAAGTTTGCGCTTAGTAAGGATTATATTGATGGGTTGCCTTTTACCATTGCACATGATGATTTTGATGAATGTAATATGCATGTGCTTGCTGCTCCCACTTGCAATTATTATGACAGAGGAACTACATCTCTGCCTCTTTATGTTTCCAACAGGATAGAATTGCAAGAAACTGTTTATACTATGCATTGGCCTTTACTATGTGTGCATGAATTGTTGTTTTATGACATGCCGATGCACAAGAAGAGAGTTAGACTTCGTTGTTGCATGATATATGTTACTTTGTGCTCACTACTAAATTACAAATCATTGTTAATTAAAATTGGCTTTGATATACCTTGGGATCCGGGTGGATTCATTAGTTGAGCACTATATGCCTAGCTTAATGGCTTTAAAGAAAGCGCTGCCAGGGAGAAAACCCGGAAGTTTTAGAGATTTATTTATTTATGTTGAGTGCTTTCATATAGTTTAAAAACAAAATAAAAATAAAGAGGGGAACCTAAAACTTTTCAAAAAGGAAAGTGAAAGTGAGAGAGACAAGCATTGTTGAAGTGGGAGAGCTCCTTCAACTTTGTTCATGCTCACGGAAACTTTGTGAATCTTTATTACAGAAAATTTTCAAAAAAAAAATTATCCCCTTGTACAATTTCATTGTATTATAAAAATAATGTGCCAAGGTTTGCCTTTAGGATGTTTACGATGCTTGTTGGTTTGCACGGTGCAGGACAGAAACTTTGGCTGTAGTGCGAAATTTTACGTTTTTAATTGGAACGTCAATTGGTTCTGATTCCTTTTGCAATGTCTTTCTATACAACTTGTTTATTTTTCCTAATTTTGGTAGAATTTTTGGGGTACCATAAGTATTGTGATTGTTCATATTGCTACAGACTGTTCTGTTTTTGACAGATTCTGTTTTTGATGCATAGTTTGCTTGTTTTGATGAATCTATCAATTTATATCAGTGGATTAAGACATGGAAAAGTTATATTACAGTAGACACAATGCAAAAAAAATATGAATTGGTTTTCTACAGTACTTAGAGTGGTGATTTGCTTTATTATACTAACGGATCTTACCGAGTTTTCTGTTGAAGTTTTGTGTGGATGAAGTGGCTAAACGAGGAGGTCTCGATATGAGGAAAAGGAAGAGAGGCAAGAGCTCAAGCTTGGGGATGCCTGAGGCACCCCAAGTAAATATTCAAGGAGACTCAAGCGTCTAAGCTTGGGGATGCCCCGTAAGGCATCCCCTCTTTCTTCAACAAGTATCGGTATATTTTCGAATTCGTTTCGTTCATGCATTATGTGCAAGTCTTGGAGCGTCTTTTGCATTTAGTTTTCATTTTTCTTTTATGCACCATGCTGGTATGAGATAGTACTTGGTTGATTTATAGAATTCTCATTGCACTTCACTTAAATATTTTGAGTATGGCTTTATAGAATGCTTCACGTGCTTCACTTATATCATTTGAAGTTTGGATTGCCTGTTTCTCTTCATATAGAAAACCGCCATTTGTAGAATGCTCTTTTGCTTCACTTATAATTGTTAGAGCGTGGGAACATCTTTTGTAGAAAGAACTATACTCTCTTGCTTCACTTATATCAATTTGGAGAGATGACAGGAATTGGTCATTCACGTGGTTAGCCATAAAATCCTACATAAAACTTGTAGATCGCTGAATATGATATGTTTGATTCCTTGCAATAGTTTTGCGATATAAAGGTGGTGATATTAGAGTCATGCTAGTGGGTGGTTGTGGATTGTAGAGACACTTGTGTTGAGGTTTGTGATTCCCGTAGCATGCACGTATGGTGAACCGCTTTGTGATGAAGTTGGAGCACAATTTTATTTATTGATTGTCTTCCTTATGAGTGGCGGTCGGGGACGGGCGATGGTCTTTTCCTACCAATCTATCCCCCAAGGAGCATGTGCGAAGTACTTTGTTTTCAATGGCTTGCAGATTTTTGCAATAAGTATATGAGTTCTTTATGACTAATGTTGAGTCCATGGATTATACGCACTCTCACCCTTCCATCATTGATAGCCTCTTCGGTACCGTGCATTGCCCTTTCTCACCTCGAGAGTTGGTGCAAACTTCGTCGGTGCATCCAAACCCCATGATATGATACGCTCTATCACACATAAGCCTCCTTATATCTTCCTCAAAACAGCCACCATACCTACCTATCATGGCATTTCCATAGCCATTCCGAGATATATTGCCATGCAACTTTCATCATCATCATCATATCCATGACTTGAGCTTTTCATTTTCATATTGCTTTGCATGATCGTAAGATAGCTAGCATGATGTTTTCATGGCTTGTCCGTTTTTTTGATGTTGTTGCCACGCTAGATCATTGCACATCCCGGTACACCGCCGGAGGCATTCGTATAGAGTCATATCTTTGTTCTAGATATTGAGTTGTAAGTGAATAAAAGTGTGATGATCATCATTATTAGAGCATTGCCCCAGTGAGGAAAGGATGATGGAGATTATGATTCCCCCACAAGTCGGGATGAGACTCCAGACTTTATGAAAAATAAAAGAGGCCAAAGAAGCCCAAATAAAAAAAAGAGTCCAAAGAAGCCCACAAAAGAAACAAAATAAAAAAATGAGAGAAAAAGAGAGAAGGGGCAATGTTACTATCCTTTTACCACACTTGGGCTTCAGAGTAGCACCATGTTCTTTGTAGAGAGAGCCTCCTATGCTTTCACTTTCATATACTAGTGGGAATTTTCATTATAGAACTTGGCTTGTATATGCCGATGATGGGCTTCCTAAAATGCCCGAGGTCTTCATGAGCAAGCAAGTTGGATGCACACCCACTTAGTTTCAGTTTGAGCTTTCATACACTTATAGCTCTAATGCATCCGTTGCATGGCAATCCCTACTCACTCACATTGATATCTATTGATGGGCATCTCCATTGCCCGTTGATACGCCTAGTCGATGTGAGACTTTCTCCTTTTTTGTCTTCTCCACATAACCCCACCATCATATTCTATTCCACCTATAGTGTTATGTCCATGGCTCACGCTCATGTATTACGTGAAAGTTGAAAAAGTTTGAGATTATTAAAGTATGAAACAATTGCTTGGCTTGTCATCAGGGTTGTGCATGATTAAATACTTTGTGTGATGAAGATAGAGCAACAGCCAGACTATATGATTTTGTAGGGATAACTTTCGTTGGCCATGTTGTTTTGAAAAGACATGATTGCTTTATTGGTACACTCGAAGTATTATTGTTTTTATGTCAAATGATAGACTATTGCTTCGAATCACTCGTGTATTAATATTCATGCCATGATTAGACATATGATCAAGATTATGCTAGGTAGCATTCCACATCAATTTTTTTATCATTTACCTACTCGAGGACGAGTAGGAATTAAGCTTGGGGATGCTGATACATCTCCGTCGTATCTATAATTTTTGATTGTTCCATGCCAACATTATTCAACTTTTATATACTTTTGGCAACTTTTTATACTATTTTTGGGACTAACATATTGATCCAGTGCCCAGTGCCAGTTCCTGTCTATTGCATGTTTTATGTTTCGCAGAAAACCAATATCAAACGGAATCCAAACGGGATAAAAACAGACAGAGAATTATTATGGAATATTTGGGATTTTCCGGAGGAAGAATCAACGCGAAACGGTGTCCGGGGTGGCCACGAGATAGAGGGGCGCACCCCCTACAGAGGGCGCGCCCTGGCCTCTTGTGGGCCACCCGTAAGGCAGTTGATGCCCTTATTTTGCCGCAAGAAAGCTAATTTTATGAGAAAATCTGGGCGAAAGATTCACCCCAATCGGAGTTACGGATCTCGGGATATTTATGAAATGATGAAGGGGTAGAATCTGAGAACGCAGAAACAGAGAGATAGATCCAATCTCGGAGGGGCTCTCACCCCTCCCAAGACATGGGAGCCAAGGACCAGAGGGGAAACCCTTCTCCCATCTAGGGAGGAGGTCAAGGAAGGAGAAGAAGAAGGGGGGCTCTCTCCCCCTTGCTTTCGGTGGCGCCGGAGCACTGCCGGGGGCCATCATCATCACCGCGATCTTCACCAACAACTTCACCGCCTTCATCACCAACTCTTCCTCCCTCTATGCAGCGGTGTAACCTCTCTCTTACCCGCTGTAATCTCTACTTAAACATGGTGCTCAATGCTATATATTATTCCCCAATGATGTATGTCTATCTTATGATGTTTGAGTAGATCCGTTTTGTCCTATGGGTTAATTGATGATCGTGATTGGTTTGAGTTGCATGTTTTATTATTGGTGCTGTCCTATTGTGCCCTCCGTGTCGCGCAAGCGTAAGGGATTCCCGCTGTAGGGTTTGCAATATGTTTATGATTTGCTTATGGTGGGTTGCGTGAGTGACTGAAACACAAACCCGAGTAAGTAGGTTGTTTGCGTATGGGATAAAAGGGGACTTGATACTTTAATGCTATGGTTGGGTTTTACCTTAATGAATCTTTAGTAGTTGCGGACGCTTGCTAGAGTTCCAATCATAAGTGCATATGATCCAAGTAGAGAAAGTATGTTAGTTTATGCCTCTCCCTCAAGTAGAATTGCAACAATGATTACCGGTCTAGTTATCGATTGCCTTGGACAAATAACTTTCTCGTAACAAAAAGCTCTCTGCTAATATTTACTTTATTGCATCTTTATCTAAACAGCCCCTAGTTTATGTTTACATGCTCTTTATTGTCTTGCAAACCTAGCCTTTCACACCTACAAAGTATTTCTAGTTTCATACTTGTTCTAGGTAAAGCGAACGTCAAGTGTGTGTAGAGTTGTATCGGTGGTCGATAGAACTTGAGGGAATATTTATTCTACCTTTAGCTCCTCGTTGGGTTCGACACTCTTACTTATCGAAAACTGTTGCGATCCCATATACTTGCGGGTTATCACGCGTCCTCTTCCTCGCCCACTACGTGGCGCCGGTGCCCCCGTTCGTCCCAGCTCTCCTAGGCGGCTCGCAGGCGCCACCATCAGACTGCCACGCAAAGCCGTTCTTTCGTCGAGTCAGCACCGTCCTCCCGCGGCAAGGAGCTCCACCGGGTTGGGTGGCGCCCAAGGCCGACCTGACCTTCGACACGGAAGATCACCCCGTCATCACCGCCTGCTCAGGTGCGCTCCCGATGCTCTGCACGCCCACTATCTACCAAGTGGCCGACACCAAAACCCTCATCGACGGTGGAGCCAGTCTCAACATGCTCTTAGTGGAGGCCTTCAGCCTCCTCCACGTACCACTTGAGCGGCTCCGACCCAGCAAGCCCTTCTCAGGCGTCGGAGGCGGTTCCTCCAGTTCCCTGGGGCAGATCCGCCTTCCCGTGACCTTCAGAACCCGCGACAACTACCACACGGAGCTGGTCGACTTCGACGTTTCTCACATCGGCCTCCCGTACAACACCATCCACGCATACCCAGCCCTGGCTCAGTTCATGGCAGCAACCCATCTGGCCTACAACCTCATGAAGATGCCCGGGAGCGACGGGGTGTCCTCACCATAGTTGGAGATACCAAGGAGGCTCTTATGGCGCTCAAGCTGGCCCTCAAGGGCACCGCGACAGCGCAGCCCACCAACGCGGACGCCTCCAAGGCCAAGGAAGCTACACCAACCAAAAAGAAGTAGTTGTTCACTCAGGATAAGGCGGAGACCAAGCAGGTGCCAGTTGAGGAAGACGGGCCCTCGGGAGCCACCTTCACCATAGGTGCCGACCTCGACCCCGACCAAGAGAAAGCGCTCGTGCAATTCTTGCGTGCGAACAAGGAGGTGTTATCGTGGGAACCCAAGCAGCTAGTGTTGGAGAACATAGCAGAAATTCAAAAAAATTCTACGCATCACCAAGATCTATCTATGGAGAGACTAGCAACGAGTGAGAGGAGTGCATCTACATGCCCTTGTAGATCGCGAGCGGAAGCGTTCAAGAACGGGGTTGAGGGAGTCGTACTCGTCGTGATCCAAATCACCGATGATCCTAGTGCTGAACGGACAACACCTTTCGCGTTCAACACACGTACGGTTGGGAAGACGTCTCCTCCTTCTTGATCCAGCAAGGGGGAAGGAGAGGTTGATGGAGATCCAGCAGCACAACGGCGTGGTGGTGGATGCAGCAGCGATCTAGAAGGGCTTCGCCAAGCACAACGAGAGGGAGAGGTGTCACGGGAGGGAGAGGGAGGCGCTAGGGGCTTGGGTGCGGCTGCCCTCCCTCCCCCCTCTTTATAAAGGCCCCCTAGGGGGGGGGGGGGCGCCGGCCCTAGGAGATCCAATCTCCAAAGGGGGCGGTGGCCAAGGGGGGAAACTTGCCCCCCAAGCCAAGTGGAGGCGCCCCCACCCCTAGGGTTTCCAACCCTAGGCGCAGGGGGGGCCAGGGGGGGCGCACCAGCCCACCAGGGGCTGGTTCCCTTCCCACTTCAGCCCATGGGCCCCACCGGGATAGGTGGCCCCACCCGGTGGACCCCCGGGACCCTTTCGGTGGTCCCGGTACAATACCGGTAACCCCCAAAACTTTCCCGATGGCCGAAACTTGACTTCCTATATATAATTTTTTACCTCCGGACCATTCCGGAACTCCTCGTGACGTTCGGGATCTCATCCGGGACTCCGAACAACTTTCGGGTTACTGCATACTCATATCTCTACAACCCTAGCGTCACCAAACCTTAAGTGTGTAGACCCTACGGGTTCGGGAGACACGCAGACATGACCGAGACGACTCTCCGGTCAATAACCAACAGCGGGATCTGGATACCCATGTTGGCTCCCACATGCTCCTCGATGATCTCATTGGATGAACCACGATGTCGAGGATTCAATCAATCCTGTATACAATTCCCTTTGTTAATCGGTACGTTACTTGCCCGAGATTCGATCCTCGGTATCCCAATACCTCGTTTAATCTCGTTACCGGCAAGTCACTTTACTCGTACCGTCAAGCATGATCCCGTGACCAGACACTTGGTCACATTGAGCTCATTATGATGATGCATTACCGAGTGGGCCCAGAGATACCTCTCCGTCATACAGAGTGACAAATCCCAGTCTCGATTCATGCCAACCCAACAGACACTTTCGGAGATACCCGTAGGGTACCTTTATAGTCACCCAGTTATGTTGTGACGTTTGGCACACCCAAAGCACTCCTACGGTATCCGGGAATTGCACAATCTCATGGTCTAAGGAAATGATACTTGACATTTGGAAAAGCTCTAGCAAAACGAACTACACGATCTTTGAGCTATGCTTAGGATTGGGTCTTGTCCATCACATCATTCTCCTAATGATGTGATCTCGTTAGCAATGACATCCAATGTCCATAGTCAGGAAACCATGACTATCTGTTGATCAACGAGCTAGTCAACTAGAGGCTCACTAGGGACATGTTGTGGTCTATGTATTCACACGTGTATTACGATTTCCGGATAACACAATTATAGCATGAATAACAGACAATTATCATGAACAAGGAAATATAATAATAACCATTTTAGTATTGCCTCTAGGGCATATTTCCAACAGTCTCCCACTTGCACTAGAGTCAATAATCTAGTTCACATCACCATGTGATTAACACTCATAGGTGACATCGCCATGTGACTAACATCCAAAGAGTTTACTAGAGTCAACTATCTAGTTCACATCACTATGTGATTAACACTCAATGAGTTCTGTGTTTGATCATGTTATGCTTGTGAGAGAGGTTGCAGTCAACGGGTCTACAACATTCAGATCCCTATGTATTTTGCAAAACCTTATGTCATATCGTAGATGCTGCTACCACGTTCCACTTGGAGCTATTCCAAATTGTTGCTCCATTATATGTATCCGTTATCTCTACTCAAAGCTATTCAGATAGGTGTTAAGCTTGCATCGACGTAACTCTTTACGTCGAACTCTTTATCACCTCCATAACCAAGAAACATTTCCTCATTCCTCTAAGGATAATTTTGACCGCTATCTAGTGATCCACTCCCGGATCACCTTTGTACCCTCTTGCCAGACATGTGGCAAGGCACACATCAGGTGCGATACTCAGCATGGCATACCGTATAGAGCCTATGACAAAAGCATAGGGGACGACCTTCGTCCTTCCTCTTTCTTCTGCCGCGGTCAAGCTTTGAGTCTTACTCAACTTCACACCTTATAACTCAGGTAAGAACTCCTTCTTTGACTGACCTATTTTGGACTCCTTCAAAATCATGTCAAAGGTGTGTGTTCTTTTTGAAAGTATCATCAGGCATCTTGATCTATCTCTATAGATCTTGATGCCCAATATGTAAGCAACTTTCCAGGTCTTCCTTTGAAAAACTCCTTTCAAACAACCCTTTATGCTTTCCAGAAATTTTACATCATTACGGATCAACAATATGTCATTCACATATACTTATCAGAAATGTTGTAGTGCTCCCACTCACTTTATTATAAATACAAGTTTCTAACAAATTTTGTATAAACCCAAAAACTTTGATCACTCCATCAAAGCGTATATTCTGACTCCGAGATGCTTGCTCTAGTCCATGGAAGGATCGCTGGAGCTAGCATACCTTTTAGCATCTTTAGGATCGACAAAACCTTTATGATTTTATCACATACAACCTTTCCTTATGAAAACTGGTAAGGAAACTTGTTTTGACATCCATCTGCCAGATTTCATAAATTCAGCTAATGCTAACATGATTCCAAGGACTTAAGCATCGCTACGGATGAGAAAATCTCATCGTAGTAAACTCCTTGAACTTGTGAAAAACTCTTCGCCACAAGTCGAGCTTCATCGACGGTGACATTACCGTCCACGTCCGTCTTCTTCTTAAAGATCCATTTATCTCAATGGCTTGCCGATCATCGGGCAAGTCCACCAAAGTCCATGCTTTGTTCTGATACATGGATCCTATCTCAGATTTCATGGCTTCTAACCATTTGTCGGAATATGGGCCCACCATCACTTCTCCATAGCTCGTAGGTTCATTGTTGTCCAACAACATGACCTCTAGGACAGGATCATCGTACCACTCAGGAGTAGTACATATCCTTGTCGACCTACGAGGTTCGATAGCAACTTGATCCGAAGCTTCATGATCACTATCATTAGCTTCCTCTTCAATAGTCATAGATTCCACAAAAACATCTTTCTGTGTTGCACTACTCTCCTGTTGAAGTGAGGGTTCGACAACCTCATCAAGTTCTATCTTCCTCCCACTCAATTCTTTTGAGAGAAACTTTTCCTCGAGAAAGGACCTGATTCTAGAAACAATCCCTTTTGCTTTCAGAACTGAGACTGGAGGTATGCCCAACTGTTTTGGGTGTCCTATGAAGATGCATTTATCCGCTTTGGGTTCGAGCTTATCAGCCTGAGACTTTTTTCACATAAGTATTGCAGCCCCAAACTTTTAAGAAACGACAACATAGGTTTCTCTAAACCATAGTTCATATGGTGTCATCTCAACGGAATTACATGGTGCCCTATTTAAAGTGAATGCGGTTGTCTCTAATGCCTAACCCATGAACGATGGTGGTAATTCAATAAGAGACATCATGGTATGCCCCATATTCAATAGGGTGCATCTATGATGTTCGGACACACCATCACACTATGGTGTTCCAGGCGGTGTTAGTTGTGAAACAATTTCCACAATGTCTCAACTGTGTACCAAACTCGTAACTCAGATATTCATTTTTATGATCATATCATAGACATTTTATCCTCTTGTCACGAAGATCTTCAACTTCACTCTGAAATTACTTGAACCTTTCAATAATTCAGACTTGTGTTTCCTCAAGTAAATATACTCAAGATCTACTCAAATCATCTGTGAAGTAAGAACATAACGATATCCACTGCATGCCTCAGCACTCATTGGACTGCACACATAAAAAATGTGTTACTTCCAACAAGTTGCTTTCTTGTTCCATCTTACTGAAAATGAGGCTTTTCAGTCATCTTGCCCATGTGGTATGATTTGCATGTCTCAAGTGATTCAAAATCAAGTGAGTCCAAACGATCCATCTGCATGGAGTTTATTCATGCGTACATACCAATAGACATGGTTCGCATGTCTCAAACTTTTCAAAAACGAGTGAGTCCAAAGATCCATCAACATGGAGGTTCTTCATGCGTTTTATACCAATATGACTTACATGGCAGTGCCACAAGTAGGTGGTACTATCATTACTACCTTATATCTTTTGGCATGAACATGTGTATTACTATGATCGAGATTCAATAAACCATTCATTTTAGGTGCAAGACCATTGAAGGTATTATTCAAATAAACAAAGTAACCATTATTCTCCTTAAATGAATAATCGTATTGCGATAGACATAATCCAATCATGTCTATGCTCAACGCAAACACCAAATAACAATTATTTAGGTTTAACACTGATCCCGATGGTAGGGGGAGCGTGCGATGTTTGATCACATCAACCTTGGAAATACTTCCAACACATATCGTCACCTCACCTTTAGCTAATCTCCGTTTATTCCGTAGCCTTTTATTTCGAGTTACTAACACTTAGCAACCGAACCAGTATCTATTACCATGGTGCTACGAGGAGTACTAGTAGAGTACACATGTATATCCAATATACTTCTATCGACCTTGCCTGCCTTCTTATCTACCAAGTACCTAGGGTAATTCTGCTCCAGTGACTGTTCCCCTTATTACAGAAGCACTTAGTCTCGGGTTTGGGTTCAACCTTGGGTTTCTTCACTAGAGCAGCAACTGATTTGCCATTTTATGAAGTATCCCTTCTTGCCCTTGCCCTTCTTGAAACTAGTGGTTTCATCAACCATCAACAATTGATGCTCCTACTTTATTACTACTTTCGCGACGTCAAACATCGTGAATGTTTCAAGGATCATCATATCTATCCCTGATATGTTATAGTTCATCATGAAGCTCTAGCAGCTTGGTGGCAATGACTTTGGAGAAACATCACTATCACATCTGGAAGAACAACTCCCACTCGATTCAAGTGATTGTTGTACTCAGACAATCTGAGCACAAGCTCAATGATTGAGCTTTTCTCCCTTAGTTTGCAGGCTAAGAAAAATCGTCAGAGGTCTTATACCTCTTGATGTGGGCACGAGCCTGAAATCCCAATTCCAGCCCTCGAAACATCTCATATGCTCCGCGACGTTTCGAAATCGTCTTAGGTGCCTCAATTCTAAACCGTTTAATGTTACTGAACTATCACGTAGTTATCAAAATCGTCTATGTCAAATGTTCGCAACATCCACAGACGACATTCGAGGTTCAGCACACCGAGCGGTGCATTAAGGACATAAGCCTTCTACACAGCAATGAGGACAATCCTCAGTTTATGGACCCAGTCCGCATAATTGCTACTATCAACTTTCAACTAAATTTTCTCTAGGAACATATCTAAAATAGTAGAACTAAAACGCGAGCTACGACATAATTTGCAAAGACCTTTTGACTATATTCAGGATAATTAAGTTCATCTTATGTACTCCCACTCAGATAGACATCCCTCTAGTCATCTAAGTGATTACAGGATTCGAGTCAACTAGGCCGTGTCCGATCATCACGTGAGACGGACTAGTCATCATCGGTGAACATCTTCATGTTGATCGTATCCACCATACGACTCATGCTCGACCTTTCGGTCTCTTGTGTTCCGAGGCCATGTATGTACGTGCTAGGCTCGTGAAGTCAACCTAAGTGTTTAGCGTGTGTAAATCTGGCTTACACCCGTTGTATGTGAACATTAGAATCTATCACACCCGATCATCACGTGGTGCTTTGAAACAACGAACTTTCGCAACGGTGCACAGTTAGGGGGAACACTTTCTTGAAATTATTATGAGGGATCATCTTATTTACTACCGTCGTTCTAAGCAAATAAGATGCATAAACATGATAAACATCACATGCAATCAAATAGTGACATGATATGGCCAATATCATTTTGCTCCTTTTGATCTCCATCTTCGGGGCTCCATGATCATCATCGTCACCGGCCTGACACCATGATCTCCATCATCATGATCTCCATCATCGTGTCTCGATGGAGTTGTCTCGCCAACTTGTTACTTCTACTACTATGGCTAACGGTTTAGCAATGAAGTAAAGTAATTACATGGCGTTATTCAGTGACACGCAAGTCATACAATAAATAAAGACAACTCCTATGGCACCTGCCGGTTGTCATATTCATCGACATGCAAGTCGTGATTCCTATTACAAGAATATGATCAATCTCATACATCACATCCTTCTTGGCCATATCACATCACATAGCATACCCTGCAAAAACAAGTTAGATGTCCTCTAATTGTTGTTTGCATGTTTTACGTGGCTGCTATGGGTTTCTAGCAAGAAAGTTTCTTACCTACACAAAAACCACAATGTGATATGCCAATTGCTATTTACCCTTCATACGGACCCTTTTCATCGAATCCAATCCGACTAAAGTGGGAGAGACTGGCACCCGCTAGCCACCTTATGCAACAAGTGCATGTCAGTCGGTGGAACCTGTCTCACGTAAGTGTACGTGTAAGGTCGGTCTGGGCTGCTTCATCCCACAATACCGTCGAAACAAGATAGGCCTAGTAACGGTAAGCATATTGAACAAAATCTATGCCCACAACTACTTGTGTTCTACTCGTGCATAGAATCTATGCAATAGACCTAGCTCATGATGCCACTATTGGAGAACATAGCAGAAATTCAAAAAAATTCAACGCATCACCAAGATCTATCTATGGAGAGACTATCAACGAGTGAGAGGAGTGCATCTACATACCCTTGTAGATCGCGAGCAGAAGCATTCAAGAACGGGGTTGAGGGAGTCGTACTCGTCGTGATCCAAATCACCGATGATCCTAGTGCTGAACGGACAACACCTTCGCGTTCAACACACGTACGGTTGGGAAGACGTCTCCTCCTTCTTGATCCAGCAAGGGGGAAGGAGAGGTTGATGGAGATCCAGCAGCACGACGGCGTGGTGGTGGATGCAGCAGCGATCTTGGCAGGGCTTCGCCAAGCACAACGAGAGGGAGAGGTGTCACGGGAGGGAGAGGGAGGCGCTAGGGGCTTGGATGCGGCTGCCCTCCCTCCCCCTCTTTATAAAGGCCCCCTAGGGGGGGGCGTCG